>NC_132872.1:7868505-8223505 GCF_048164855.1 Canis lupus baileyi | reverse complement strand
TTATTATATTGTGGTTTTTTGTTTGTTTCTTAGCAAACTCTACCTCCAGTGTGGGACTTTAACTCAGGACCCCGAGATCAAGAAACACACGCTCTACTGACTGAGCCAACCAGGCGCCCCTTGTTATATATATGTTAATATACCAGCTTAGTCTGAAGAGAAAAATTGTTGAAATTAGCAAAAATAATTTATTTTTATTTGTCATTAAAAACACAACATAAAATTTATAAATTTAACCATTTTGAAATGTATAGTTTAGTGGTGGTAGGTATATTCACATTGTTGCACAAAAGATCTCTAGAACTTTATTTTGCAAAACTGAAAACTCTATACCCATTGAACATTAATTCTTCCCTCCCCCTGCCCCCCAGCCTTTGGTATCCACCTTTCTACTTTGTTTCTAGGATTTTGACTACTTTAGATACTTCATATTAATGGAATCATATAATGTTTGTCCTTTTGTCACTGGCTTATTCACTTAGCATAACATCCTCAAAGTTGATCCATGTTGTAGCATGTGACTCTTTTTAAAGGCAACATAATGCTCCATTGTATATACCACATTTTCTTTAACCAGTTGTCAGTGGACATTTCCACTTAGCAAAAATAATTTTTTGAATGAGCTACTTAGTTTGTAGTCAGGGGAAACTTAAGTTATATCAGAGTCAAAAACTCTCTCTTTGAGAACACAAGAACCATACCCTCGTCATTACTGTAATAATTGTTCATCTAAATCAGTTTCTCAAAGGGGAACTATTGACATTGTAAGTGAGACTGTTGTGCCAGACTTTTGAATTTGAGGATGTTTTGGTGGTTCCACCTCCAGAGGCTAGTAATATCCTTCCCTCCAACCAAAAATGCCCTCCATAGTTCCTGCCCTCTGCAGGGTTTGATATCATTTCTGGTATTAATTTCGTTTCTGAGAAATCTTCAGTATAAAGCTACTTGCCAGAACTTGTCATAAGTATATATTTTCCCAGTTTATCACTCATTTATAAAACCCAGAGCCAAGGTATAGACCTGTTGTTTTTATACCAATTAATTTTAGGAAGTTGCAGCGATAGCTTTTTTTCTACGGTTTAGAAGACCAGGAAGGAAATTGCCATAATTTTTTCTTCATTCGACAAGGACACTTTGTCAGAGTTCCTATACCTGTCAGGGAATAGGAGGCTCAGTTGGTGTTGCTCATGCCTTAGCAGATACTCACATGGTGTGTGTTCTAATAGCTCCTGTTTCCTCAGCTCTCTTTCTGCTTTCACCTCAGCGCTCCTGTAGGAAGTCTTTTGATGGCATTTCAGAAGTTCTATGGGGAGACTGTCCAAGAGAGAACACAGAAGGATCGCAAAGCACTCCATGAGCTAAAACTGGAAGAAAGGTAAGGAGCATGTGAAGATGAGGGTATCTGATTTTCCTAAACATTGTGGTGGTCTCTTAACCCAGGTCTTCTAAACCACCTCTCAATTCAGAGATGAGTTTCTAGGGTACCTGGCTGGCTCCGTCGATGGAGCACTCTTGATCTTGGGGTTGTGAGTTTAGGTCTCATGTAGAGATTACTTAAATAAAGAAAGAAAATCTCAAAGAAGAGTTTCCTTTTCTTCAACTTGTACCCTACCTGGTCTTTTAATCTTTTTAATGAAGGAATGAGAAAATGAAAAATACTAATTTTATTTTTAATCTGATGAGGCTCATTCTTTAGATACTTTTTTTAAAAGTTAAGATGTTGTAAATCTCATTTGATTGCATTTTTTTTTCTTTTTCTATGTTCTTGACTGCATAGGAAATTACCTAAAGGAAATGGACAGCAATGAATGAGTTTTAACTTGGCTTTATTTAAAAGATGATATCCCCGGTTACACATGCATCTGTGAACAATACAGAGCATGTTAGGTCTCTACATTCAAAGATTCTACTTGCTGTGGATGCCCATGAATTAGGTAGTTATAGCGGCTGCTCATAGACTGGATGCCACTGAGGAGGATAAAAACTTTCACCTGTTCCACCTAGTCATTCCCTAGGGTGCAGTTATCAGACTGAGAGTGGATTTTGTGCTGATTCTTTGTAAGATCACCAGAATAGGCTGCTGTTAGCGCTCCTGGTACAAATGATTCTCATGGCTCAGCTTCCTGTGTACAACTAAAGCTTCTGCTGTTTTAGTAGTTGATAGTCTTTTTTCCCTCATGTTTTTACTTGAAGCTTCCATTTATGCTAAGCACACATACACATATGGAAACTCTTAATATCCATAGGTCAGTTATTCAGGGACTTAGGTTCGATAGGAGAAAAAGCATGGATTTTGCAGCCAGTGAAACCTTGAAAATGAATCCTAAATCCCAACTAGGCTATTAATTTTGTGACTTAGATATTTTACTTAACTTCAAGCCCTCTGTTTTCTCAGCCAATCTGAGGGCAGAATCACACCACAATGCTCAATATGTGTTTGTTTCATTCACTCCTTTAGTAAGAGGGTAGATGGGATATGTAGTTGTCTAAGTTCTAGGATAAAGCACTTAAGATTCTAAATGCCAGGATAAAATGTAATGTAGAGAATTAAAAGCATGAAAGCATTAGCTTACTTTTAGTTCTTTAGGTGTCATAAGAAACTTTTTTTTTTTTTTAAGAAAAGAAAGCTTTGAGAAAGAAATTGGAAAGGTAAAGAAAGTATATTTGATACAGAAAGTTGCAGGAGAATTTACATTTGGAAAAATATGAACATAATAATTGTATCCCAATAAAAAAAGGAAAACAGAAAAGTAACTAGAGAGGTCGATCGGTTATTTAGAGATGGAAAACCCACGAATGGCTAAAAATAATAACTTGAATTGAATTATAGTACTGAAGGATACTTTAGAAGGAAATAAGGCCAAAAATTTATGGGGCACTTAAATGTCTGTGATCTATATGTGTCATTCCTGAGGAGTTAATTTAAATCACAGTTAAGAGCTTATTCTATGCCTGCTTCTCTGCTTGAAAATATAGAGAAGTCAAACAAAGTGAGAGTATAAATAATTGCCTTAGTGAGCCAAAAATGTGGAAAACTATAGAGATATGGAAGAAGAAATGGTCAAACCTGGTATGAAGAGTCGAGAAAAAAGTTATGGATGACCTTGCTAATCACTTAAAAAAAGGAGGACACTAATAATAGATTTAGAAAAAGAACTGATCTGTTATTTGGAAATTGATTTTAACTCCTTGTAAATAATACATTTATAATGTTGTCCCATCTGACTTTTCCATATTGAGTTTACCATTGTTCTAGCCTTTGTGCAGTTCTCACAAGGTCTGGCAACAGAGAGTTAATGGAGTGGCAGGGGGCTCATATTCACCCCCCAGCCCTGAGGGCAAGAGGACAACCAGTTTGCAAGGCTCACACTTGAGCATGACACCCTACAGGAACTCTGGAATATCTTAGGGATCAGAGCTGCTGCCACAGCACACACCATTTTGGTGATATGAGAAGTGTAGTTGGCACATGAATGGAACTAGTTAGGAGAATGAAGAAAGTCATTGTTTTTGAAGTGTAAGGAGCAGTGTTTGCTTTTAAGGCACAGGGAGAATAGATAAACACTTTCTTTAAAAAAAAAATCTGAGAACTAAGAAACAGAGCAGTACATGATATATCCTTTTCTTTCTTTACAGTAAAGCCAGACTACAATTTACTCAGCTCCTACCTGAAGAAATTGAAAGTAGCTTACAGAAAAATCAATCCAAAGATGATGTTAAGAAAATCGAAGCACTGCTAAATCTTCCTAGAAACCCTTCATCAACACATAAACAAGACAAAGACTAAAAATATTCTGAACTTAAAATTCATTGGTGAATCAAAGGGATCTATGTCATTGTATGCCAATAGTAGGCTTCTCCTTGGTCAGCCTGGTGACAAATGTAAGTGCAGGCACCTCTAGTGGCAATGGCCCCTTACCTTTTTTTTAACCAAGAATTGGGCTATTGTATGGTCACTTTACTCATCCTTAAGTTTAAATACACACTTATGTCTTTTCTGATTGATCTATATATTTGAAATTATATCTGTACTGATCAATCAATACAATACAATACAATACATAATTCTTTTCCCTGGATTTTACTACAGAAAATTTAAAATTTCCCAAGATTGGAGTTGACTTCTGAGGGTTGTATGTTTATTCTTGCGGCCCTTTATTTTTTTGTTTTTTTTTAAAGATTCTATTTATTTATTCATGAAGACACAGGGAGAGAGGCAGAGACACTGACAGAGGGAGAATTCAGGCTCCTCTCGGGAAGCTTAATGCAGGACTCAATCCCAGGACCCCAGGATCACGACCAGAGCCAAAGGCTGACACTCAACCACTGAGCTACCCAGGCATCCCTCTTGCAGCCCTTTAAAAGGATACTCTAGGCATCACTAGGAAGAGGAGAGGAAAGAACCAGGTGAGGCAAATGGTCTGTAATGAAACCTTTGTGCCTTTGGGTCCTTGAAACATCATGGGCCTAAGTGTGTAGGGGCTCCTGGGTGGCTTCCCATTGAGTGTCCGACTCTTGATTTTGGCTCAGGCTGTGATCTCAGAGTCATGGGATTGAGCCCTGTGTGGGGCACCATGCTCAAGCATGGAGTCTACTTGTCCTTCCTCCCTACCCCTCCGCCCCTTCCCCCAAAAGCATGCACTCTCTCAAATAAATAAAATTTTTAAAAATAAAATAAAAAGATAATTCCTATGCCATTTGAAATATAATATAAATTTAACAAGCATGAAAAAAAATTTAACAAGCATGAAGTAGATAAGCATTATTTTTAAAAAAGAGCCAGACTTTGTTTCATCTCTTAGTGTTGCTGACAAAGTATCTATGCAAAAGTTAGAATTAGCTACACAGTCTTTATACTCTAGGAGCTTGCTCCATAAGAAGGAAGCTGTCCTGCAGATTTTAACTTTTACTGAAGTGAGGGGTGGGGCAGCCCCCAGTGGCTCAGTGGTTTAACACCGCCTTCAGCCGGGGGCATGATCCTGGAGACTGCATGGAGCCTGCTTCTCCCTCTGCCTGTGTCTCTGCCTCTCTCTCTATTGTCTCTCATGAATAAATAAATAAAATCTGGGGATCCCTGTGTGGCTCAGCAGTTTAGCGCCTGCCTTTGCCCGGGGCGCTGTCCTGAGGTCCCGGGATCGGGTCCCGCGTCGGGCTCCCAGAGTAAGCCTGCTTCCCCCTCTGCCTGTGTCTCTGCCTCTCTCTGTGTCTATCATAAGTGAATGAATAAATATTAAAAAAATAATAAATAAATAATCAAATAAATAAATAAAATCTTTAAAAATTAAAATAAAGTGAGGGGGGTGGGGATGTACTGCTTTAAGTGTACTAAGGGGTAAAGACTGCTAGTACTTTGTTTCAGTGTTAGACCTCTTTGTTTTTAGTTCCTGCTCTAAAAATAACTATTTTCAGAAACCAGGTTTGTGTAGCTGTGGGATATAGTGGCTAAAACCAAGGGTTCTGGAGACATCACTGTCTTGAAATCCCAGTCATGTAGCTTTGCAGCCATGTGACCTATATAACGAAGCCATTTTACTTTTAAGTCTCAGTTTTCCCTTCTGTCCAATGAGATGGTATCTACCTCAGGATGGGTATGAAATGAAAAGCATAGCACAATGCCCTGGTGCACAGGGGATGATAGATAGAACAACAAATATCAGTAATTATAAGGATAGAAGAATCTCTGCACAAGTGTATTTTTACCATGATTTACACGTTATCACCACACTCCATAAAACATGTTTTTCTTAATTATCCCATTCATAAATTGCTGACAACTGGCAATTAGTTATTGTTTTATTCACATCTACATATAGGTTAAATTCTCCAACTAGAAATTATAAAACTAGATGATTGGTTTTAAAAATAATTTTATTCATATCACAAAAATATCAATAAAAGTATAATTCTTTGGAAAATAGTACCAACACATTTATCAAATGTAATAAGTAATGTAATATAATTTATTTTAAGTATAAATAAGCTGTCTCCTAGATGTGTCCTATTTTGTGATTACTTCTTGAGGTCTCCTTTTGAGCATGTCTAAGGATTATTAATTTTAATTAAATGCAGCAGTTCCCTTTTTTTTGTTTCTTTGCTTTGAGTTCAGGTCAGTCTCCAACTTTTATTTCTTTCAGTGATTTTGTTCTGAGGGCAACCATTTAAAACTGTACTTCTGCTCCTTAGACTATATAGCATAATCTGGTCCCTTGATAGCTGCCAAAATTAAACATTATAAACCCAGCTACATGTGAGAAACTTGGCCAACTTGCTGTCCAACGTCAAATTTTCAAATGAGAATGTCTGATTCCTCCAGTCAGGTCTACCTCCAGGTCCACTGAGTTATGGAAGACAACTTCAGAGAAAGGAATCATGAGTAAGTGACACAGGAACAGCAGTTGGCCACTTCTTTATTTTTAATTCTCTGCTGATGTCAGAAGGATCAGAAATACCAAGGAGGAAGAGCAACTTGAGGAATCTAGGGAAACCCTATGGAATGCTATTTTCATTACCTCAATCAAATTCTAAGGACAGCTACTGTTTAGTAATATCTGTTTAGTAATATACAATTAAAACCTATCTCATTTTAAATGAGAACTTTCTCATGTTTTATAAATGAGTTTAAACTAGCATAAAGCCATTAAGGAGATTATCAGTCCAATATGAACCAGTAGGATGTGACTCTCTAAACCAACCTATCCCTCTCCAACGTGACTATCGCTTTGAGGTATATAAGTCATTCATCTTACATGTCAGCAGATATTAGTTTTGGATAGATCTACTTTCTCCAGAACCTGATGGAGAAGTGGGAAAGCAACAGAGGAGAACACAATGAAAGATGAGATACTGAGTAAACCCCAGTAATTTTTCCATCATTCTCATATTGGTATATATACCATCATACTACCACACATTAGCATCAGATTGCTTTTGACAGCAACACAAAACCTTCTAGTGTTGCATCAGATGAAGTCTCTGAAGTTGACCTGACATTGGACATACTCTCTTTCCAGAAGCATTTTGACTGGTGTGTACACCAGTACACACCAGTTAATAGCACAGAGCCGGACTACTGATGGAAAAGAGCACCCGAGACAGGAAATCTGGGTTCTAGCTCAGACCTTTATCATTCAGGTCACCCCCTAGGCCTTGATGTCCTTGTCATTAATGAGACAAGTATTTTCCGAATGTCTCTTCCAGGTCTGAACAATTCTTTGACCAAGGCTACCAGAGAGCTACTTATGTCCCCACCATATTCCTCTGGTCACTTTCTGCAGGGCCACTGAAATGAACAGGCTCCTAGAGAACAGATGCATGAAGTGCAAGGTGGGATAATCCTGGCCATCTGAGGAAATTCAAAGATGAGGTCAATCTAAGATGGAGGTGGGACCTGAGGAAACAAAAAAATAAACGAATACTTGAAACTCTAAATTCCCAAAGAAGGAAAGCATTTTAAAACTTTATATTTTTTACCATAAAAGTGCTCCCAAATTGAGGTGACGCTGTAGATACTACTATTTATGGCCAAAGAATATAAAAAGAAATTAAATTATGGGAGAATTTCGAGAATTTTATTACATGAAATATCAGGCAAATATTAAGCACCAGCAATCATCAAGCAACCAAATGTTATTGATCAAGGTAATACTCTTCTACATATGAGGCAAATAAATGTATCAGGCATGGTTGTTCTCAATAAGCCTACAATTTAGTAAAGAATATAGGGAAGCCTGGGTGGCTCAGTGGTTGAGCGCCTGCCTTTGGCCCAGGGCATGATCCTGGAGTCCTGGGATTGAGTCCCACATCGGGCTCCCTGTATGGAACCTGCTTCTCCCTCTGCCTATGTCTCTGCCTCTCTCTATGTGTCTCTCATCAATAAGTAAAGTCTTAAAAAAAAAAAAAAAAGAATATAAGGCATGGTACATGAAAATAACCCCAGGACGGAATGCTGTGTACTAGAGATAGCAATACTCCAGCAGTTCAAAGGCAGCACTGCTTGAACTGTACAAGACGGCCACGTAGAAGACCAGACCCATGGCTTCAATATGAGGTACCAGCTGACTGAGCAAAGGACTATTAACAAGGAAAGTCAGGGAAGTTCTAGGTAATCGCAGAACTGAGGCAGACATCCTTGAAAGGGCCTCCTGAAGAAGTTGAAAAGAAAACATGATAGGAAATGAAGACTACTATGGGGGAAACGTGCCTAGGCTGCTATGGTGCCATGAAAGAAACCGGTCTTAATACCCAGTTTGAGTCCTGGCTTTGTTCCTTGCCTGCCTGGCCTTAGGCAAACCACTCAACCTCTGGGAGGGAGCCTCAGGTTTCTCCTATAAAATGGAGATAAAGATCTTGCTCACAGATATTTTTATAAGACTAAAATGAAATGTTTTTGTAAAACATTACCTATTATATAAGTCTCAGATGTTCTATTTCATTTCCTTTTATTTTTTAAAGGTAATTGCAGACTCTCATTTCTTATGCATTTTCACCCTAGCTTCTTAAGTCAAAAAGGAACTGTTTATGGAGACTATAAACCACCCTGGACCTAGTATCAGTCTCTTGGATTCCAATGTTTCTCTTGCATGAAAAGGCCTGGGTAGTTTAGAATAACACAAAATTGATATAAGTTAATAGTGTGACTCAAAAAAGCTGCTGCTATGTTAGGCTTCCTTAACAGAACATTTCAGATATGTAGAATTAGACCATATCTATAAAGTTTTGGACTCCCATTTATTGACATCTAGGGTGTTCACATAAGGCTTCTGGAAACTACCATGTGGAGAGTAGTTCAAAGAACTGAGAACGTTTATACTGAAGAGACCAACTGAAATATGGAAAGTTAAAAGTCTTGAAACTTTTCCTGTAGGCATTGGGGTCTCTTCTGAGTTTTTGAGTGGGAAAATAACGTAGAGAAGGGATTCTTTATGAAATTTGCCTATTACTGGTTTAGTAGGATGACTCTGTTTGTAAGAGGCAGAGAGACCAATGAGGACATTACTGATCAGGGTGGTACAGAGTGACCAGTAAGTGACCCTAATCTGTGTCCATCAGTAGTGAGGGATACAGGGGGAAAAGGAATGATCAGAATAAGCAGCTGGGCCACGAATATTACTTCAAGATGAATTTACAGTAGTGTTTTATAGATAAGGACAGACACTGAGTTGACTGACAGGAAGGGGACATTTCAACATGGTGGAATGGCAGAGCAAAGTGAGAGGTTATAATCCTCTGTGGGGAGAAAGGCGAGATCTCAATCATCTGTGTAGAGTAACCTGAACTAGGTTTTTGAGAAGGTGCGGTAGTAGGTAAAAGTTTAATCTGGTGCTGAGTGGAAGAAAACACTGTGCCTCATTATATTCCATTCTGGTAGAGAAAAGCTAGAGGTTACCTCCAGATGTTCTGCTCATACAGATGCTTGGGCAGATCCTATGTTTATAGGGGACATCTTTTCCAGGTCCATGTCCTCTTTGTTCCTATTTCTCTGTCTCCATCTTGCAGCAGATCCTTGAAGACACGCACAAACAATAAAGATTTAGATAGGTGAGTTTCCCCAAAATTGTGCCCATATATTTCAGCAAGCTTTCACTGGCTTACAACTTGATCAGTGGTTCTTAAACCAGGAAGATTTCTTTTTTCCTTTTTTTTTTTTTTTTTTTCTAACTGTGCCCAGCACCCACCCCTTCCTGGGACATTTGTAATGTAATAGAGACATTTTTGGTTGTCATAACTGAGGCAGGGGTGCTATTGGCATATAGTGAGTAGAGCCCAGAAATGCTGCTAAGTAAACTACAATGCACTGATTAGAACCCTAAACAAAGACTTATCTGGTCCCAAAAGTCAGTAGTGTTAAGAGTAAAAAATCTAGTTCGATTGTTAAGGCTGGGCAGTCTGTATCAAAAACATCCTCAAACCACCAGACCTCTTTACCCTACCTGTGGGGTTGGGTTGTTGGTAGCAAAGAGTTTTAATGACTTCCCTATGCTTTGACAGTTTTTGTGCAGAAGTTTGGGAAAATCAGCTGATGGTGGTCTTCCAGTTTTCTTTGTTCAACGTACATGATTTCTACTCCAAGAAAGGTTGGTGCCTCTTCATGGTGACTATGGCCTCAGCTCTGGCCTAGCAGTTCCTCTTCATTTAAGTACAGAGATAGAGGGTAGCATATGTGTAAGGCCAAAAATTTAAACTTGTAGGGAAAACATCCTAGATATCTCTTCTTTCCTCAGCCACTCCTTATCTTATCCAAAAATGTATTCTGAGGAATTGAGAATTGGTAAAATCACTTGTGGCCATGTAATTTCTCAGTGTCATCAGTGCATCTTACCTTCCTTCAAGAAAATGATTCTTGACCTCAAATCTTGTCGTTCTGACTTTCCTTCACTTGAAAATCAAATATTAGAATACCACTTTGCATCAGAAGTGTTTTCAAATTAGTTTGCAAGCCCCAGCGCCTCCAAGAAAATAAAAAGTTGGGGGGGGAAAAATGGACTAAAGTAGAATGTGTCTTGGGGGCATTGAGTCATTGTTAGTCACTCCGGTGCCTAGGAGAGAACTGAACACATAGTAGGTGTCCTTGAAATGCCTGTCCAGTGAATGAGTAGAACTTGGTGAGACAAGTAAAGAAGACACTAAAACCTCAGAGAAGTGCTGACACATACCAATAGAATTTGGGCTTCCAGAAATTGAGGTCAGAATGATAGCATGAGAGTACTTACTGTGGGCTAGGCAGCCTCCTGTAATGGCAGTGATCACAGCAATCACACCACTTACTACTAAGATCAGGATGACCCAGAGCTGTTGCTGGTTATTGGGAGGGTGTGGCTCGACTGCTGAGGGAAAAGAACAGTGTCAGCTCTAACGTGTTTCCAGCTACCGTATTCTATGCCTTTTATATTAACACAACTGTAGAGAGTATTTTTTTCACTTCTTTCTCTGCTCAGCCCTCCACTAGGCAGCTGCTAGCATTTTTCTTGCGGAACTCTTTGATCAGACACATATTTATGGGCAACTAATATCCAATGTCAGATATCAAAAGTGAAAAAGAAATTTTGAACTTTTGCATTTGCCGAATTAAGTTGGCATAAAAGAGATCCTAAGAAGATAACTTTAGAAATATTCTTTTCTTGGGGCTGCTGGGTAGCTCAGTTGGTTAAGCTAAGCAGCTGGCTCTTGGTTTTCACTCCGGGGATCTTGGGGTCCTGGGATTGGGCTCCACATGGGACTCTGCACTCAGCAGGGAGTCTGCTTAAGGATTCTCTCCCTTTCCCTCTGCGCCTCCCCCTGCTCGTGTGTGCACTCTCTTTTTCTAAAATAAAAATGAAAAATATTTTGTCTTGTATTTACATCTCACTTTTATAGTTGATATTACTATGTATTACTAATTATAGTGTGTATGTGTGTTAAAAGAATATACTAAGAGAAAGGGAAAAGGCATGACAGAAAAATAAGATCTATCTAGAACATTGTTATATCTTATTTTTCTCTCTGTCATGCCTTTTCCCTTTCTTTTAGTATATTCTTTTAACACACATATACACCATCCTTACAGTAGCTGCCTAAAGCTACAGGAGCTATTTTGCATTCATTTTCAGATGCACATTTAATTTTCACCATCCATCCTAAAGCTTCTGGAAAGATAGAAGAGGCCAACAAAGAACTAAGAGTAAATGTGGCTAAATGTTAGTGGGGTCATCCTGGAAGGGAGCTCTGCAAAACTGGCTCTCAGCTGTAGAGCACAGGGAATGGAGAGACCACAGGGGATACAAGGAAGGATGTGGGGGGAGAGTAGACAGATATATGGGACTGCTGTCTGTTGCTCCTGATCAGGAGCAGCAGCTACATTGTTTATTCTTCAACCCCTTTGAGGAATAGTTAGCAACAAACAGCATCTGAAGAAAGGGCCCCGGGCACAGACTGAATATTAGCAGCTCATCTTCTGATTTCTCTGGAATAGTTTACAAATAAATATTGAACATTTACTAACTTAAGCGCTTTTCATTTTTCTGACTACCAAGCGTTGAGGATAAATTTTGGTCTTTAGTTTGTTGGACTTCTCATCAGCATTTGGCCCAGCTGAAACTTCCTCCTCCTTAGACTTCTATGACAGCACTTTCTTCTGTTTCTGTTTGTTGTGACTCAGTTTTTTTCATAGGCTCTTCCTCTTCTTGTTCTTTAAATATTGCTGCTTCCCATTGTTCTGTCTGTGGTCCCATTCTCCTCTCGCTGGCCCCAAGCTTCTCGGGTGATGTCATCATCCACACCCAAAGTTTAAAATACCACCTGATTTCTAAATCCATATATCATATTTCTGATCTCATTTCTTTTTGTCCCCCTTAGACACATACATTTTATTTAAAATGCACATTTTAATTACAGATTGATTTACTTTAAATATTGCACAGGCATTGTTACAAAGAAAGTACTGGGTTTGTTTATTTACTTTTAAATTCTAGTTAGTTGATGTACAGTTCAACATTGATTTCAGGAATTGAGTTCAGTGGTTCATTGTTTACATATAACACCCAGTGCTCACCTTAATACCAATCACCCACCCAGCCCATCCCCCACCCCTTCCCTCCATCAACCCTGTTTGTTCTCTGTAGTTGTCTCTCGTGATTTGTTTCCCTCTCTCTCTCTTTTCCCCCTCCCATATGTTCATCCATTTTGTTTCTTAAATTCCATATATAAGCGAAATCATATGGCATTTATCTTTCTCTGATTGACTTATTTCACTTAGCATAATACATTCTAGCTCTATCCATGTCATTGCAAATGGTAAGATTTCATTCTTTTTGATGAATGAGTAGTATTCAATGGATTGTCATATATATTTACTGCTATAAATATCGAGATGCATGTACTCCTTCAAATGTGCATTTTTGTATCCTTTGGGTAAATACCTAGCAGTGCAATTGTTAGATCATAGGGTATTTTTATTTTTAGCTTTTTGAGGAACCTCTTACTGTTCTCCAGAGTGGCTGTACCAGTTTGCATCCCCACCAACAGTGTAAGTGACACGATTCATTCCCCTTTCTCCCCATCCTTACAACATTTGTTGTCTCCTGTATTTTTGAACTCCAGGTTTGATTTTCTAGCTGCCAGCTAGATGGATGGATGCCAGCATTTCCACCTGATTTAAAATGAACTCACTATATTCTTTCCAAAGCATATCTTCCATCTATATTCTCCCATTTCAGTGAACAGCAATACCATAGTTACCCAAATAAGAGTGAAGGGTTTCTATGGACTTTCTACTTTGTATTCAGGATACTCTGCAATTGGTTCCTTTTCCCAAAATCCCATGCAGCAGCTGCCTTAGTTTAGATTTTTTTCTTCTCTCCCACTTGGTTGTCTCCATTCTGGTCCCTTTGGTTTCTCCCGCTCTCTCTCTCTGTCCCCTGCCTCTGGTTTCCTGGGCTCTACTAACTCCTACACATTGTGCCACAGTGATTATTCTAAAATGCATATTTGACTTTAGTGCACCTCCCACTTAGAGACTAAGGAAAGTTTTTTTTTTTTTTCTTTTCCTCTAAAACACCACATTGCATGAAGGTGAGTGATCACCAGAAGTGGCCTCTACAGACCAGAATGACAAGGAGGCTCTCGCTATTATACTGTGAGTCTAAAAGTGTCACAGGTTCTGACTCATTCCTGCCTTCCTCTCAGAGGCCATTCTCCCATCCTCAAGCCTCCCTCAGCCTAGAAAGAGGATATATGTTTGAGAGAAAGAAGGGGGAACTAGTAATGACAAACTGGCTCTGTCATGATGCCAACTAGGAACCTAATAACGCACCACAGAACAGACTCAGAATTCTAATTGCAGAGTTATGTGGGGACATCTGCACATATAGCATACTAGATGCACCATGAGTAGGACTCCCTGATTCACTCCCTTGCACACACATGCATCTTCCAGTATATCAAGGGTTAACCAATTTGGCAGGCCCAGACTAAAAATATCATGGACCAAATCTGTTTAATTAATAAATTTGGGGGTTTTTTTTGAGTGGTTATTTATATAAAGCTTTATATAAATATTTTTTGAGAGAAAAGGCACACACGAGCAGGAGGAGGGAGGGAGAGGGAGAGAGAGTATCTTAAGCAGGCTCCACACTCAGCAGGAAGCTGGACACAGGACTCCATCTTACCACCCTGAGATCATGACCTGAGCTGAAATCAAGAGTCACGCTTGACTGACTGAGCCACCCAGGTGCCCCTATGTAAATATTTTTATGTAAATATATTTATATAAAGCTTTACTCACATGTCTGGTAACATTGCTATGAACTATACACCTAATTTTTGTTTATGCAGCCAGCTCTTGACCACCCACAAATGCATTATTTGCTTTAGACTCTAAATGATGCCTGCAGTTCAGTTTGGTTAAGCATCTGACTCTTGGTTTTGGCTCAGGTCACAATCTCAGGGTGGTGAGAGCTGAGATCGAGCCTCATGTCTGGCTCCACGCTGGGTGTGGTACCTGCTTAAGATTCTCTCCCTTTCTCTCTGCCCCTCCCCACCCCTAAAAAAAAGGGAAAAAATGGTGCCTGTAGTTCAATTAATGAGATTTGAAGTATTTATATATTAAAGCTCTCTATCATACCTAGCAAGATGCTTGGTATCTACTTGATAACTAATAAAGATTGAATGAACAAAGAAATGAATAAACCCATACACTTAATCATCTTTCCATTAACTATTGTAAATGTAGGGCAAAGAGCTAGTATTTTTCATTAGACTGAAAAGGGATATTGTTCATCCTTAGCATGAGGGAAGAATTGAGAGAAGGCATATCAGGGAAAAGATTAAAACTGGGTGTCTAAATCATCTTTAAATAAGAGCTCCATTCTTTTATTTGAATGGGCTACATTCTGTTTACTATATGTTAGCAAACTACAGTACACAGGCCAAACCTGGCCTACTGCCTCTTTTTTAAAATAAAATTTTTCAAAAAATAAAAATAAAAAAATAAAATTTTTCTGGAACACAGCCATATCCTTCATTTATGTCTTGTCTATTGCAGCTTCCATGCTATCACAGCAAAATTGAGTTTTTGCCAGAGACCATATGACCTACAAAGACTAAAGTATTTACTATCTGACCCTTTCCTGAAAATATTTGCCAATTCCTTTCCTAAAATATCATATACACTCATATTCCAAATATAATGTCCAAAATAAGATGATTGAAGCTGCTATTACTATTTTGTGTGCAAATCCCTACCTTACTCATGACAATCTAAAATTGATTAAATAATGATAGTAAGGTGAAAATTAATGCTGAATTAATAAACTACATGATTCCAACCTCATTTTTATAAATTTTTTAGAACACATAAAAGATGACTGAAAGAAATGAGTTTGGGCTATTAATAAATCATGTCAGGCAGCCTGGGTGGCTTAGCAGTTTAGTTCCACCTTCAGCCCAGGGTGTGATCCTGGAGACCCGAGATTGAGGCCCACGTTAGGCTACATGCATGGAGCCTGCTTCTCCCTCTGCCTGTGTCTGTGCCTCTCTCTCTCTCTCTCTCTGTGTCTCTCATGAATAAATAAATAAACATTTAAAAATCATGTCAAAATTGTGTTTGTATTTGAACTAATTTCCCCAGGAAATTTATCTCATTACCAACTGGAGAAAATAATGAACAAGTCCACTTCAAGATGGAAAGACCTAGAGCAAATCATTCACTAGAATGATCTGCTAGACCATCTAAAATATCTCTTCTACTACAAGTACAGATAAGAGAAAGACATGCTGTATATTATATATTATATATCCATGTGCCACTATATATAAAATTCAGTATATTGTTTATTACTATGTAGCCACAAAATGTGTTGTTAAGAGTGGGTCTGGGGGGTGGAGGAGAGGCCTGGTGGTCTTCATACAATCAGTCCCACAAGTTAGACACTTATTTCAAGTATCTGTGTTCCCCCATTTTGGGTTCAACATGCATAAATTAATATAAGCTCAACTTATTCCATTGTACATTTTCAAATGATTTCATCTCTTAGGCACAGAAAATTCTGTATATTTACTATCTGTAGGGCAAAGTATTTGGTCATGGTATTTGGGGAAAATGACCTCTATTTTCAGGCTTTGTCCTCAAGTAGTTTGTCATTTACCTTCTTTACCAGATTTGGTTCTGAATGAACCAGTAACTCTTTTTTTTTTTTTTTAATTTATTCATGAGAGAGAGAGAGACAGAGAGAGAGAGGCAGAGACACAGGCAGAGGGAGAAGCAGGCTCCATGCAGGGAGCCCAATGTGGGACTTGATCCCGGGACTCCAGGATCAGGCCCTGAGCCAAAGGCAGACGCTCAACCGCTGAGCCACCCAGGCGTCCCTGAACCAGTAATTTCTTTTTTTTTTTTTTTTGAACCAGTAATTTCTAAAAGGCACATTCACCCACAAAAGGCAACGATTTGATGCCATGGGATGACGGGAAGGAGGTATCCAAAAAGAAAGTACCAAAACCCTGAGGGAAAGTCAAAAGAAGGACAAATTTTAGTGCTTTCAGTATCAACAATATTGTTATAATACTTGCTGACTACTTGATGGAGAACATTTTTTTGGATGTCTCAGTTTTAGAAGGTTTATTAAAGGAAATAAAATTAGTAACATTATGGCCATACCTGTACAGTGACCTTAACAAGTCACAATATCACTTCATTATCATTTATGGGTCTAAAAATACAAGAAATGCTATCAAAGTTAACATACATAATTCCAAAATGTATCTGGCTGAGTTATTTTCTTTTTAGATTTTACACAGTAGAAACTCCTCAGAACAATGTTACTTACATTTTTGCCAGTTGAAGATCTGTGATACTGTTAAGTCTCCATACTTGACAAGACACACAAAGCTATGGTTGCTTGTTATATTGAAATCCAGTTCACTACTAATAGTGTACAACTCAGTGTCCGGGTCTTGGGAAACTGTTGTGTTGGCAGCATTCAATTCTTCTTTATTTTCCCACCAGGAGAGGTGAGGCTTTGGAAAACCTCCAGAGGTTGAGCACATTATCCTTTTGATGTCATGGGATGGATTTCCAAGGTCAGTTATACTAGGGACAGGGAAGTCAGCTTAAGAAAGAAAAAGGATATAAGTACATATTATACTGGGGTGGGGATTGGGCAAGGGCTTTTTAAAAAAATAAATTATCTAGCTTTAATAAGAATAATAAAATTAGATATAATTTGCAACTTCCCATAAATCATTAATAGTTATGTGTAAGCCAAAGATTACTTTGGTTTGAATTGGGTATGTCAATTCTTCATTACTTTTTTTGTCAAAGATTTTTATTTATTTAAGAAATCTCTACACCCAATGTGGGGCTTGAATTCATGACCCCAAGAGCCACATGCTCTTACAACTGAGCCAGCCAGGCGCCCCAATTCTTCATCACTTTTGATGCAGGTAGAAGGGCACTTAGAGAAAGAGGTAGATCTCTGTGAATAAATAGTGGCATAGTATTTGGGATTTGTAAGAGATGAAGAGAAAAACAGACAAATGTATTGAGTTCTTGATGTTGTTAGATCTTGGACCCTACCTCATTTCATCTTTACAACAACCCTACAAAGCAGATGTACATCAAGAAAGATCAAATATCAACAACTTCATTTGATTTAACCTAATATGGTTTCCATTTTATAAATAATCAAATTGAAGTAGAAAGAAATCACAATGAGTAAATGGCAAAACTGGGAAGCGAATTCAAGTTTTTCTGATACTATATCCTTCTCTTTTCTTCTCTTCCCTTCCCTTGTCTTTCTTTTCTTCTCTCTTCCTAATATTTGACGTATACAAAGTGGTTCTCTTATTTATCTATTTATGAATTAATATGCTAAAAAACACCTGTGAGCCCACCATTCAACTGGAAAGCTAGCACATTGACTGTATCTGATGTAAATCTACTCATCTGGTCTCACCTTCATTGTTTCCCCTATTTCCCACACTTGAGATAACCACTACTCTAAATTTTTCCTTAGGATTCCCTTCCTTTTTTAAAGGTAGTCTTTAGTAAGATAAACCTCTGTCCAAACTGCATAATATTGAGCCTATAATCTCAACCACTCTACTGACTCCTTTGCTATTCTTGTGTGCATTACGAGGACAGAGGGGTCTTCCTAGCATTCCTCCAAGATACTTGAGGCACTCTTGCATTTGTATATTTGACCCCCAATAAGATATTAAAATGTAAACACAATAAAGCATAGTGAAAATGACTACCGAGAACACAGGAAAAAGCTCCCGAACCCACTTTTTCCCTTATTCTTAGGCTTAAAGAGATTTATGCTTCTCAGCCTGTGTGTGGGGAACCAAGCCCCGCATACTTCATCCCATCCAGTTAGATTTCTTTTTACAATTCAGAGTTCCACAGAGAGATTAGTATATAGCATAATGGTCACCAACATTTTTTTAAGAATTTATTTTGAAAGCTTCATAGTGCAAACAAATTGTACCACTTGGATGTCATGTCACAAGACATATGATGCAAAGCCGAGGCCATTCATGAGGATTGAGCTTTTGTAGAAAGTTGGGGGTTTTTGAAAGAACAACTGTGAATCATACATACATAATTAATAAAGATTTCCTTTGAAGCACAGGCTGGCCAAGATCTAACAGGTTTTAAGACCAGTTTTGCCTTTTAGCTCTGGGCCAATTACTTAATCAGTTTCAGTTTTAGTTTGCTCATCTGTAAGATAGGGATAATAATACCGGCCTTCCAGAATTGTAAGGATTAAATGACATCATTAATAGAAATCATGAAGCACAGAGCCGGACACAGAGCAGATTAATTAATAGACTGAGTTAGTGGGTCTTAAACTTGCACTCTCTTAGATGAGTGCCCTCATTTAAATCAAGTTGCCCAGCGAAAACTTCCAAAACCACCCAGTAGCACTGTGAATAATAAGAGAAAGGGGAAGTTATGACAAGTGACAAAACTGCCAGGAAAAGGAAAAAATTGCATTTGGTAGGAGGTGAAGTCACCATTTTTGAATCAATCCTGTCTCTAAATTAAGTTTGACATTTTCCTGAGCCATTTTTAGCTGACATTTCCTACTGTTGCAATTTGTCTTATAAGATCAAATCATTACAGTGGTAGCTGACATCAAGAAAGAATATTCTCTTTGTGGGGTGCCTGGCTGGTTCAGTCAGTGGAGCGTGCAACTCTTGATCTCGGGGTTGTGAGTTCAAGGCCCACAAAATAAAATCTTAAGAAAGAATATTCCCTTTGTTTCTTACAACAACGTTATGTATTATATATAGCCTGGAATAGCAAATCCAAGTAACCCATATCCTAAATTATGGTTCACGTTCATTTCTGTGTCTGCTTTTTTGAGAGATACTTAACCACGAGAATATTTTAAAATATTCTGTATATTAGAAACCATCTTTGCAAGGTCTGGCGAGGCTTAGCACAGCCTTAGCTGTCTTCTATTCCTTCAGTGAGATGATCCATGTCAAGTAACAGCAGTTAAGGCCTTATGAGACTAAACTAGCAAAGAATTACTCCTTTGTATCTCGTTTTAATGCATTAACCTACATTTTCACCATTCCTAATAGGTAGGGTAAAAATATCTTATTAGGAAAGGAAAAGGTGCACGTGTGTTAGAAAGGTAAAAATCTGTTACCCTAGTTAACCTGTTAACTAGGATAGCTAGTTCCCCAAATGCTGGTTAATGGAGGCTTTTATATACTGCTGTGCTGATTGTATCATTTTGCAATCTTTAGCAAATGTAGAGAAACCAACTTGTTCAGTGCCAAACCTGGTGAAAGTCTCAGGTGTCTGAGGAAACCTCTCAGTCCCTAGCAAAATGGGACAGTTGATCATCCTAAGCAAATAAGTGATTAATTTCTTATTTCTCAAACTGTGGTCCTCAGCAGCCATACAGGCATCACCTGGTAGTTTGTTAGTACAGAATCCAAGATCCAACCCCACACCTACTGAATCTGAATCTGTGTTTTAACAAGATCCTCAAGGGAGTCTTAGAGACCTTAACACAACAGAAGCACTGTTGTAATAGATGCAAATAGAAAAATCAGAATTGGTTGGTTCTGAGTCAAATTAAGCAGGCCAAGTTTCCCTTTTTGTCTTCACTCACCTGACTTTGGTGCCCAGCCCCTCCTGGCCCTTTCAAGGTCCCCAGCACTCTTGTGTTGCCCTTTTAGCTGTCCTCGGTCTCCTGCTGTAGTCTGCTACTAGGGCTTGCCCTTCCTGAAATTCTGCTTCTCCCTCTTGGGGTTTATTCTTTATCTTTCTATCAAAATGTACATAGTCCTGAGTCTACTTCCTTTTGGGCATTGTTAGAGGATTGCCTATATCTAATGCAATTAACTAATATAGGTTAATATGTTTGTGTTGCTATCCCCCCAGGTAACATTTTCATTTTTAACAGAGATCTTATAGGGGGAGAAAATGCTGAAACTGTCAGCATTTGGTAACAGTTCCAGCAATAATGGTGGGAATTCTAGGATTCAATGTGGGTCAGAATTTTGGACAGGGTGGGCTTTGTAGAACCCCTAAAATCACACCATCACATAATCATTGTTCTCTCCATGAGTAGGGAATACACAGAGTGAGGTTTAAGGTAATCCCATGTAACTGGCTTACCTCCTAAGCTTTAGGTGTGATTTGGATGCTATAGTGAAAGATTCAACATAGCTTTGTTCTTTGAAGAACAAAGCAGGGAAGAGTAGTGAAGAATTCACCAAGGATCCACTTACATTACCTGTTATCAAGGTTAATGATCATCTTTTATTAAATAATAAGTTCGGTTTCCACTAAAGGCCCAAGTGTCCAGGAAGAAAATGAAACGTGGTTAAATTTCAAATATGGGGGAAAGGTCAAGGGCTATCATTTCTCAGCAAGGGCTCAAGGTATATTAGTAACCACTAGTCCTATCACCTGGGATAAACACAAGGCTCCTTCCTACCCAAGAAATGCTTTCTGTCGCAGTAGATATAGAAGTAGGGCTTTGATTTATGAATTATCCTTCTTTCCCATGACATAAATTATGTACCCAATCCTCTGGTGTCTAACTTTGTAGGAATAGCCATTAGATGAGAGCTTCAAATATAATAATAAATATAAATAGTATAATAGCCATAGCAATAGGCATTCAGTTACTATTTGATAAATATTTCTGCCTGCATTATTCTTATACCTTTCAATATACTTTCACAGAATGTATTACTGGATAAAGTGCAGTTAATAGTACAGCTACATTAAATCAAGTGTATCCCTTTATGATTCAGAAGGCACTATAGGTCATTCTAATGCCAGGATGACTGTAATGAATTTGGATGGTCAAAATGCAAGAAATGCACACTAATAGATACTTCCAGGATGTCTTGAGAATCAGTTAGGGCTTATTGTAAAACTACAGATTTATTTAACCCTAAACGAAGATACCTCCCTCTTTGGTAAGATTTTCAACCTAATCAATAGGAATATATCTTTAAGGGCATCAAGAATCTGCCAGTTTATAGTAAATCAGAAAAATCCCACTGACCTCTGACCAATAACATCACCGAAGTCATGTGTTTCACTTTGTAAGACCTTTTTTCAGTCTTTTGAACGATACAGGTGTATTTGCCATTGTCTGACAGGCGCAGAGCCATAATCACGATGGAGAGGTTATTGGTGAAGTCAGCAAAGGTGCGATTCTCATACTTGGACCACACTTTCGTTTGTCCAGATGTGACAGCCAGCACCACTTCATCATCCTTTTGCCAATAGATTCGAACTTTCATCAGTTCTGTAGTGGAAATGTTGTAATCACAGGACAGTACTGCTACTTCTTTCACTGTCTTGTTCACCTGGATGATTCCTAAGGAGAGGCAAACAGAAAGGATTTTATGTCTATTAAATATGGAGTCCTGCACAAGCAGGAATTCAGAGTTGGCAATAACAGAACTCAGGGTGTTGTATCTAGTGGCTATGCATGATCAGAGAGTTCAGTTTGATTTTGATAATTTTAGTCCCCAGTGCTTTTTTTTATTGTGGTTAAAAAATTGTAAAATACACCATCTTAACCATTTTTTAAGTGTACAGTTCAGTGGTGTTAAGTATATTCCCGTTGTTATGAAACAGATCTCCAGATCTTTTCATCTTACAAATCTGCAACTCTGTATGCATTAAACAGCTCTCCTTTCTTTATCCCCCCAACCCCTTGGTAACCACCACTCAATGTTCTGTTTCTATGAATTTGACTACTTTAGATACTGCATATAACTGGAATCATGGAGCACTTTCTTTTTATGACTGGCTTATTTCATTTACCATAGTGTCCTCAAGGTTCATTCATGGTTTAGAATGTGCCAGAATCCTTTTCCTTCCTTTTTAAGGAATAATAAGCAAATGATTATATATATATATATATATATCACATCTTCTTTTCTATTCATATGTCTATGGACAGTGGGGGAGAAGGTCCACTAGTCCCAGAAGAAGGACTTTAAGAGACCTAGCACATGAATGCCAACTATGGGTAGACAATGTACTCAGCCGTGATGGGGGATATGGAAGTCACTAGAATGTGAGATCTTGAAGGGATGTCCATGTTCATTCATTTTGGTGTTCTTCTGGAAGGTTCTTAGGAAGCTGCCCCAGCTTTACAATTTCTGGTGCAGACCTTTCAGGCCACTTTCCTAGTTAACTGGTTTCCCCAATTTTTTAGGCCCAAGTTCCAGAACAGCAGGCCAACACCACCCACACCCCAGCCAAACCCCAATGTTGAGCTCTGCCTTGAGAAACAGAGTCCTTTTCTTCCCAGGCCTGGATTGACCTCATAACTTCAGGCTGAATTCTCCTCTCATCCCCACCAGACAAGGTATAGTTTACACCTCTAGACTATTTCTATCCTCTTCTGTGACCCTAAATTATCTATATCTCATCTTTATCTCTTTCAACTATCTGTAATCCATGTAACAGTTGGCCCCCATTTAAAATATTATGCCAATTTTCCTATCAGTGTATTTCAGAAAACCAACATTTCAGCATCCAAACTCCATCTTTTTGTTAGCTCCTAAGCCTTTGTCGGTAGCACCAAACTCCCCACTGTCAGACTCTGTCTTCTGATTTTTTTGGTCATTCTTCCTATCCTGGGCTTGATCTACAAGCAGAGTCCCTCAAGCCCAAGATCTTTCACAAGTAGCCACTGCCTCCCCCACCGGACAGTATCGTGTCATCATGCCCCACATCCCCCAGAGCCACACAGCATCCCCTGGCTGGGGTTGGGAGGGGTCCCCTATCTAGAGATCAAGTCTCCAGTTCCTCTCTCTCGTTATGGTAGGATCATGGAGCACTAGCCCCTTTCTATCTCAACAGCCATTCTTCAGGCCTTCACTTAAGAAATGAGTTTTGTGCTGGCAGTATCTTCACAACAATATAAAGTAACTCAGAATGATCTAAGGCACCCCTTTCAGCACTTGTGCCAAATGTTGCCAACCCCAGCTTTAAGCAGCATATCTGAAAAAAGGGTAGCCATGAAAAGATATACTCAAGGGGAGCATATAATAGCTAAATAACCCTAACTCTCTTTAAAAAGATACAGCAGAAGCAAGCTGATAGGTATAAGGAGCATGAACTATGGATTCCTATTGACTTGGCTCAGCCATTTGCTAATTAATCTGATTCCTCAGGGTATGATATGTACCTCCCAGGATCATTGTAAAATTAAATTCAGTTAAATGATATAAATGGAAAAATCCTGAGTATATACAAGTCTTCTGTAAGACTTTCCTTTCTTCTCTTTCCCAACTCTTGCTCCCAACTTCTACCCTCTGGTCCTTTCATTGCCCTCAGGGGTTATGTCAGATACACAGGACCCTGGTCTTGCTATGGGCCAAGCAGATACGACTTCAGAAATCAGCTCATTTATCTGGGATTCTAAATAGGATATTTCCCTATGATCTGTTGGTTCCTACCCAAAAAGAATCCAGAATTTCTAACTGATTTTGACATTAGCAAAAGAGGAATCTTAACTGAAAATGAGCTACTTTCAATGATGACTCTTAAGGAGTTTTTGTCCAGCCATCTGAGGAGAAGTGTGGGTGTTCCTCTAAAGGTCAGTAAAAATCAATGGGATCCTTAATGTTCCTATATGAAATCGGCTCACCACACACTCATGGTGAAGAAGAACCAGACTGAAAAGAGGAACTAAAAAAATCTTCTGAGCAGTTTGGAAATTCCACCAGGACCCGGCTTCCATACTCAGGCTTGCTGCATTTACAGATAACTGAAAGCTGTCTGAAGGGTTTGGTCTGCTTCAGTGGCTCTGAAGGGGAGAGTCAGGTCCCTGAAATCTGAGTATTACTGCCTAAACCCAGCTGAATTTTGACCTTGCTTCACCATTTTACAGATGGGGACACCTAGCAAAGTGGGTGTGAGAATTCCGCCCACATAACACGCCTCTGCTGTCCTGGGCACATGACAGGTACCAGTGCCCTCGCCAGGCATTCACACAGCCCAGTTCCTTGCTTTCCTCAGATTTCTGCTCTGGGATCCCCTTTGTCTGGTACTCTCCCTAACCAGCACCCCCTCCCAGACCTTATCCATTCTGCTGCTCATTAGTCCCTTGTCCTGATTTATTTCTCTTCAAGCTCATCTCTAGCACTAGTTACTTTTGAGGCTATGAGAGTGGGGGCTTTATCTGTTTAGTTCATTGCTCTACCTGCAGAATCTAGAATAAGGACTGGCCCATAGTAGGTGCTCAATTAATATTTGCTGGATGCATGGTTAGGCATTAGGAGATGAGATCTGGCTCCATCTGCTACACATTAGAATCATAACCTTGATTGAGTTGGTTCCTTGGGAATTTCTGCAAAATGGGCATGATACATTCTCCTCTAAGATTTCATGGAATTATCATGGGGACTGTATGAAACCCAGATGTAAAAGTGCTTTGCTAACTATAAAACACCATACAGATTTTTAAATGGGGCCATTCCTCTCATTCACAGCACATGATTTGTTGAATGGCACCCAGGATAGGGCGGAATCAATCTGGTAATCGGCTGACGACTGGACTGAGCCAAGCGCCCAGAGCTGGGCAGAGCAGCTCATATCCCCATGTGCTGTGATGTGTGTTATCTCACTGGGGCTTAAGTGTGCTTTTGAAATAACGGTGTTCTCTGACTCTATGGGAAACACATGTTAAATTCATAGAATAGCAAATACAGGAAAGCATAAAAGATATCTATAATCAATCCCATCATCTAGAGATCTACTGTTAATGGGCTGTGTATATCCCTCCAATGGGAGGGACTCTTTGGGACACTTCTAAGTGCTCTGCATGAGATTAACCAGCACCCATGGGGTTTGTGTGAGCCTTGGGCTTGGTGCTGGGAGAACAAGGAGAATAGGTATCTGCTCTCCAGCAGCTGACAGATTTGAGACCCGTCACCTGATTTTTGCACCACTTCTGACTTCTCTCCTCTTGAGACCTAGCCTATACACACTGTATAAATCTGATCCTTTATGTCCCCAAATGGTATTTAAGTCTCCAAAAAGCTCAGGGACACAGCAAGAACCGTGGCTCATAGGACCCCTTGGCTAGCAGCCTTCAGATAGTACAGGACAACAGGAAGAGTCTCTGTGACACTCTGGGGGCATTCTTTTCCCTCTGGCTCAGTCTCCCTCATGCCATAGACATGCAGGCAACACCTTTCCTGTGTCCCTGGCCCACAACCACCAAAGGCCTCTCCCCTTCCCTTAGACTTGTGCTTCCCTGAAAATGCCCCACTTCTGAGAGAAAGCTGCCCATGTCGGCCCCCCTGAGAGCGACCTGTTAGACCCTATGCTGTATAACTACCAGTTTCTGGAGTACGTGAGTCCAGTGTCTTTACCTCCACAGACCAAACCAGAAGTGGAGAGGAGTTCAGGCATCCCCTCCCTTTTCAGGACAAAGTGGTCACCTGTCCTGGGCAGCAATGGGTGGGGATAGGCGGAGTGCAGCTTCCTGGCCCAGACCAGGAGAGGAGGGTGTGTGGTAAATCCCTGTCCCTGAAGCAAAGGCCTCCATGATCTCACCCAGCCTTGCCTCCCACAGGCCATATGCAGCTCCCAGCTGCACCCAGTCTGCCAAACCCTCCCTGAGACTACACCACACATACACTCTCCAGTCTCCACATCTCCCTCTGACTCCAGTCACTTCGTCAAAGCTCTCTAAGACAGCCTCCTGACAGGTTTTACACAATCCCTCTGGCAGCCCCACAGGCCATTCCTTATGCTTTAGCAACACTTCTTTTTTCAAACATCATTTCAGAGCTTTACTACTCAAACCGAAGGTCTGTGGCCCAACAGCATTGGCATCACCTGAGGGCTTGTTAGAGATGCAGAATCTTAGGCCCCTCCCTGCCCCACCCTAGCAGAAACGTATTTTTCAAAAAATTATGCCTACTTTATTTCAGAGCATTTTAGGTTCACAGCAAAATGAATGGAAAGTAAAGAGAGCTCCCATATACTCCATCCCCTTGGTGCACACAGCCGCCCCTTCCCTAGACATCTTCTGCCAGAGGGTACATTTGGGACAATCAATGAATCTTCATTAACACATCATTACCACTCAAAGTCTGCAGTTTACTTTAGGGATCATTCTTGACACTATACATCTAATGGGTTTTCACCAACGTAAAATGACACGTATCCACCATTATAGTATCATACTGAGTCTCCTCTCCTCATTGCCCTGTGCTGGAAACTGCTTTCAACATACCAGGTGATTGGTATGTATACCTGACGTGTAAGCAGCATTGGTATAGACCATGTCAGTCCTTAAAACCCTTCCGCGGCTTCCCAGTGCCCTCCAGACAACATTCAGATTCCTGACCATGGCCTTTAAGCACTGTGGAGTCTGGTCCCTGCCTCCACTTACCCCACCATGTCCACTGTCTTCACTTCCCCTCTCCTCTGTTTCTTTCGTATGTGGCTCTTCCGCCTTCACCCAACTCACTCTAACCACCCTCTTCTCTGGCAGAGAAAGACACTGTACATCCTTCGTACATTCATTTGAGTGTTTCTTTGATTAATTTTCATGTTCTTCCTAATGACCGTAAATTCCATGAAGGCAAAAGCCATGTCAGTCTTGCTCACAACTTGTCCCCAGGACCAAGAAAAGTATCCTCCACATAGGAAATGCTCAATATTTGTTGAATTAATATGAGTAAACAAAAGAAAGAACCCTTGTGCCAGACTCATCCTTACCTTTGTGCCTCTGTGCTGTTGCCCCACCCAGAATTCTCCTACCATCACCCATCCTCCACCATAAAGCCTGCCAGCTGCCTTAGCCCGTCCTGGCCCCATCTGTCCAGGTCTTGGCCCCTCACAGTCAGGACCAGACACTGCACTGCTCTTCACTTGCTTGTAGGTTAGTTTTGCCTTCTTCAACTAACACACTCAAATCTCCTAGAGGGCCGGAATCCCAGGTTCAGTTTTTGAGTACATAGTAGGTGTTCAAACATAAGTTGCTCATGGATTTGTTTGTCGACTCGGTACAGAAATAATAAAATCTGAATGTAGCTGTAGGACAAAGTGCTTTCCTAAATATTTTTCTTTAGCTCAAAGATCATCTTCTGCTTGCCCCTGACTAATTTCCCTGGTATAATTGCTAAAACCCTAGTTTTAATTTTATATTTTCTTTCTCTTTTTCATCGGTACTTTCCCCGCCCCCCATACACACATATTTCTAGGAAGCCTGTATAAATTTCTTTCTAAATATTTTAAAATTCTTTGGACTCTCTCAGAAGATTCATTAGCTCCCCCAGCTTCCCAGAAGAAAATTAGAACTGTTGCAAATGTCATATAAGTGTAAAATATATACAATTTCTGATGCATAAATTATAAAACTTAAGTCATGGTTCTCTTGGTTCAGCAGCCATGTAAAATAGCAGGTTTTCCAGCCCAGGACAGAAAATGTACTACTAGCACCACTGTAGGCCAGTAATCCAGCACCCAAACTCCTCTCCCGTCCTTCTTCCTCCGTCCCTCACACTTAGACATTCCGGTTGATGCCTGCAGTGCAGACATACTTCAAGTGAGCAGCTCGTAAGACAAGGAGCTGTGAAGCCAAGCTGTGCTGAAGCCAAAGCCTTCTCTTTACTTGGGAGAAACAAGGTGGCATGCTGATCAGCAGAAAGAAGATCTTTTGTTTTGACTTTAAAAATAAAGTCAGAACCATTCTTCAGCAGGATGAGCCCCACTCTTCTTAACAGCCCCCTGGATCCAGCCCTTGAAGCCCAGCCTGGAGGGTGGCAGAGAGGGACAACACAGAAAACCCCACCTCCTAAACCCTGAAGCAGCAAACTGAGTCAAGTTCCTGAAAGTTCCTTACCTGAACAGAAGTAAAAGAGACTAGCTAGCACCAAGAGCTGAGAGACCTTGAGATATGGGTGTTTGAGTGGTGGTGTTCTCCACTTCGCTGTGTAATCCATGGCTTCTGCTGCTTAGGGTAGAGAACAAAAACAATTTCAAACCAAGTGAAACCTGGGTACCTCCCAGTAAGCGCCACGCAGGAGCAGAAGACAATTCAATTGCCTCACACAGAGGGTTCTCCTATGATGTTTGCAAAAACACCATGGATGGTATACCTGGGTCTCCAAACTCCTGAATATAAAAGATTGTGGATTTATTTTCACAACTTGAAAAGGAAAAAAATTAAAATCACCCAGGAAAGAAGGTTGGCCTCATGTGGGTTATAAAGCTCCCTGGTTGTCTGCCTGAAATGAGTCAGAAGCTTTTAATCTGAGCATTCTCTAAACCACACAATCTCAAGGGCAAAGCAAAGGTTGGGGGAACTCCGAGGAGGTGATCCTGTTTTGTATATGTTCCCAAAACTAACCGCAGGTCTCCCATGGAATTGTTCTGCTTAATGGGGACAATAAGACTTTGGTAAGAGGACAGAGGATTTTAAGAGTCCTCAATAGCAGTTAGCCAAAATTCAGAACCTCTTCAAAACATACCAAGAAACACATAGCACCAGTGAGATCCTATTTCGTCCAAGGCAGGACTGAAATTATAAAACTACTTCCTTCTCAACACATTAACGTAAAAGAAGTACCTCCATTCTTAAAGACCCCATGCGAAGAATACGTCTTAAACTGGCAGAGGATCTGAATCAACAGAAATCTGTTTGTAAAACGGGAAAAGATGTATTACAAAAAATACTTATTTATATAACGTATACCGCATGAGGAAGCTGTTTTTTTTTTTCAGTAAATTTACAAAATTTAGAACTGAAAATGAATGTCGTGCTCCACTGTGATCTTCTGAGGTTGCCACCACAGACATAGTCCAATGCTACTCAGAAGCCATTCAGGACCCCTCTTTGGGAACCACCCCAGAGCTCATTTTCCAGCCACACTTGACTATTTTATTAGCCACACTCCATTTTAATCAGGATTAGTTTGCATTTGCTTCTTCACCAGAATTTTTTGAGCCATAACTCTGTTGATGATTCACCAACCAAGCTGGGAAGCCCCAGCCCCCCGTAAGAATGAGACCCCAGGCAGGATCTTCTGGAAGTATGCATCTTGAAGATAGAAATGATAGTATGTTTATTTAAAAAGCAGTCGGGTTGTTGGTAACTATCCCTATCAAGCTATCCCATATGAAGATAACAGTAAATGTACTTACCTGCTGAAGGATAACTCCTCTTTTTTTTTTTTCTTGTGTTAGAACAAAACAAAACAAAACGTCAAAGGATGAGGCCCCAGTTCTGAGATGTTCCTTTCTTGCTGTCTCCAAAATAATGGCAAGTTGCTCAGCTTTTCTTTGGGTGATATACCAGAGGCAATCCCCTTTCCAACTTCCTTTTACTCGCTGGAAGATCTAGCTGATGTTCATTACCAGCAGTATTTAAGTCAAAGCAGGGGATGTGTAGATGTTATGTATAACTTGAGGAAGCTGGTTCTGCTGTCCCTTTTTGTCAGCCACCTCAGAAAGTGTGGCTAGGACAAAGCACACAGCCCCTCCCTCACCATCTCTCACCATCTCTCATAAAAAGTCTCAAGAGCAGAGCAGCCTGTGGGAGAGTGGGAGGGGCAGGCTCATTGGCTTTGGGTTAGATTGTGAAATCTGTGAACCAGCTGTTTCTTTTTTCTTTTTTTCCAAAGATTTTATTTATTTATTTATTCATGAGAGACACGGAGAGAGAGGCAGAGACACAGGAAGAGGGAGGAGAAGCAGGCTCCAGGCAGAGAGCCCAGTGCAGGACTTGAGGATCACACCCCGAGCCAAAGGCAAGTCACTCAACCACTGAGCCACCCAGGCATCCCGAACCAGCTGTTTCTAAGTTGTTCTCAAGTTTTGTTTTAGCACCCAGTAACCACCTTGCTACTCAACAGTCATGTCACTGCAGGAGTGGGCGGTCTACCTTGTATGTAGTGGCCACTTTTTGGAGAGTGCTGAGTTCAATAGACGGCCCTTAACTGCACCTCTATTATCTTCACAGACTGGACTTTCCAGCAGCCATGTTGGACAGGAGCGCCATAGACGAAGTTGAGGGCACCTCAGGTGAGCACAATGACAGAACCGAGGGATAGGGTGAGGAAGATTTTAGGTAGTCCCCTAAACCCCCACCCCCCACCCCTGGACTCTTATTTTCAATCAGCCTGCTACCCCTGTGTAGAATTTTGGAGCATTCTGTGGGTAAACAGCTGACTCATGCTGGCCCAGTGAACCTGTTTTGCACAAATAGAACCTGATAGCACCTTGCCTGGGCCTGTACCTTTTACGGTCTGCTCCTGGCCCCAGGGCTCCTCTTTTGCTTTGGCATGAGATATCTTTGCAAGTTCTCTACTTAAACGTGTGCAGCCTGGGAATATGGTGGTAGTCAGTGCCCATGGAGTACTCCTGACCAGATGGGATTGGAAGCTGACAGCTTCCAGGTGGAGAGTTCTGAGAAACATTTCATGAGGGTCTTCAGAAGGTCCCAGTGGGATTGAGTACCAGCTGTCTGTGGCAGAGGCCAGTGTGGTAAACCACCCTTGTCCTGGAGTTTCTTTCTTCCCTAAGTCCTCCTGTGTTCTACACCACTGGACTGCATCCCCAATAAACTAGACTTTTGTTTCCAGCTTTGCTTTCTGAATACTCTAGGTTAAGGCAAGAGGGATGCTCTCGTGGTTTTCCATCTAAATTTGTAAAAGTAGGCCCTCATATCCCTCCCATCTTGTCCATCTTTCTGTAGAGGTAGAAACGTGGCACTGGAAACAGATGTGTTGTAATGTGGGGTGGCAGGGGTGGCAGCAGCTTTTACTGAACAAACGTGGCCTCTTCTACTTCCTGTCTATTGGCAAACACACCGTCTCTTCCAAGGCAGCCAGAAAGAGCAAAGAGAGTAGGAAACAGGGAAGGCAGAGGCATCTTGCTTCAACCCAGTGACAGGTTTGTGGCAGGGTTCAGTGGGTGGCTGCTCTGTCAATCTTAGATTTGGAATATTCAAGCTCTATAAAGTGTGCCAGGCAAGACTTTATATGACAGGGGCCCATTACATTTTCATCTTCTCTGCGAGGGAAAAAAGCTTGGTGAGCATTTTCATGCATCTGTGTCTTGGTCTGTGCATCTCAGCTGCATTATTTTGAATAATGAGGAGGAAGGATGTAACAACTTCTACCTTGCAGTTGCAGTGATCTTCAGCCTCTCCGTGCAGGGGCTGATGCTCTCCTCTGGCTCCTTTCACTGCTTCATTCAAATTTGCTTATAACCTGCACCCAGCATGGGGTGGCTAGATCTAGGCTTTAAGACACCTTAAGTTCCCAAGCAGTGCCACAGTATGCTAAAGCTGGTGGAAACGTCATCAGTGTTAAGAGTGGTCACCTCTTCCTCTTTGAATATTGTCACACTCTTTCTGATTCTCTGAAACAGAAATCACTGGAATTCTTAAAGTGAAAAGAGAAGTGGAAATTCAGAGTTAACCCCTGTCCAAACTATCCCACTGCCCCTCTTCTGCCTACATTTGGTGCTATATTCTCTCTGCCTGAAAACAACTGACTGTTCCTTAACAGTTCCTCCAACTATTTCTAGATGCCTTTCCCTGCTCTCTGTCCATCCAAACATCTTCCTTCCTGAAAGGACCAGACCAAATGCCAGTTCCTCAAGAAGCTCTCGTTAAGTCTTCTAATCCCTATCTGCTCTTTCTGTTCTCATATATGCACCACTCCTTTGGCATGTCAAGACAATTCCCCTAAAATTTATTGAGTTTGTACTGTAAGCCTGGAACTGTGCCAAGGACTGGGCATACAAAGATGAGTAGATTGGGAAAAATAAGAACAAGGTGGAGGGACCGTAAGCAAAAGAAGCAAGCAATAGCAGAAAAAAGGAGCAGAGCAATCAGCTGAATTGGAGTCTGCAGAATGGGAAGATGCCTCCCACCCTACACCTCCCCCAGAGCAGTAGCTCATGGCTATAAGTCACTAGTTCCTAACCTTGGATTGGGAGATCCAGCCACCAGTAGATTTTTTTTTAAAGATTTTATTTATTTATTCATGAGACACACACACACACACACACACAGAGAGAGAGAGAGAGAGAGAGAGAGAGAGAGAGAAGCAGAGACACAGGCAGAGGGAGAAGCAGGCTCCATGTAGGAGCCTGATGTGGGACTCGATCCCGAGTCTCCAGGATCAGGCTCTGGGCTGAAGGGGGCACTAAACCGCTGAGCCACCCGGGCTGCCCCCACCAGTAGATTTTAAGCCCTTCTTTGGCACGCTCCCTACCAGATGACCTCGGCCTCTCTGCTCAGCTGCCTAGCCGAATCCCCAGCTCCCCTCCCAGGGTTTGCGATGGGGCTCTGATGCTCCACTTCCACCGGCTGGCTTTCAGTGGGTAAAACTACAGCCTCCAGAAAACAGAAAGCACCTATTCCTGCGGTGAAGCTTGGGGTGGGGAATCTAAAAAGAGTGAAACCACTGACTTCACAATGGCAGCTGGTTTTGGCATAGTGGTGTCAGGCCCCTAGAGAGTCCCTCAACCTCCCCCCGCCGTAGACCCGATAAATCAGTATGAAGCTGGAGGGAGTTATTCTGAGAGCACTGTTAAAGCTCTTCACTCCATCAAATGCTGCCTTCGTGGTGGGTACTTGCTCTCTGCAGAGGCTTCAAATAGTCAAATTCCTTCTCGCGTTCAAATAGCAGCTGAATGTCTGTGCAAGGTGTGCTTTAACAGGTGCCATTTCTGGGAAGCCCTGCTGAGAGATAAATTTCCCTTTCCATTCAAGCTATGCAATTTCTCTTTAATTTTATGAATAGAATTCAACTACTACTCTCTGTCCGCCTTTTTGAAGCCTGGTGACCATGACCTTTTGCTTTGACCTTTTGGTTTTCCCCGTCAGTTTATATTACATTGTCCATAAGAAACAAATGACAACTGTTACTTCACTTTTCAGAAAAATATTCCACGAAGAAGAAAGAGGAGAAGGGGGAGGAAGGAAGGAGAAGAGGAGAAGGAGAAAGGAGGAGGAAGGTGAAGGAGGGTGTTTACTCCATTTTAGGGGTCGATAAATAACTTAGTGTGTTTAAGCAGCAAATAACACGCTCCCGTTAAATCTTTAATTCACATAACCTTTAATTTACTGAAGTTTGCTTTCGTGGCACTACACTGTCCCATTTTGAAAACACGAAGATCAGAGACACCTGGGTGGCTCCATGGTTGAGCTCCTGCCTTTGGCTCAAGGTGTGATCCCAGGGTCCTGGCATCGAGACCCCCATCAGGCTCCCTGCAGGGAGCCTGCTTCTCCCTCTGCCTGTGTCTCTGCCTCTCTCTCTCTGAATCTCTCATAAATAAATTAATTAATTAAATCTTTTTAAAAAATGAAAGCACCAAGATCATTTCTGGGTTCTCCTCCTGCCTGGTGCTTGGCTTCTTACCGTGTTTCTCAGGGGACAAGGAAAGTGAAATAGAAAACTGAAAAGAGTGACTTTTGTAAATTTGTTAATGGCTCTGGTGGACAGTGTGGGTGAGGGAGTGGCATTCAACGGCTGTAGTGACCCTTAATTCCCCCAAATCCTAGAACAAGGATTGGCCAGGATTCCAGGGCAGGTCCTACCCTCAGACACAGAAGCCTCAACTTTCCCCAACAGTGTTTGTCTCTTCTTTTCTTAAAGGGTCAAGCAATAAAACACTGTAAGCTCCTTTGACAGGTGCCCTTTCTAGTTTTGTCAGAAAAAAATTCTTTCCTAAACACAACCAAACTCTCTCCTGCTTTGCCTTAAGATTATGTTCTCTCCTTCAGTCATCCACAGAAGGGGGGGGGGGCATTTATGTCCATTACAAGCTCAAAACAAATTAATAGAAACACTGCAAGACGATAGAGAATCATTTCGAACCTCCTCAAAACCACTCCTCAAAACAACTCCGGACTGCGTGAAAAAAAAAACCCTCAGCTCTGCATTGCTCTTTTCTCTGAGTTACCAGTTTGGCAGCCTTTTTATTATTGCTTGTTACTTTTCTCTGCATCCATTTTTCTACCTGTAGTTTGAATCTGAATGTAATAATATATCAATAGGGATCTGGGTTCATTTAGAAAGAATCCACATTGGGACACCTGGGTGGCTCAGCGGTGTCTGCCTTTGGCTCAGGGCGTGATCCTGGGGGTCCTGGGACTGAGTCCCACACTGGGCTGCCTGCAGGGAGCCTGCTTCTCCCTCTGCCTGTGCCTCTGTGTCTTTCATGGAGAAATAAATTTTTTTTTTTAAAGAAGGAATCCACATAAATAATTCCTGGCCATGGTATGTCATATTTTCACTCATTATTTCCACGATTTCCACTCAATATTTCCACATATTTCCGTGAATATTGTTGCCATTTTCACCTTCCTACTGATGTATATTTAGCTAATTGCTTTGGGCTGAGAAAATGCCAACTTAAAGTTGCATTTTTGGTTTTACTTTTTTTTTTCTTCTCCCATGTGTTTTTTAGGTTATTTCTGGGCTTCTGGCAATTTTAGTTTATCTTTTTAATTATGCATCAAAAATCAGCCCAGGTGTAATTTTCTCTGGATGCCTTCTATGAACACTCTAAGCTGTTAATGTCTCTTTCATATCTGCTGATCTTAGATCTTGAACATTTTGTCACAGTCCAAGTGGCCTAATGTCATTATACCCTACCAAGTCTCCTGTGTCACATGATTTTGGCCTTACCTCTGTAACTGCAAGGAGCAGCTAGCAGAGTGCCATGCTATATTAGTAAGGATTCTCTAAAGAACCAGAACCAAAAAGTATACATATGGAGGGAAAGAGGTTTATTTTAAGGAACCAACTCACCTGATTGTGGAGGTTGGCAAGTCCAAATCTGTGAAGTAGGCTAGCAGGCTGGATGGAGATCCAGGAAAGAGCAGATGCTGTAGCTCAACTCTGTCGTTGCAAAATGAATAAACCTTTTAGAATTTTTGTTTTAAAGACTTTACTTATTTATTCAAGAGAGACACACAGAGAGAGAGAGAGGCAGAGACACAGGCAGAGGGAGAAGCAGGCTCCCTGTGGGGAGCCCAATGTGGGACTCGATTCTGGATCCTGGGATCATGACCTGAGCCAAAGGCAGATGCTCAACCACTGAGCCACCGAGGCTTTCTTTTTTAGAATTTCTAAAAAAGAAAAGGAAGAGAGTTTTATTTGAACCCGAGTTAGGACAGCTGCCTGGGATACACAATCTTCACAAAGACAGGGCTCCTGTAAGGGAACATTGAATAGGGTTATGTACTTTTTTACATAGAAAGTTACAAATTCTGGGAAGCCTGGGTGGCTCAGCGGTTGAGTGTCTGCCTTCAGCCCAAGGTGTGATCCCGGGGTCTCAGGACCGAGTCCCACATCGGGCTCCCTGCATGGAGCCTGCTTCTCCCTCTGCCTGTGTCTCTGCCTCTCTCTCTGTCTCTCATGAATAAAAATAAATAAAATATTTAAAACAGGGGATCCCTGGGTGGCTCAGCGGTTTAGCGTCTGCCTTTGGTCCAGGGCGCGATCCTGGAGTCCCGGGATTGAGTCCCATGTCAGGCTCCCTGCATGGGCCTGCTTCTCCCTCCTCCTGTGTCTCTGCCTCTCTCTCTCTCTCTATGTCTATCATAAATAAATCTTTAAAAAAAATCTTTAAAACAAAAAGTTACAAATTCTTAGACACAGCACTTCAGAATGTTGCAGACCTTAAGTTTCTAATATATGCAGGATCGTATGACTAATCTTCTGGGAAGGAGGGAAATTTCTTACTTTTTCTTGTCTTTTGTGTTCAGAAAATACCTTTTTGGTGATTTTCTTTCATCAAGCAGATGTACAATGTGGGCTCTGGGCAGAAATAGAGCACGTGCTTTGAGGTCCTGCCGAATCAATTTGACTTGGTAAATATTAAAGTATAGCTTCCCTAGGAGCCCAGGAGCAGGGCCCACAAACATTAAAAGTTGAAAACTTGGGGTTCCTGGGTGGCTCAGTCAGTCAGGCACCTGCCCTCTGCTCAGGGTCCTGGGATCCAGCCCCCCATCGGGCTCCCTGCTACTTCTCCCTCTCCCTCTGCAGCTTCCCCTGCTTCCCACACACACTCTCTCTCTCTCAAATAAATAAATAAAATCTTAAAAATAAAAATTTTTTAAAAGTTGAAAAACTTCCTTTATCAAGTCTCAAGACAGTCTGCTGGCATTATTCCTCCGTCCATGGTGGAGGTCAGTCTTTTTTTCTCTTAAGGCCTTCCACTGAATTGGTCAGGATTGCTGGCATCATGGAATATCATTGGCTTTCCTCAATATCTACTGATTTCAGTGTTCATCCCATCTAAAAACTACCTTCACAGAAACATCTAGAAAAATGTTTGACCAAATATCTGGGTATCATTGCTTACCCCAAGGTAATATGCTCGCCGAGTTTTCTGAATTGAGTTGATGTTACAGGATCTGTGAACAGTGGCTTTGGGCTTCCAATTTCTCCTGTACTAGCTTTTTTTCTGTTTTCTTCTAAAAAGCCTCTACTTCATTTTCTTCTCCACTGTGTCGTTTTAGCAAGAGTATATTGAACTGTTCTGTGGTATGATTTCCTTTGAATCTTTTTGTTATTTTGTGTCTGTTAGAGAGTTCAAGGGGCCCTGCCTATTAACCATTTCCTGTTACCAAGTGCACAAAGCTTTTTTTCTCTCTCTCGCTCTCAAGCTTTAACTAGGTGTGGTATTACTTGGGACCATGAAGTGGCAAAGATTTGTTTAATTTCCTGTTTTTCAGTTATTTGTGCTTCTGTTTTCCTTGGAATGAACCAGCTTTGACTACCTTGGCTGGAGAACAACAAAACAGCAAGGCTTCATTTTCTTTGTATCGCTATGAAAGGGAGTTTATTCCAGAGGCACTATCTTATCTGAGCATTTGGAATTAATGATATTAAAAATACTATCACTAATGACAGAAATGCTCACAATGTAAAGCTTAGTGGTTAAAAATAATATAAAGTTGTATATACAAAATGATCCAATTTTTTTCAAGAAACGTGCATAAGATAAAGACTACATATAGTATGAGTGAGAAAATGTGAGTCGTTCTGTTTTTTTCTATATTTTCTAAAATTTCTTTATACACATTAACATATAAAAATTCTAATTGTGAAATATTAAAAGTTTCTCCTTAGTCCTGGCAAACTCTCCCATTACTCTCTTCAGAGGTAATCATAATCATTATTAACAACTTGATGTGTATCCTTTCAGCCATTTTCTCTCACACACAGAGTTTTTTTTTTTTTTTTTTTTTTTTTACATAAGATCATATATATTCTTCATTTTAAAATTTGATTTTGGGGGGACACCTGGGTGGCTCAGTGGTTGAGAGTCTGCCTTATACTCGGGGCGTGATCTCTGAGTTCTGGGATCAAGTCCCGCATCGGGCTCCCGGCATGGAGCCTGCCTCTCCCTCTGCCTGTGTCTCTCATGAATAAATAAATAAAATCTTTTAAAAATAAATAAATAAAATTCGATTTTTTTTTTAACCTACAAATGTCTCTAAGCTCTTTCCATGTAAGCTTATTTACCCAAAGTCTTATTTAAATATCTACCTCATGGTTTTGAACAGTTCCATAATTGTGCCATGATTTAGGAGGAGGAAATGCATACTCCCTACATGGGACATATTGAAGTTATTTTCAACTTTCTTCTATTAGAAACAATTCTGCAAAGAACATTCAGGAACATTTATCTTCATGAACATGTGTGGCTATTTCTTTAGGAGAGTTTTCCCAACATTTCTGCTGGAAGTATGTATTTTATCATTAAAAAAATGTAAACAAGGACGCCTGGGTGGCTCAGTCAGTTAAGCATCTGCCTTCAGCTCAGGTCATGATTTTGGAGTCCTGGGATGAGCCCCACATAGGGTTCCCTGCTCAGCGGGGAATCTACCTCTCCCTCTCAATCTACCCCTGCCCCAGCTCATGCTTTCTCTTGCTCTCTCTCAAATAAATATTTTTTTAATGTAAACATTTCATTAAAAAACATTTTTAAAATATCATGAGTCAGCAGCCTAAAATGAGATCACATGCCTGGGTCCATTTCATGAGAGAGGGTTCTGAGTCAGGGTCTAGCGTATACCTGGTACACAGTAGGTGTTTAATGTCTGTGGGATATATAGAGATCACTCCCAGACATTGTTAACAGCTCTTTATTAAAAGTGCCTTTATTGGAATGCCTGGATGGCTCAGCAGTTGAGTGTCTGCCTTTGGCTCAGGGGGTGATCCTGTGGTCCTGGGATGGAGTCCCACATCGGGCTCCCCACAGGGAGCCTGCTTCTCCCTTGCCTATGTCTTTGCCTCTCTCTCTCTCTCTCTATCTCTCATGAGTAAATAAATAAAATATTTTTTTAAAAAAGAAAAGTACCATTATTTCCACCTTACAGATGAAACATCTCAGAGATCGGGTCTGAGTCCCATAAGTTTGTTTCTCAGTAAAAACCTCAAGATGGCAAATAATACTTGATTGGTGAGTAATGAAGTCTTCAGTATGTCTTCTTCAGTAAAACTGGGGAAGAGGACCTAAATCTCCAACACCTTTGTCTTTCCAGTATCTATACTAATGTCTAGCACCAGTAAAATGCCAGATAAATATTAGTTTTTCTTGGCAGAACAGAATTCACTCTTTCCTTTATGAACAAAATCTTGGGTTTTGTATATGTATCCACTTCTCAGGGAAGATGTTTTATCCTTGATCAAAGAGGAACTCATAATCTAACTTGCCTGCCAGTGATCGGTTTAGTCTCAGAGCTGGGCACAGGAAGAGGCTTTCCTAATAGTTTCTTCATCCTTGAAAGAAGAGACACCGTCTTTCTCATCAGAATTGTAATCGTAATTGGATTTTGGACCTGTCAGAGAAGTCAGCCTGGGGATAAAGCTAGCATGGTGAGAACAGCAGGGCAGAAAGATGGAAGAAATTGGATCTTTGATGATAGTAATTAACCCTGGGGATTTTCTGTTATCTAAGATTTTTTTTTGTCAGTCAATCTAGAAATGTCTAAACATTTTGTTATATAAGATAATAAGTGTCTTTATTATTTAAACCTTGTATGGGGAGTGGTGGGAGAGGGGAAGAGGGAGTATAACGGTTATATGCAGGTATTTGGAGCTAACTGACAAATTATTCTTTTGGTTTGTATGACCATGTCCTTGACGTCCCAGAAATATTTTCCAATTTTTGACCAAGGAGGAAAAAATGTCAGTAGGTCAACCTTAAAAATAAAATAGCCAGTTATTTTACCAGCAAAATGAGTTTATTCAGGAATAGCAGAGCAATTGCAATTTGGGACATGCAAACTCCAGTAAAATATAGTCAAGATCCAGAGACTATATGAGAGGGGCTTGCTTTTATGGAGGAACAGAGCAAGTTGGGAGAGGTGTTTTTGAATGAAAGCTTACTGGAGGAGAGCCAGAGTTCAGGGTTGTGGCTACTTCTCAATTGTTGAGATGTGGCAGTTCCTCATTGGCTGGGTTGTTACTGGGCAAAGGGAAAATCTTCACTCCTCCTGCAGGGGAGGGAAAGTGACCTTCTTCCTGTCAGGATATATATATACAAAATAAACTGCAATGCATGGTACATGCATGAGAGCTCCCCTCTTCAGGGCTGCCTGATTCCATTTTGAATAAAGCTTTCTTTTATTCATTTTCACATTTCCCCCTTTTGTTCAAGATATTTTCTTGAAAGCACCACTGACCAGGAGTCAGGTTTTCTGCATTTAGTTGTTTTGTCCCTTGGTGCCAGGAAAGACCTTTCTTGGTTGTCACATCCCATGTCAGAGAGTTGGAAAACACTGAAGTCACATTTGAGTAACAAGGAAGGGTAGGAGGAAGAACTCTCAGGCATTTCCTATCTAAAGTTTATATCTTATCAGGATGTTAAACAACTACTAAGGAAGCCCCAGTGGCTCAGTAGTTTAGCGCCGTGTTCAGCCCGGGGTGTAATCCTGGAGACCCGGATTCGAGTCCCATGTCGGGCTCCCTGCAGGGAGCCTGCTTCTCCCTCTGCCTGTGTCTCTGCCTCTCTCTCTCTCTCTCTCTGTGTGTGTGTCTCATGAATAAATAAAATAAAAATCTTAAAAAAAAATACTGGAGATCATCTTAGAGTATTGAGTCTGCATCACCCCACTGGGCATGTTGCTTTTACAAAGGCTTGACAGGCTATAGGTACAAAACTTCAAAATGATCATACAAAACAGAATTAAAAGTAATATGACAAGTCCAGTTTGTGTGACGACTCTAAATTAGGATCCTAAACCTGAAGGTAACCATATAAAGAAGCTAAAGGACCATGGATCATTACATGAAATTTATTGTAGCCAATGTGCTTGTTCCTTAATTTTATGCAGCTGGGTGTCTACTTTCCCAGAAGAATTTATCCATGTATGACAGGTGGTATTGCCTATTCAAATACCTCCTTGTTCAACAGATGAATAATCAAGGGCTATTCGATTATCCCAAACTACTTAGGTAGCAAGCCAAGTGATTGTTTTTGGGCTGCTATTGCTTTGCCCATGGTTGGTTAACTCTCCCAATATTAGGGAGAGATTCCTGATCATGTGTTCATTCAAACTTACTCTGGCCCAAGGGAGAAAGGCCCTCCCTCAGCAAACCCAGAGTCCTGTATGCCTAACTGTTTAAGTTGGCCATGGAGGTTTAGTGGAGTGGACAGTGGTAGGCTTATGATTTGTTATGAAAAGAAGACAGAACAGTAAATAGATGAAGAGCACATTGCCCTTTCATCCTCCAGTGGTCAAGACAGTGAGCTGCACAAGTATAGGGGCCATTGCGAAAACTTCCTCATATAAAGGAGTAGCCAAGTGGTGCTCATAGGGCTTCCTCAGAAGTATTAGCATTTACAGACCCTTTGTTGGTAATAGAGGCTTTAGCAGCATTCAGCCAAGACTCAAACCCTGTTATTATCACATGTTGAAAGACAACCCTAATACATGGGTTTGATAGCAAGCCTATAAATAGTCTGATTTATGCTGATTGCAGTATCATATATATATATATATATATTTTTTTTTTTGACGCATATTGTTCTCCTACCGCAGGGTTAGGTTAAATTGAGGCAAGGAACAAGAGTATGTGGATTTAGTATTCTAACTTTATAAAAGGATGTGTGGAACAATTTAGGCATATAGCAGCGTCTGGGATTTCAGCAAAATCCCTTACAGGGTAAACTAAGGAGTCACTGCTGTCAGGACAGACTGAGGTTTCTGATGACAAATATAACACTTGGAGAGGTTTCCCCCTTTTACAAGGGGTTGGCAAATGCTGACAAAAGCATTGTCTTCCCATGAAAGAGAAGGTGAAAAAAGAATGAACAAGGGAAAGGAGGTTTATAGGCTTGTTCTGGTCATCTTAGGTCAAACTTCTAGGAGCTGCCTTCTTTACCTGCCATCTGCTTCAACTTTACTTTCAGGTCACTAGCTCATGTGCCCAGTTGGGGTTTGGTGGATTCTTTAGTGTGACACATGGATTATTCCCAGGGTTATTCCCTGGAGTTTAGTGACATTGTGGTTGGTTAACAGTACCTGATAGGGGTTCTTCCAATGAGGCTGAAGAGACTCTTTCTGGAATTGTTTTTTCCAAGAGACAAAAATCTCTGGGTTGTAAGGAGTGATGCTTGAGGTCTTCATCTCCTGGGAATGTACTATGGAAAGACTGTTCTACAAGAGCATGGTTATTTTCAACAGAAGCAATTAGGCCTTTACAGAATCGAAGTATTCCTCCTTTTATCAGTTGTAGATCAAAGGAAACAGGAGCCATGTGCATTGGACACCCTGTGATTATCTCAAAGGGTGAGAGTTTATGGGCTCCAGAAGGTATGTACCTGAGACTTAGAAGGACTGATGGCATTGCCTTTGGCCAGGGTATTTAAAGGGTCTCTACAAATTTTGCCAACTGAGTCTTAACAATGCTGTTAGTGCATTTAACTAGATGTGAGGATTGAGGGTGTAAGCACGAAGTGTCACAGAACTGTCCAAATAGCACAGACCTTTTGACCAATGAAGTGAGTTCCCCAGTCACTATGAAGTTCAAGGTGGGGGCATTCCCCAGGTAGAGATAATATTTTCTAACAGGATTTTAGCCATAGAAGAGGCAGTAGACTGCCTATAGGGAAAAGTATCAGTCCAATGAGAAAACATACAACCCATGACTAAAACATCATTTTTATCCCTTAGGTAGGAAAAGCTGAATGAAATCCATTTGCCAAACCTCAAATGGCCCATTGGGGAATTTAAAGTGTCCAGGGACAGTTGTATTTTGTACTTCTCTAGGTTATGTTTTGGGAAAGTGGAGCAAACAAAATGGGCAGTTTTTGCAACTCTATTGTTATTTCCCCACCAGTATGGGCTCATAAATACAGTGAACCAATGATTCAATATATGTACATTAGTCAGTAATGGGAATATTAAGGCCTCTGGCAAGACTGAGTTTCTTTTTTTTTAAGATTTTATATATTTATTCATGAGACACACACACACACACACAGGCAGAGACACAGGCAGAGGGAGAAGCAGGCTCCATGCAGGGAGCCCGATATGGGACTCGATCCCAGGACTCCAGGATCACACCCTGGACCAAAGGCAGGCACTAAACCACTGAGCTACCCAGGGATCCCCAATACTGAGTTTCTATTTGGGCCAAGCCAAAGTTCTCTTTTTACTGAACCAACAGTTATTAGATTTCCAATTTTGTTTTCCCTTTTCTGGGGCCAATTGCTGAGCATCTCTAGTCAATTTTTCTAGATTATCATTGGGGGAACATCCCCATGGACCATGACAGAGACTTGGTTGTTGGTTCTTCTAAGTGCAGTGTGCATGGTGGGAATGTCAGCAAGGTGTTTGGAACGCCCAGGGACCTGAAAAATAGCCAAAGTGACTAGTAGAAATATGGTATCTAATAATATTAGTATGACATCTAATAATACGGCATTTTGAAGGTAAGAACCATTTAAAATTTTACCTTTGTTGGAAGTTAAGGAAGCCTCAATTTCCATAGCATTCCAAAGTCATGAGCTACTCCAAAGACCTATCTCAGGTCAGTATAGATATTTGCAGTTGGCCCTTGGCTAAACACAGGCCTCCGTGAGAGTGTACAATTCAGCCTGCTATGCTAAGATAGCCAAAGGCAACGGTGCCACCTCAAGAGCTTCAAAAAGGAGTTGCTGTTATATAGCTATCATAATATTTGTCATTTTCACCTTTTAAATAGGAAGCCTTAGTAAACCATGAAAAGTCAGCATTATCCAAAGCACTTTCCTGTAAGTCATCATGGGGGGTCAGAAGGTGATATGTCAGTATTGAGCAGTAGTAAGAGGTTTTGTCCGTGGAGGAAGGAAGAATAGCGGAGTTAAGGTTATTACAGTGAGGAAGAATCTGAGAAGTGGTTAGCAAGATTTTATAGGAGGTGAGGCGACTAGATGAAAGGTGTAGAGTATGGTGAGAATTTAGAAAAGCTTCTACCACATGAAGTGCAAGCTTTTCCTACCTAAGCTTCTACCACATGGAGTGAGGGGAAGGGAATCTCATGATAAAAGAACTGTGGTAGGAAGGGTCTGAGACAAGTTTAGGGTACCCTTATATTGTAAGGTCTAGCTATTGGCTATAATACCCTTGGGGTCAATGTGGTCCCCATGTTTTTGGATAGTACCGTAAGAGCATTCCCATTTTTTTCTTTTAAAGATTTTGTTTATTTATTCATGAGAGACACACAGAGGCAGAGACCTAGGCGAAGGGAGAAGCAGGCTCCTCTGGGGAGCCTGATGTGGGACTTGATTCCAGGACCCTGGGATCATGACCTGAACCAAAGGCAGACACTCAACCACTGAGCCACCCAGGAGCCCCATCCCCCCCCCCCTTTTTTTTAACATACAAAAAAGAAGAGAAATTGATAATTGGGATGCCAAGGGATTTATGAAGCTTTCTCTTAAGGCTTCAAAGGCAAGGTCATCTGGCACCTGGGTAGCTAAGTTGTTTAAGCATTTGCCTTTGGCTTAGGTCATAATCCCAGAGTCCTGGGATTGAGCCCCATGTCAGGCTTCCTGCTCAGTGGGGAGCCTGCTTCTCCCTCTCCCTCTGCTGCTCCCCCTGCTTATGTGTCTCTTGCTCTCATTCTCTGTCAAATAAATCTTTATTTTAAAAAGATTTTATTTATTTATTCATGAGAGACACAGAGAGAGAGAGAGAGGCAGAGACACAGGCAGAGGGAGAAGCAGGCTCCATGCAGAGAACCCAATGTGGGACTTGATACTGGATCCTGGGATCACACCCTGAGTCAAAGTCAGACGCTCAATTGCTAAGCCACCCAGGTGTCCCTCAAATAAATCTTTAAAAAGGCAAAGTCATCTTGATCTTCCTAAATAATATGGTCAAGTTTATTGTTTTTTAGGAAAATATCTAGAAGATAGGCCATAAGAGAGAAGTTTGGACAATTTCCACAGTCGGTAGCTAGGTAGCCCCTTAAAAACCTCATAGTTGGTACTTAGTTTTGGGTTTTGGGAAATTCAAGATGCCATGAAACCTATTTGGATCTAAATGTAGTCCTTGTTCCAAAATCAGGTGCCCTAGGTATCAAACCTGAGTTGTTTTTTTGTTTTGTTTTTTCAAACCTGAGTTTGAATAAACCAGTTTTTCCTTGGAGGCTTTATGTCCCTTTAAGGCTAAAAGTTTTAACAGATGAATGCTGTCTACCTACAAAGAGGCTTGGGCAAGGGATCAGAAAAGCAAGTCATCTACATAGTGTAATAGGGTAGAATGTTCAGGAAATCTTTTGGCATCTAGATCAACCTTTAAGGTTTGTGAGAAGTAAGAAGAGGTTTCAGTACAGCCCTGGAGCATTACCATTCAGGTGTATTAATGTGGTTTCCAAGTCAAGGCAAAGCTATCAGCTGGCCTCATGCACTGGGGTGCTGAAGAAGGCAGCACATAAAATCAACCGCAGTAAATAATGTGCCTTCAGCAGGGATGGAGGCTAATAAAGTACGGGTGTTGGTAAAACGAGGCGGTGAAGGATGACAACACTGTTTATGGCTCAGAGGTCCTGGACAACCCTCCACCTGAAGCCATTTGGTAGCGTGAATGAGTCAGCAGTCTAAGTGACAGCAAGGTTCACAGGCACCATTAAGTGAAAGGAAACTAATGCCTAAGACACCCCCCCCCCCAGTTATTATTTATATCCAAGCCAAAGAAACACTTTTCCCATAGATTCTTGCAGAAAGAGCAGCATGAAATACGGACCATATCCTCAACAGGCATCTTAAACTGAAACAGTTAGGAGTTTGATAGGGATACTTATTAAAAATGTCCATGAGTGGGGGAACTTTGACCACATCCTTGGAGGCTGAAGGTGATTTGATTTTTGTAAACGATCAAAAGTCATTTTGGGGGCAGCCTCGGTGGCCCAGGGTTTTAGCGCCACTTGTGCCAGGGGTGTGACCCTGGGGACCCTGGATCAAGTCCCACGTCGGGCTCCCTGCGTGGAGCCTGCTTCTCCCTCTGCCTGTGTCTCGGCCTCTCTCTCTCTCTCTATGAATAAATAAAAAAAGATTTAAAAAATCACTTTGGCTCAGGGTGGTGGTGGAGGTGGAAGACAGCATAAGGGAGCACTCTGGAGTAATGAGAATCATCTGTGTCTCGATCGTGGTTATGCAGGTACACACATTTATTAGAACTCATCGAACAGCACACCCAAAGGAGTACATTTGCATCTCGGTTAAAAATAAGACCCAAGAAACTCCCAGGCCAAGTCTGGGGAATTACACCCATTAAGATAGGCACAGCAAGTTAAAGTTCTGGACAAGGGTATGGAATACCTACAAACGGTGATTCTGATTCTTTTCAAGGGTGACATTATTCACTTATCCAGACTAAAATGCCGTTAGTTTTTCTTTGCCTTCTTCTACTATCAGGATGCAAAAAATCCTAATAGATGATGATGACCAAATAAATGATGCGTTAAAATGAATTTAATCCTTATAGCCACCATCACAAGTCAGTGCTATTTTCCCATTTTAGGAGAGGGGCTCGGACCCCCCCCGGGCCCCCCGCGCGCCCCCCGCGCGCCCCTTGCACTCAGTGACCTCTCTGCAGGGTCTGGCCACACGGGGACCCACCAGAATCCCCCAGAGCCGGGAAAAGGGCTGCAGGTGAGTCATCGTCACTCAGTCCGAGAGTCTGGTCCCCTGAGCCGCGACAGCCGCGACATTCCGACATGCCAGGCGCTGTCGCGGCCGTCGCCAGCCCAGGTGGCCGGGGACGCAGCCCGGGCAGTCCCCGCTCGCGCGCGGAGGGATGCGCTGCCGGGAAGCCGGGGCCCGGCCCTCGCCACGGTCCGCGGGCTCTGCGCTCCCGAGTGCGCCTGCGCGGCCCCGCCCCCGGCCCCGCCCCCGGCCCGCCCCGCGCCTGCGCGCCCCGGATGCCGCGCGCCTTCCGCGCACCCGGCCCCTCGCGCGCGCCTCCGCACCTGCCGTCAGGTAACCCCTCCCCGCCGTCCTCCGCCTCCGCGGGCGCTCCCCACCCCCGCTCCCTCCCGGAGGTGCCGCGGCCGCTCTGCCCTCCTTCCCCCGCCACCTCCGCCGCCCCCTGCCCGCGACCGCGTCCCCACCGCCGCCTTCAAAAAAAAAAAAAAAAAGGCGAGGGCTGCCGGGGAGCAGCTGCCAGGCCTTAGTGTTGAAGTTTTGAATGTATTTGGATGTGCAGTTCGGGGCCAAGGATGCAGACGGTAGGAGGGAGTTGAAGGGAGCACGGCGTCCTGGAGGCGGGAGGCTGAGAGCCGCCGCGCGAGGGCGGAGAGAGAATTTCCGAGGACAGAGGTGGCCTCGTCCCCCCGCCCTCGCTCGCAGCTCGGAAGAAGCCCGCGTTCAGACGGAGCCGGGAGGGACTGCGGGGGAGGAGCCCCGCCGGGGGTGGGGGGGATGCAGGGGGGTAGGAGTTGGTCCTTAGAGCGACTAGGGGCAGCCGGGCGGCCCAGCGGTTAGCGCCGCCTGCAGCCCGGGGCGTGACCCTGGGGACCCGGGGTCCAGCCCCGCGTCGGGCTCCCTGCGTGGAGCCTGCTTCTCCCTCTGCCTGGGTCTCTGCCTCTCTCTCTGTGTCTCTCATGAATAAATAAATAAAATCTTAAAAAAAGGGATCCCTGGGTGGCGCAGCGGTTTGGCGCCTGCCTTTGGCCCAGGGCGCGATCCTGGAGACCTGGGATCGAATCCGACATCGGGCTCCCGGTGCATGGAGCCTGCTTCTCCCTCTGCCTGTGTCTCTGCCTCTCTCTCTCTCTCTGTGACTATCATAAATAAATAAAAATTAAAAAAAAAAAAAACTTAAAAAAAGACAAAAAAAAAAAAAAAAACAACTAGGCTTGGGACGGCTGGGTGGCGCAGTGGTTAAGGATCCCCCTTCAACTCAGCGTCCTGATACCGAATTCCGCGTTGGGCGCCCTGCAAAATAAATAAATAAATAAATATCTTTTAAAAAATAATAATAAATAAAAATCTTAAAAAAAAAAAACAACTAAGCTTGGTCTCCGAAGGTCGCAGCGCAGGATGGGAGCTCCTACTCTTTTTTTTTTTTTTTTTTTTTTTTTACAGACGGGGAAATCAAGGTCCTGAGTGGGGTGGCTTGTTCACAGTCGTGTACCTGATTCTTGGCAGAGCCAAGAAGTCGAGTTCCTAGGCATCCTTTTGTAAATGATAAAATATGATAAAATAACGTTTTACAAATCTCCTTTGTAGGTCAAGAAAGTCAGCAGCATCAGTAACTTGAGTTTGGTGTGCTCAACCAGTCTTTTTTTTTTTTTTTTTTTTTCAACCAGTCTTCATCATTCCTTCTTCTCCCAGTGCTTGCCAGCCTGCCCTCCCTGGCCCACGGCAGTGCCGCTGGAGAGGGACTTCTGGAAGCCTTGGGACTTGACCTTAACCCAGAATAAATAGGGTTTTGGTAAGTGGAGGGGAGGAAGAGCGTGGTGGGGGGTTCCTGGAAAGAGCTTGAGCTCAGGAGAAGGTGAGCAAGCCCAGCTGCAGTGGGCGGTTAAGAGGGCCTGGCCTGTGCAAGGGAAGTAGGTGGGTAGAATTGGTGACCAGCGTGGAGGGCTCTGAACATGAATGCAGCAGGCAGTAGGGCATAAGGGAGAATTGGAAATGCACCTGTGGGAAAACCAGCACTTTACCAGGTATTAGATTCATGGAGGGAATATTAGCCGAGATCCCAAGACATTTAGCAGGAAGACCAGATTAAAATATAGCTGTTGCCAGGAAGGCCGTGGGGAGAAAGGATTCTAGTTCCATAACAGAAGAATCTTTTCCCCTGGTTGTGTATGAGTAATAAAAGCGGTGCTTACTGTGTACTAAGCACTGTTGTAAGTGCTTTACAAACATTCCTTATTTCTCACAACAAACCAATGAGGTTGTTACCATTTTGTCACCATTTTCAAGATGTTGAGGCTGAGGCACAAAGGGGTTGCCCAAGGTGAGTAGATCTCTGCTGAGGAGAGGTGGCATGCAATCAGAAGATTCGAGTCCCAGTCCCTCCAGCACTGGCTGTGTGATTACCCTCTGAACCTCAGTTTTCTTATCTGGGAAGTAGGTATTGTAATTCCTGCCTCCTGTGGAGGCAGAGAATGTGCAGATACTTTGCAAACCGTGCATTGTGGTGCTGGTGGAAAGTACTACCATTTAATAAACAAGGGGTGCCCTTCCAAGGCCAAATCCCAACCAACAAGAGAAAATGACAAACTTGATTTGACTTGCCGAATTGAATGGGCTTGCTGCTCACAGAGAGGCAAAGATGGAGTCATAGTTAAAATCGTTGGCTGTGGAGTCAGAAGGACCTAGAATGGGAATCCCAGCCCTGCCACTTGTTAGCTCTGTGACCCAAGGCAAGGCACATAACGTTTCTGATACTGCATTATCTCGATGATCCTCAATGTACTCAGATGTAAAATGGGTCTAATATGTTTCCCCCTAGAGCAGTTGCGAGGATTAAATGAGATGCACCTAATATATTGCCTACAAGTAGTGAGTGCTCAGTAACATGTAGATGGGGCCATTATATCTTCTGACTTTTCTTTTCCTTATCCCCTGTGTGTCTTAATATTCCCGCAGAGACAGCCTCACCATGTGTGAAGGACTGATGGAGAGGTATGTGGCTGCCATGGTGCTGAGTGCAGCTGGAGATGCCTTGGGGTACTTCAACGGGAAGTGGGAGTTTCTCCGGGATGGGGAAAAGATTCACCAGCAGCTGGCCCAGCTTGGTGGGCTGGACGCCATAGATGTGGAGAGGTGGAGAGTCAGTGATGACACAGTGATGCACCTGGCCACCGCAGAAGCTCTTGTGGAGGCTGGCAAAGTCTCGGATTTGGCTCAGTTGTATTCTCTACTTGCTAAGCATTACCAAGACTGTATGGAAGACATGGATGGCCGGGCACCAGGTGAGTGCAGCCATTGGAGGTCACGAGAGGGGGGAAAATAAAGCAGGCCCAAGGTAGTCCTTAAATATGTTTATTGAAATTTAAATATCAAGGAGACAGTTATTTTTGGTAGATGTGATAGAAATAGAAACAACCTAAATGTCCTGTAATTTATTTAATCATGGTGACGTGTTCATAGCCATTTAAAATTATGCAGGTAAGAATTTACTGATATGGAAAGATGTTGTAGGTAAAAAAAAATGAGGATTACAAAGGGCACCCAAAGGCACCTTGTTGCTCTGGACCCATTGCTCCTTTTCTGAGCCTGGTATTCGTCACTCTCGAACCTGCAGCCTCTTTCTGGGCATTCAGGATCTCCAATGGTCAAGTTCTCCTTGGGTTCTCTAAAGGCTTGGGCTCAGAGTCTGATGGTTTTGGTGGGGCCACTAACTAGCTGGTTAAGTGCTTCTGAGCAAGGTTCTTAAGCTCTGAGCCTTAGCTTAGTTGTTTAAGAAAAGACAGTAATTTGTTAAACCTACCTTTTTGAGTTACTGTGTGGCCTCAGTAATAACTGATAAAGATTCCAAGACTCTCTATATGAATCTGATTCTTTTATCATCAGTCTTATCATTCTAGGGGTTATATAGAAAGTATGGAACAGTGTTGGCTTGGGTTTGGAGGCATTCATCATATTTTGGGGCTTTCCCTTTCCATCAGAGAAACTTTAGAGACTGAGCTTGGTTCTTTCCTCCTGCTGGGGCCTTTCCTTTGGTTATACCGAAACTCTGCTCTACCTGACTCTTCCCAGGGTGTGCTTCAGTGCAGAATGCCATGGTGCTGAAGCCAGATGAGGCCAATGGCTGGAGGATTCCCTTTAACAGCCATGAGGGTGGCTGCGGGGCTGCCATGCGTGCCATGTGCATCGGTCTCAGATTCCCTCACCACAGCCAGCTGGGCACACTGATCCAGGTGAGCATTGAGAGTGGCAGGATGACCCACCACCACCCTACAGGCTACCTGGGAGCCCTTGTTTCTGCTCTTTTTACAGCCTATGCTGTGAATGGCAAACCTCCCAGGCAATGGGGAAAAGAACTGATGGAGGTGCTACCAGAAGCTAAAAAGTACATTATCCAATCAGGCTACTTTTTGGAGAAGAATCTTCAACACTGGTAAGTTGGTAGGTGCACGCTCCTGCTAAACAATGATTGAATCTGGGGGCACCTGGGTGTCTCGGTCAGTTAAGCATCTGCCTTCAGCTCAGGTCATGATCTTAGGGTCCTGGGATCGAGCCCCTCATCACATTGGGCTCCCTGCTCAGCGGGGAGCCTGCTTCTCCCTCTGCTTCCCCTCCCCTGCTCATGCTTTCTCTCTCATGCCTTCTTTATCTAAAATATATGAATAAAATCTTTAAAAAAAATAGATGTTTGATTCTGAGTTTCATGCACATGTAAGCTTAAGTAGCCATCTTGGTTCTCATGATCCATTTTTGCTATCTGCTGTGCCCAGCACCACACCCCACATCCCCGCCCCACCACCTGCTAAGGATTTCAAGTTTAATGCCAGCAGTGATTGCCACCAAGTAACCAGTGAAGACCTCGATGAGTAGTACCTGCAGCTCTTCTCTGTTGTGTAGGGATCCTGTTCTGTATTCTAACCTTCTATAACTTTTGTGGTTATCTTATACTGCTGTAAACTTTCCTGCTTATTTCCTGGAACTTGTTTTTTCGGTGTTGCCATGACACATGTTTTGAAATACTTGATTACAGTGCCCAAGAAATAGATTTTTTTTACTAGTTAGTTAAAAGTAGTAAAGCCACAACTTCCCTTTTTGGTGAGTTCACGTCACATCACCCTTCTTAGAATAAAAAGGTCCAGAAGCTTTCTACTGACATCACCTGTGGTTGTGATGTTCCAAGGTTCTATCTTGAAAAAACAATACAAGTATATAAGGAGATGATATGCTAATTAGCTTTACCATAGTAATGTATTTACTATGCCTCTATATGCTGCCTGTATTATATCATCATGTTGTATGCCTTAAACATATACAAGTTTTGTTAAGAAAATAAAGTGTATGCCTTGGTTGGCTAAGCATCTGCCTTCTGTTGGCTAAGCATCTGCCTTCTGTTCAGTTCTTGATCCCAGAGTCCTGGGATCAGGTCCCACGTTGGGTTTCCTGCTCAGTGGGGAGCCTGCTTCTGCCTCATTCTGTGCCTGAAGCTCCCCCTGCTTTTATGCTCTCTCTGTCAAATAAATAAATGAAAAAGAAAAGAAAGAAAGAAGGGGTTCTGGGCAGGTCAGTCAGATAAGCTTCTAACTGTTGATCTCTGTTCCAGTTTTAATCTCAGGGTTGTAAGTTCAGGTCCCATGCATTGAGCTCCAGAGAGGGAAACAGAGAGAGAGAGAAAGAAAATAAAATAAGTTGAATGATGACACTTGACACTATTCTCAAATCAGGAAAAATAGGCCTTCATTTCTCACATTTAACTTCCTGTGTATCCTTTATTTAACAACAGTATCAGTGCCTTGATTATACAAAACCTTGGCAAAAATTTATTGAACAAGTCCCACTTAGAGCTCATTCTGAGTTTTTCATACGATTTTGATGTTAGTACAAGAAGCTGAAGTCATCTTGGAATTTGCCTTGTTCACACATCTATCTGGTACCTTCCCTGATGGCTTTCAAAGTTATTTTTTCAATTGACTGTAGAATTTTTCCTTCCTACAGGTCCTACTTCCAAGACCAATGGGAAAAATACCTAAAACTTAGAGGGATTTTGGATGGCAGATCAGCCCCCACCTTCCCCAAGCCCTTTGATGTGAAGGAGAGGGATCAGTTCTATACCTCCGTGAGCTACTCTGGCTGGGGTGGCAGCAGTGGACACGATGCCCCCATGATTGCCTACGATGCCATCCTGGCTGCAGGAGACTCCTGGAAGGAGCTCGCCCACCGTGCCTTTTTCCACGGTGGAGACAGTGATTCTACAGCTGCTATTGCGGGCTGCTGGTGGGGAGTGATGTATGGTCTGAAAGGAGTGAACCCCTCCAACTATGAGAAACTAGAATACAGAAACCGGCTGGAAAAGACAGCCAGGGCTTTGTATTCTCTGGGGTCAAAGGAAGATACCGTAATTGCCCTTTAGGGAGATGTGATGTCATTTCTTGTGGTTTTTCCTCTTGTGTGGTCCAGTTTCTTTTCGCTTTTTTCCAAAGTCAAGAGTTTTAAGCTTGTACTCCAGGAATTTTGAGATGACATGTCCCTTGAACACCTGAAGCTCGTCTTTCCAGATTCATCCTGTTCCCGCCAAATTTGACCCTCTTTTCTACCCTGAAAAATCTTGAGCTCAGTTGACAGGGTCCTCGTCCTCCCAAACTAGAAGTCTTGTAGTCTCATATTTGAGTCTTCATGTTCATCGTCTAAACTTTCACTAAATTTTTTCTGTTTGTTTCAGGTTGAGTCCCCCAAAAGTGGACTCTGTGAGATAAAGATTTAAGTACAAGTAGTTTATTGGGGAGGTGATTCCAGGAAGCAGAGATAGGAGAATGGGGAAGTGAGAGATAAGGAGGTGGGGGGAAGCCAGTACAAGGTGCATTACTGAGCATGTTACCACTCTGGGCAGTTGGGACTTAGTCTATCTGGGTTTTCTGTGTAGGCCACTCCCCAGAGTTGTCCCACTTGAAAGGCAAGCAAACCTGAGGTGTTTATCTGCCATCTTCCATCTGATAGTGGTTGAGGACCATTCCTAGGGATGCCAGCTACCCGGTTCTTCTTGGCTTGCCTCTTGTGCAAGCCAAACACAGATGTCTTCAAGAAAAGACTCCGAGATGCTTGCAGTGGCAAGCTGTACAGTGCATGGGAACAGTAAGGGTGATTATATGGGGTCCCAATGTCATCTGCCAATGGTTATACCTCCTAAATATCCTTTACATCTACTACCTCTTTTACCTTCTTGCACCAGCCGTTTTTCAGCTGATTTCTGCAGTCCAGGCTACTCAGGTCTGGGGAGGTGCTGCTCCTAGCTGCACTCTGTACATTACTGGCTGCAACTCTTAATGCATTACCAGTTTTACTGTTTGCTTGTCTTTCTTCTCCTCTAGACACAACCTCGCACAGTGCCTGGGAACACGGGTGCCTGATTAGGTACCTAACCAGTGTATAATAAATGAATGTTAATTAACCTGTCTGGCGCCTTAACTTGCCTTTCTTCTTGCACTCCAGAGTTACCTTTACAAATAACCAATCAATCATGTTGAACTTCTACTCATGTTCTACCCAGTGAATACTCACCCCCTTCATTTCCTGGTGCTCTTCCCCTTGCACTTTGACTCGGTAGATTCTTATTCATCCTTCAAAGCCCAGCTCGGGTAGATCCTTCTAGGTGAAATCTGCTGAGTGTTCGGGCACTTGGCCACTTTCTCCTTGTACGCCTATAGCCTTCTGTCTCCAGCTCCACCACCATGCTGATCCTGTCATGTGGTAACCATTGAGTGTCTTCTGAGGACAATCTCAGGTTCCTTGTGAGGACTCATTTATTCTCTTTGTGGCCCGGCCCATGGGAGACATTCAAGTAAGCATTTACTTTGGAGGTTCATCAAGTAGTGTGGCTGTGAATGCTTTCAGCATGCAGTTCCACATCTGTTTCAGACCCCTGCCACTTCATGGCTGCTCAGAGTAACCTGCAATGCACTGTGAGAGATGGAGAGTCTGCTGCTTTAGCCATGCACAGGTGTGAACTTCCACAAGACAAAGCTCTCACCTCTGTATTTCCAGCAGGATTCCAGCAAAGGCATACAATTTATAATTTTATATGTAAGAGGAGAAGGAAATTCCAAAGTTCATTTTATGGCTCAAAAAACTTTTTTATGTATTTATATATTTCAGAAAACAAACGTTTTAAATATTATGATATGAAAACATTCTTCAGTAAGACAACCAACTGGAGTTGGAGACTTTCAAGGGTGCTGGGCTGCAATTCACAGAACAATAATAACTTCTTAAATTTGGGTGTCTTAAAGATTCTTTTGTGTAAATATGCTGAGGACAGCTTTAGAATAATAGAAAACATAGTATATACATTTTTACACAAGATTCCTGAGCAGAAGATGTAAGTTGGAGACCCTCATGACTACTTTCAATTTCCTAGTTGGTAAGAACTGACTTTATAGCACAGAATAGTAGGTGCATTCTGCAGATGTAAGAAAAAAGGAAACATTTCTCCTTGTCTTTCTGAGGTTTCTTTTCCCAATAGTTAGGTGCCTGCACTTTCAAGGTGGAACACGAGAATTCTCTTAGCACTGACCAAACAACAGACCTGAGATGCTTAAACCTTACAGTTAGCAAAGAGCAGAAGAGAATTTTAACAAGTGGAATATGAAACATGACCTGTTTTATCTCTGTACCTGGTTTGGTAACTTGTTTGAATTTATTGAGAAACAAACATAAAATTTTATTTTTTCTCCAGCCACTGCCTTCAGAGTGCTCTGTTGAAGCTGCTTTTCCTGTTCCTTAGCAGATCACATAGTGTTTGGTCTTTTGGTGGAGGGGTGGGGGGTGGGGAGCATAGTAAAATCCCAGTCCAATATTTTTTTAAAATTTCAGCATCACTGAAGCATAATTGCCTATAAAGTTGTAAGATTTTTAAAGTTTGCTGATTTAAAGTATGGTGATTTGATGTACATACACATTATGGAAAGACTTCCCCCATCTGGTTAATGAAAACATCATCACTGCACATAGTTATCTTTTGGAGGGGATGGACAGTGAGAACATTTAATTTCAACTCTCAGCATATTTCAGTTATATAATAGTGTTATCAACTGTCCTCATCCTGTTATACCTCAGGTCCTCAAACCTTATTGATCTTACAGCTGAAAGTCTGTACCCTTTTACCAACCTCTCCCTATTTCCCCACCTCCCAGTCCCTGGCAACCACTTTCCTACTCTGTTTCTATGAGTTTGACCTTTTTTGTTTTTGTTTTGTTTTGTTTTGAAGATTCCACATATAAGTGATGCCATGCAGTATTTTCATTTTTTTTTTTCTGTCTGGCTGTTTCACTTAGCATAATTCCCTAAAGTCTATCCCTGTTGTCACAAATGGCTAGATTTCCTTCTTTCTCATAGCTGGATGATACTGTGTTGTGTGTGTGTATATATCACATCTTCTTTATTCATCTGTTGACACTTAGATTGTTCCCATATCTTGGCTATTGTGGATAATGCTACAGTGAACATGGAAGTGGAAACCCTTTGAGACCCTGTTTTGATTTCCTTTGGATTTCTTTTTTAAAATAATTCATTCATTTATTTGAGAGAGAGAGAGAGAAAGCGCACAAGCCGGGGTAGGGGCAGAGAGACAAGCAGACTCCCTGCTGAGTGGGGAGACCGGTATGGGGCTCAATCTAGGACACTGAGATCATGACCTGAGTATAAGATGCCTGACTGAGCCACCCAGGTGCCCCTGATTTCCTTTGGATTTCTACCTAGAAGTGGGAATCCCACTCCAGTTTTATCAATTCTAGAACTTTAATGTGATGCCATCCTTCCCACCACTGTTCCTGGGCCCAAGGAACTTAGAGAAGAAATGGGGACATTCCTCTTGTCCCTTTACTGGGCTCCTTGCTCCTCCCCAGTGTTGCCTCGAGACCCTTCTCATTGGTGGAGCACTGGTAGGAAAGGCTCAAGACAACTGTCTTTCTAGGGGGTCACTCAGCCCAAGGGAAACTTGTCCTTCCTGCTCACATCCAGCAGTGGGAGTGCAGGCTTCCCACCTGCTGCTATCTTACATTGCCCCCTCAATGTCTCAAATAGGCCCTGAGACATCCAACTCAGAAAGAGATAGATGCCAGTGTGACCTTGATGTGGTCATCTTCAATCTCAGCTGGTAGGCCCTCCCTCACTGGCTCGTGAAGGATAAGAAAAAGCACCACCTCTCCGACCCCTTCAAGAAGGTAAGGGAGATGCTCCACAGAAGTGTAACTCTCTTTATTTTTCATTCAAATCACTAGTTTTTAGCTGGGGGAGGTGAGGGAAGGGAGGTCTGATAATAGAGTCATTGTGCTAGCTCCTAAATCCTATGGGATTTGTCTTTGCAAGTCTTCCCAGTCCCTTTAGAATGTAGTGGAGGAGGTAGGAGGGGGAGGAGAGGGGGGCCTAAGCATTTGTTATTTCCCAGGTAGGATTTCAGCTACAACCAGAGACACTAGAGAAAGACACTAGAGATGCCTCAGGCTATATTTGCTCTGAGATTCTCTTTCTTCATCACAGGCACACTTCAAAAAGAGTTCAAACTTTCAGATTCTTTCTTCTCAAACCTCAAAACCTTGTCTTCAGACTTTATTCCCAACTGGTGACCTTGCTTTGCTATCTCTCTCAGAAAGGAGAGGTAACCAGAAAAGAACAATTGCACACACACCTCACCACCTCTGCCCACCCACCTGCATCTGGCTCATGGTCTCCACCTTTGCTCCTGACTCTGAGTATGTGTGTGTGTGTGTGTATGTGTGTGTGTGTGTGTGTTTGTGTAGAAGGAGGAAGAATGAGAATGAACTGATGGAAGAGATGATAAACTTATTATATGCATGTTAAAGTAAATTAGAAAATGACCTGATTAAAAAAAAGGAAAATGATCTGATGCACAGTATGAATTTATCATGTTTATCAAGTTAATCTGTGTACTAAAACAGGCAACAGGTCATGTGTAACATTACAGGAATTAAAGATATATTTTTGACCTATATGATGGTCATTCACTTTCTTTGTTATCTAAGGTTGCTAGATTTGTCTAGAAGTCTTGGCAATATTTTTTTTAAGATCTGCAAAATTAGCTTTGACCTAATCCAGCCTTCTTCAAGCTTCTTCAGCCACCATATTCTCTATTTACTCCCCTCCCTAACCTCTCAAGGGCATCTTTTTTTGAGACAACCACATTGCTATGGGAAGTGTGGGGAAGGAATGGAGATTCTGAGGATTTCACAACCAGCCAGCCTACTGGATCAGTTCCTCAAGGAATCTGGTTAGGAATCCAGGGATCATCCAGATAGGGCATAGTGGGGAGCCTTGCCATCATTTGTCATCTTTAGGGTTTGGGGGTTGGAAGAAGTGACATCTAGGGAGTAGGGTAGACTCTTTCCATTTGGAGAAGGAAAAAGAAGAGGAGGAAGAAAGAGCTGCTCTATGTCAGATAGTTCACCACAACCCACCAACAGATGAAGAAATGGCTCCAAGAAGCTGCCATCTTTCCAAAGTCACACGTCTAGGGTGAGAAGGAGATGGGGTTTAAACCCAGGCCGTGTGTCTTCAGTCCTATCACACTACAGCTATTAGCTGTCATTAGAAAGTTTTCCTTAGACAAAGCCAAAATTAAACCCAAGAGTTACACGGGTGATGGTAGAAGCCTGTGCCCTCTGTTTACCTTCCCACAACTATGAGAAGTCAGGACTTCAAATGTGGATTCGGATGCAAGGGTAGGGAGCGGCGGAATGGGGCCCAGGTCAGGCTGTGAGATGGACAGAGTCTCCACTCTCCTCCCGGCATCCCTTCCCTCCTCAGAGAGCCTTCTCTTGCTCTGACACCGAAGACACTCCAGCCAATGCCTAGGCCATGATTGGGACTTCTCTCTCCATACTGTGCTTGGTCACGCCTGCCCCACTTAAGGTTCCTCCTTTACCTTTTTGTGTCTTAGTATCATCATTTATTCAGGCAGGGCAGTCAGGCAAGTGTCCTCTCTCAGGGTCTCTGGGCTCGGTGCCCATGGACTTCCAACTCTAACGTCCAAAGAACATGAGTCAAAAATTACGTTGTCTGAAGATTGGGAAAGAATCCAAGAAAGAATCCTATGGTTTCTCCTGAGCTACAGAGCTGCAGATAGAGCTTTGTGCTGTGAAGAGAGGGCCATGCTTCAAACCAGTGTTTTCCATCATTTTGGATGGTCTATGGGCAACCATCCCAACCCACCCCGCCCCTGTTGCTAATGCCATCAGCTGGAGGTGACCCAGTCTGCTTGTCAGACCACTTCTGGGGCTCGTTATGTTTTCTTTTAATACAAATCATCCTACTAAAGTACATTTATTAAAGTTTACTTAAGTGAAAACTTGAAAGACATGTAAGACATGGTGTTAAGTGGACATGAAAAGAATAGGGAAAGTGGAACTGAATGAAATTGGGAAACATGGCCTTCATCAAACAAATGAATCTTCAGCAAGATGATTTCTACTGAAGACTGCTCTAGTGAAGGTGACATTTTGGGCTGAGATGTGGCTTTCTGGTGTCCCTCATTTCATACCAGCCCTGAATCTAGGAAAGTGGGAAGAAGGCACTCTCCGAAGGCATGCATTTTTTTTCCTTCTTGTGGGAACATGGTAATCAGACCTAAGAAAAGGCACATTCTGTGCCATTTTGCAGAAAGACCTGCCGCTGAAACCTGGCTCTGCCCCTGGACATGATAGTTACCTCTCTGAGCCTCAGGTTGCTGAGGGCTAATGTACATTTGGGCTAATAAGGCCTCCCTTGAAGGCTGTGGTGAGGGTACGACTAGGTGTGAGATAATAGAAAATATGTATATTGGTCTGTGTCCTTGGGCCAGAGTTCCCCAAAACCCCTGTGATTTTCTACATTATAAGAGTACTAGGAGCATCTGTAGTTCTAATATTTGGTCTCTGACCCCAGGTCTTGACACAGGGCTCCTGAAACCCTTATAAATTTTGGGGTGATACGAGTGTTTTTGTTCTAATGAAGTCACTCTGAATGGGTTCCTGGATGGCTTCTGGATGAGGGCTGGTCACTAGCAAGATCATCCATGATTGGAAGCTTGGGTTTTTCAGCCCTGCCCCCCCCCCTACATTCTCTTGAAGGGAGAGGGGCTGAAAATGGAGTTAGTGATTGAGCATGCCTACATGATGAAGTTTCCATAAAATCCCCAAAGAAGAGGGCTTGGAGAGCCCTAAGTTGGGGGCTGGTGAACCCATGGAGGTGCTGGGGGACTGGCATGCCCAGGTAGGGCATGGAAGCCCTGCATTCTTTCTCTACATACCTCGCCATAGGCATCTCTTCCATCTGGATGTTCATCTGCCTCCTTTTATAGTAAAGTGGTAAACGTTAAGTAAACAGATTTCCTGAGTGCTGTGAGTTGCTCTAGCAAATTGATCAAACCCAGAGAGGGAGTCATGGGAACCTCCAGTTTAAAGCCAATTAGTCAGAAGCACAAGTAATAACACACACACAAGCAATTGGCATCTGAAGTGGGGAGTATCATCTTGTAGGGGTGAACCCTCATGGGGCTGAACATATCTCTAGGTAGATAGTGTCAAAGTTGAGTTAAATTGTAGGACACCCAGCTGGTGTTGCAGAGAATTGCTTCGTGGCAGAAAATCCCACACGTCTAGTCTCTGCAGTACCATGAGTGTAGCAGTTGTGTGAGGAAAGGAGACACACAGGAGGAAAAATTTTTTCTGAAACACTAAGCAACCTATGAGTCATTGTAGTGGATAAGGACATGGTCACTGGTGGCAGTTTTTCAGATTCAAAAACTTGTTCCACAGCTTATTAGCTTTGGGCAAATGATTTAACTTCACTCTGCCTCTCTTCCCACATGTGTAAAATGGGACCAGTAATAGTACCTTTTCTGTGGAATTGTTTTATGGGTCACATAGATAGTACCTGGCATCGTAAGCACTCAAACAGAAGGGTGGAAGGAGATGTGTCAAGGATATAGAGAATACATTTTAAAATATTTCTTGGTGTTTCCTTTCCATCAGCCTGTCATGAAATGGAGACCCAGGGAAGATCCCAGATGGACCACTCATAGCCATTTCCTTCCACCACTTGGAAGACACAACCCGGGGGGACCCTGGAGCTTCCAGCCTTCTCGTACAACCTCCCTGCAGTACTGCACACCCAGTGATAAGCCCTTGAGGTTCACAAATAATTTTGCTTTGAAGTTAGGGGATCTAAGGAAACAAACATGAAACCATAGAATTTTAGTATCAAACTGTCATTTAAAAAACTACAATTAAAAAAAAAAAACACTACAATTTTCAGTCGCTCTCAACACTCGAGACTTGGAAACACCTATGGAGTACACACTTCTCCATTCTGGAAAACCACATGTGGCCTTTTGCCCGGGCAAATGTAAAGCAGGCTCTACCTTTTCTTCCCCAGAAAAACAGAGACAGAGCAGAGATGGTATTAAAATTAAAGCAAAATTATGTGGTTTGGGGCACAAGGGGCATGAAATATTCTTCCTCCATAAGCATATCGATTGTTCTATGCTCATACATTCTGGCTTGTTCTGAGAAGAGGGTGTGTGTGTGTGTGTGTGTGTGTGTGTGTGTGTGTGCTTGTGCCTGTGGATGCAATATTCACTTCAGATTGGAATGGAACCTGGCAAAACATTGGACTTCCCAAAAATTGAGTAGGATGGGGCTTGAGCCATTTTGAGTTGGGCACTAAAATTTCACAAGATAGCCTATCTAATGGGATTTTATGCAACCTTTAAGAAAAAAAAGAACGAGGCAGGTGTAAAGTATTTTGTTGAGTGTGAAAAGCAAGGTACAGAAGGGTTTGTGTAGAGGTTCAGTAAGTGGGTAAAAAATTTCCAAAAGGATGAGATCGAATATATGTAGAGGAATATGCAAGAAAACGCTAACAATGACTGCCTTCTGCTGGGCCTGCAAGTGGCAGGGGTGAAGGTCATTTGCTATTTATTTATTTATTTATTTATTTATGTTTTTTTATTTAATATTTATACCACATGGTTTTGTGCTTGATTTTTAAGAAAGCCATATACATGTACAACTACTAAAAAACACACTTTGAAAATCAATGTGACTTCATTTTGTAGTCCTAAGCTGGTGAGGCCTAGAAATATTTCCTAGAATGAGTCCCTACTGGTTATGATATTAGTTCATAGGCCTGCGCCCCACCCCCCAGCGAAGGCAGTGATGCCACAGACACGTGCGGACACACAAACACAAGTAATTAAAGGGATAGTCCCATACGGAACTGTCAGCTAGGGATCCTGCCAGGAGGCGAGAAAGCTGGCAATCTGAACTGGGAACAGGCAGACAAGGAAGGCTGAAGGGGATTCAGTGGACTCCAGGGTGGCAGCCTAGAGGCCTCCCTCTCCTCTCTCCAGTCCCTCCCTCCTTTTCCTCTTCTCTCTCTGTCTCTCTCATTTTTTTTCCAAACAAATATTTAGTGAGCACCTATTGTATGCCAGACGGTGTTCTAAGTGCTGAGCATGTAGCAGGGGACTCTGGGTACCGAACACACATCCTTGGACTCTTGTTTGCTGCCTCGTGTTCTTGGATCCCAGGCAAATGAAGCCATCTGACTGCACGAGACAATGCGGACCAAAGTGTTGTCTCAGCTCAGGCCCGTTGCCACTGCCCTCTCCAGACGAGCACACCCTACCAGATGTACCATGCCTTCTCCCTTAGCAAATATTGAGCACCAGCTGTGTGGCAGGCACTGTACTAGGCTCTAGGGATACCTCACTGAGCAAAAGACATGAGAATTTTGTCCTGAGGCTGACATTCTCCTTGAGGGAGACAGACCGTATACACTGATTATAATTGGTGTTCCCTCAGGGTCTCCTGATAGAAGGTCTCTATCCTCACCTTCAAAAATCTGCCACCACCACCCCCTTCCTTGGTCCCTTCCAGCTGTGCTCCCCATGCTGCTGGGCTCTTTGAGCTTCACGCTCATCTCTGGTAAAATGGAGATGACTGTAGGAAGAGTTAGCAGAAAACTAGTGATTCTAGCATGTGTACAATCCTCTGAGGAGCGTGCTGGGACTGCAGAGTCCTGGGCTCAACGCCAGAGATTCTCATTCAGTGCAGCTGGGTTCAGGTCTCCTGGATGAGGCTGAGGCTAGTGATCCTGCGTGGGAGCACTCCAACCCCACCTGAGGAGCACTGTTCTAGATGACAAAGGGGAGAGGGAAGGTGCTCTCTAAACGTCAGCTGTATTAATGTCGCTCCACAAGGAATACCGTGCTGGAATAACTGGAGTAACAGGCTTGACGTGCCAGCCTTGGAGGTGGTGTGAATGGCTATGAAAATGGAGCCCTCAATCTGCTGCTACAGAGAACCTAATCAATTGATGGTCCCAGTTGCTGCCTTTCTGGATCTACCCTCGTCTTTGTGTTGACAATGACCCCAGCTAGTGACTGAGCCGGGTAGAGATGCTCAGCCAAGTTCATTCCTATAAGACACAGGACTGCATTGACAAGAAATTTCAGTTTGAGGATTCCCCAGTTCCCTTGCCAGAACATTCCAGGAAATGAGGCAGTGCAAGACTGTTCCTATGCTTTCCTCTCTCCTTCCCCCTCTCCTTCACAGGTGTCAGGCCTGCATCACAGTCTAAGGGTTGTCTCTAACTTCTCTAGCTCCCCTTATCCTTGACACATGTTACCTCCAGTAAATCTCTTACATGTCTAGTCCCATCTCAGTATCTCTTCTCTGAGGACCGGGACTGCCACACCTGGCTGGTGTGTGACCCCAGAATAGCCTTCAGTAGTGCCCTGTTTATAGCCCCCTTTCCTTCCTGGTGGCAGCAGTGCTTGGCCTGTGGGATCACATGCACAAAGGGAAGCAAGGGCTGCCCCCTCCAAAATCATTTTATCCTCACTTGGGTAGGTCTGGCATGGCCATGCTGGCATGGCACCCATGCCTCTCTGGGGGTCGTTACTGTCTGGTACATGTCAGACCATGGCCACTGGGGTTAGTTTGTCCTAACTCCACATGACCTTATGCAAGTTATTCAACCTCTCTATGCCCTACAGCTATACTCACCTCACAGAGCTATTGTCCAAGAGGTTTAGTACTGCCTTGTTGTCGCAGTGTGCTCGAAGGAGCGTTGGGCAAGTACCTTGCCTTCCCCTTTCTCCTGACCTGCTTAAAACTCGCTCCCTGTGGTTTCTATCACTCCTTTGGGTGAAGAGGCCATATGGTATACTGGAAACGCCCTGGTTCCAGGCCAGCCCAGTCACTTCTAGCAACGGGGTTTCTATAGGTCACTTTCTTTCACTACTGTTCAGTTCCTTTATTTGCAAATTTTAAGAAGTTGAACATCTCTTTTTAGAGGTTGGGCTTTACTTCTAGCTCCAAGAGTCTATGAAGGGATAGTACTCTCAGAGGCAAATGTCATATTCTTCTACACTTTCCTGTTAAATGTATACGAGACACGTATTGGTTCAGTTCTATTCTAGGCCCTGGGGATCCAAAACTGAAAGGGGGATGCCCGGGTGGCTCCATCTGCTTTTGGCTCAGGTCATGATCCCAGGGTTCTGGGCCTGGGCCCAAAGTCCTCCGAGCTCGCTGCTCAGTGGGGCGTCAGTTTCTTCCTCCCCCTCTGCTACTCCCCCGTCCCCTACTCATGTTCTCTCTCTCTCTCTCTCTCTCAAACCAAAATCAAAAACCCCCACAAAAAAACTGAAAGGAGATGGTCTTTGACCTCAAGTTGCTGAGTCTTCCTAGGGAGACAAACAAGTCCACAAATGATTCCAGTACGACGACGGTTTTGTCACCACCTAGAAGATGAAAGACTTCTGCCTCGATTTTTACTAACATTTTACAATAGGAAGTGGGAGAGGTACAGGAAATCATTTCCTGATGATGTTTGGCTCAGAGAGGAAGGACAATGTGTTTCAATGTCCCTTGCTTTAAAAAGAGAAAACAAAAGTGTACTTATTTTCATAGAGAAGAAGAAACCAAAAAACTGTGAAGGTTAAACAAATAGGGAGAGTTTATTTTTCTTCTGCAGGTCAAGAGGCCAGTTAATGATTACTGAGACCCAAGCGAGTATGTGGTGTCCAAAACTTCAAGAGGCCGGTTAGTAGGAGTCGGCTTCACCCCAGCTCTGGGACTTCCAGCTCAGCGATGCCCCCGGGCCTCAGGGAGAGACACTTCTGCTCGTGGGGGCTCCTTCTGTGGCTCAGCATTGGAAGTGCAGGTAATTTGGGAGCTCGGGCCTTGAGTGGCATTTCTTTCAGTCAGTGGTTCTGTTGCTTAAGCCATCTATTTATGCAGTGCTAACCTTTGGAAGGTCCCCTAAAAGCCCTCTCTTGAGATGAATTTAGAAGAGGGAGGAAAAAAACCCTACAATCATAAAGGGACTGATGACGACCAGGACACCTTCCCAAGTGTCTTGTTCTTGTCCTCTTTTCTCCAAAAGCTGCATTATAATCCTCTTTGCCCGGCACAAGCCAGGATGAACATCAGAAAACAAACCTTGTGATCCCTGGGTGGCGCAGCGGTTTGGCGCCTGCCTTTGGCCCAGGGTGCGATCCTGGAGACCCGGGATCGAATCCACGTCGGGCTCCCGGTGCATGGAGCCTGCTTCTCTCTCTGCCTGTGTCTCTGCCTCTCTCTCTCTCTGTGACTATCATAAATAAATTAAAAAAAAAAAAAAAGAAAACAAACCTTGATCGATTCCAAAATATGATTGACATCCACCCTAAAAATATCCACTGTGCCAAGATGCATTTAATTTTAAAATTTAAAATTTCCTGACTAAAGAAGATTTTTGTCTCTGAGAAGAATAGATGTCCTTGCTAATCTGCCGACCCAAATCAAATTCAGGTTTGTCGTCTTCCCTGGGAGGACTACGATAGCTCATCCCTGCTAACCACAGATGACAGGATGGCCTTTAGAAAACATTCCCGCAGGTGCTACTTGCATCTTACCTTTCCCCAGGTAAAAAGTCCACCCACCACGCCTGCTGGTTTATTTATTTATTTTTTAATGATAGTCACAGAGAGAGAGAAAGAGAAAGAGGCAGAGACATAGGCAGAGGAAGAAGCAGGCTCCATGCACCGGGAGCCTGATGTGGGATTCGATCCCGGGTCTCCAGGATCACGCCCTGGGCCAAAGGCAGGCGCCAAACCACTGCGCCACCCAGGGATCCCATGCCTGCTGGTTTAATGTAGCAAATCTAAACACTCCTGTGGCCTGGAGGTTCTCCTGCTGGTGAAGATCCCTCTCCTCCCGGCACCGGTCCTCCCCTGTGGACCCCCTCACTCCCCAAGTTCCCCATAACAGGCCCCCATTCAGTTGTGTCACAAGACATTTAATTGTCCGTGCCCAGCTTTAGAATGTGTCAATCCTTCTGCCTGGAGCTGCTCATGCCTTTTTGTTCATCTATGCTCCTCACACCTCCCAGAAAGTCTGCCAGCATTCTCCCTCTCTTGCAACACCTCCTGCCTCTACTCCACACCCTTAACTGCCCAGATGTTCAATGAGTAGGACAGCATTCACCTCCGGCATTGAAGGGTGGCTTTTAAAAGGTGCTGCTTAGCTGCATGGGTGCTTTCCCTTAAGCGCTTATTTGTGTGTGTGTATAAAACGGCCTCCTTATATCTTGTGTGTGAAATTCTTCCATATGAACATACATGGGACCCCTGGGTGGCTCAGTGGTTTGGCACCTGCCTTTGGCCCAGGGCATGATCCGGAGTCCCTGGATCGAGTCCTGGGTCAGGCTCCCGGCATAGAGCCTGCTTCTCCCTCTGCCTGTGTGTCTCTGCCTCTCTCTCTCTGTCTCTCTCTCTATGTCTATCATAAATAAATGAATAATAATTAAAAAAAAAGAACATACACAGCTATCTTGTTATTTGAAATGGCTGTTCATACACAATATACTAGATCTGAAAGGATTTCTATCTTCTACGTTTTTGATAGACGTGGGAAATATTGCCCTGCAAAGAAGGTATGACCATTTACTAGTAAGTATGCGAGCATGGCTGTTTCCCCACCTCTCAGCCAATGCTTTGTAGTATCAGACATTTTTCATATTGTCGCCTTGATAGAAAAAACAGTATTACATTGTCGTCTTAATTCTTACTTCTTATTATGATTTGTGCTTCTGGTGTCTTGTTTAAGCAATCTTACTCTAAAGACACTTTTTCGTATTTTCTTCTAAAGCCCCATGTGCTAGCCTAATCAGACTAAGATCACCAGGGACAAATTCTTTAATCATGGTGTGTTTTTAAATATAATGCTGAATTTTATTTTGCCACAATTAAAAAAATTTTTTTATGTATTTACATGTATATTATTTGCATATATGTCCATAAAAAATTTATCCATCAGTTTCTTTTCTTGAGTTACCCTTGTCCTGTTGATACTAGGATTATTATTACCTCATGAAATAAGTTTTTATTCTATAAACAGTTTATATAAGATAAAGATTACTTATATTTTAAAGCAGTGGAGTTCTCAAATAAAACCACCTAGCTCTAGTGTACTTTAGGGCCAGAGAAGGCTCTTGATTACCAGTTTAATGTTTGGATGCTAATAGTTTTATTTGGGCTTATTATTCCTTCTTGATTCGGTTTCACTAAATCACATTTTTCTAGAAAATTATCCATTTCTTGTAAATGGTGCAATACATTTGGGAATTTTTAAAAATATATTTTTTTATCTTTGATGTTCTGCTGTTACAATCTACTGATAGCTAGATAGATAGACACATAGATACATAGATAGATACATAGATTTATTTATTTATACTTTTAAAAATTTATTTGATAAAACAGGGGGGCAAAGGGAGAGAGAGAATTCTGAAGCAGACACCAGGCTAAGCATAGAGACTGATGCGGTGCTCAATCCCATGGCGCTGAGCTCATGATCTGAACAGAAATCAAGAGTTGGGTGCTTAATCGACTAAGCCACCCAGGCGCTCCTATTTGTTTTTTATCTCACTCATTACCCCAAGTGTAATTTTTGATTGGAGAACTCATATGTTTTTTTGATTATGGAAAATTTTTAACCATTATCTTTTCAAAATATTGCTTCTTTTCCTATTCTCTTCCTTTAGAGAACAGCTACTGGATAAAAATTGGAACCTCTCCATCTATTGTCTATACATTTTAACTATACTTTCATGTTAAAAGCTTTTAACTTCTGTACTGAATATTATAGTATTGATTCCTTTTTTAAAAAATTTTTTTAAAGATTTTATTTATTTATTAATGAGAGATACAGAGAGAGAGGCAGAGACACAGGCAGAGGGAGAAGCAGGCTCCATGCAGGAAGACCAACATGGGACTCAATCCCGGGTCTCCAGGACCACGTCCTGGGCCTGCTGGAAGGCAGGCACCAAACTGCTGAGCCACCCAGGTGTCCCTGATTCCTTTTTTATTTTAATGGTCATCTTTTTCATTTCCAATTTTCGAACTAGTTTTTTCCTAAATACCTTAATTTATCATTTATGCATGTTTTTATTTCATAATTTCTTATGTTCCATCTTTATTTTTAACCTTGAAGATTCTCAGCATACTTATTTTAAAATCTTTGTCAAAGGCTTTTATTTTATTTTATTTTTTTTAAAGATTTTATTTATTTATTCATAGAGACAGAGAGAGAGAGGCAGAGACACAGGCAGACGGAGAAGCAGGCATCATACAGAGAGCCTGATGTGGGACTCGATCCAGGGTCTCCAGGATCATGTCCTGGGTTGCAGGCAGCGCTAAACCGCTGCGCCACTGGGGCTGCCCCTGTCAAAGGCTTTTAAAATATTATTTTACCTGGAATGAATTCATGGTTCACTTATTGGCTTTATTGACTATCTTGGTAAACATTCAATTTCTGTATATATTTAGACACTTTTTAAGGATTTTATTTATTCATTCATGAGAGACAGAGAGAGAGACAGAGATACAAGAGGGAGAAGCAGGCCCCCCGTGGGGAACCGGATGCAGGACTCGATCCCAGGACCCTAGGATCACGACCTGAGCCAAAGGCAAGCCACCCAGATGTCTCTGTATTTAAACATTTTGTTTGCAGGATTTAAAAAAGTAAACTCATTACTGAAATACAGCATATATACAGACAAGTGCACAGATTATTAATATATAGATTAATGGATTTTCAGAGTGAATTCCCCTGTGTAACTATCATCTGGATCAAGAAATAGAACATTACTAGGTTCTTAAAACCCTTTGCACATATCTCCTCTCTCTTAAGCACTACCAACCCAAAGATAACTAGTATCTTGACTTCTAACATAATAGATGAGTTTCATTTCAATGTTTAATGAGAAGCTTGTGTCTGGCCTCTCCCTACTTTCTCCCATCACCCCCTTCCCTTCTCTTCTTACTTTCTTTCTTTCTTTTTTTTTTTTTTTTAGATTTTATTTATTCATTTGAGAGAGAGAGAGAGAGAGAGAGACAAAGCAAGAGTAGGGGTAGGGGGGCTGGGTGGACTCCCTGCTGAGCCCAGAGCCCAACTAGGGGCTTGATCCCAGGACCCCTGAATATCATGACCTGAGCCGAAGTCAGACACCTAATTGACTGAGCCACCCAGGCACCCTCCCCTCACCCCTCATCTTTAGACTGTCTTCTCCAGTTCAGCTCAGATCTTATTAGTGAGGCCTCCTCTTTCCATCCTGCCCCCCTAAATAAAGCTATAAGCCCCAGTCAAAAAGTCAATAGCAATGTTTTTTTGGTTATATTGCTTTTGTTTTTAGCTTCCTTTACTGAGTTGCAGAGCCCCTCCCTACCTCACAGGGGCCTGGTGCTGACCTTCCACACCTAACATGGAGCACTCTAGGATCCTGCTTACTTCACAGAGCTGAATTCTCACAACCATTGCCTTCTGCCAAACTAGGAACCCAGCACCATACTGGAATGGTGACATAATCTTTATATTTAAGATTGGCTATGTCTTTCTCTCTCTCTTTTGATTTTCAACTGTGATTAGTCTTTAGTTGGAGTGGTGGTTGGGGAGAAGGGATATCTGAGCATGATTCACTGTGCCACCTTCCATACTCCCAAGTGATCAAAAGTTTTATTCTATCATATGCAAATCTTGGCAATTTTCTCTCCTCCTTTTGAAACTTTGTAACTTTCATCCCATTTTATTGTCTTGTTTCCCTGGCTAGGACTAGACCTTCCAGTACAATATTTCATAGAAGCACTGATAACAGATATTCTCATTTGTTCCCAGTTCTAAATGGAATGCTTCTAACATTTCATCCCAAGTATGGTCATTGCAATAGATTCTTGGTAGATACATTTTCTTAAGAAGTGTTGGGTATTAAATTCTACTGTGCTTTTTCCTTCTACATCTATTAAGAGGAGCATATGGGCTTTTTTTCTTTAAATTTTTATATGTGAATTACATTAATACATCTTCTAATGTTAAGCCATCTTTTCATCCATTGGATTAAACCCTGCTTGGCCATGATGTGTGTTTCATTCTTGTTATCTTTGATGGGCTTAAATTTGCTGATAATTTATTCAGGGTTTTTATGTCTGTGTTAAATAGTGAAATTGGCCTTTCCTTTCTCCTGTCCTTGACCAGTTTTGATATCCTGGCTATTATCATAGAATGAATTTATTTATTTATTTAAAAGATTTTATTTATTTATTCATAGAGACACACACACAGAGAGAGGCAGAGACACAGGCAGAGGGAGAAGCAGGCTTCATGCAGGGAGCCCGACGTGGACGTGGGACTCGATCCGAGGTCTCCAGGATCACGCCCCAGGCTGCAGGCAGCACTAAGCTTCTGCACCACTGGGGCTGCCCCATAGAATGAATTTAGATTCTCCAGAACAGTAATAAGAATTGAAGGATTGGTAGAATTTTTCTGTAAAACTGTCCAGCCTGCTAGAGTTTTTTGATAAATAGATTGAAAACTATGGTTTCAATTCCCTAATGCTACAGTTTTAACATTTGACTTTCCATTTTTTCTTTCTTAAGTTTCAGAAAGGTAAATTTTTCTAGGAAATTGCCGATTTTCTAGGAAAATATTTGTATTTTGAACTTTTGGGTGGGTATAAATATGCTCTTTTATGGTTTTAAAAATCTACAGTAGGGATCCCTGGGTGGCGCAGTGGTTTAGCGCCTGCCTTTGGCCCAGGGCGCGATCCTGGAGACCCGGGATCGAATCCCACGTCGGGCTCCCGGTGCATGGAGCCTGCTTCTCCCTCTGCCTGTGTCTCTGCTTCTCTCTCTCTCTCTCTCTCTCCGTGTGCCTATCATAAATAAATAAAAAATTAAAAAAAAAATCTACAGTAGATTTTTAAACTATATTGTTTACTTGTGACTTCCTTCTTTTTTTTTCTTACTCTGTCTTATCAAAGGTACATCTAGTTTATTATTCTTTCCAAGAACTTGCTTTTCATGTTTATTGTGTGTGACAGATACTATTCTAGGCAGCACAGTGAGCAAAATGGATAAAAATTTCTGCCTTCTTTGAAAGTATATCCTACTATAGGGAAATCAAAGAATACACCTAAATAATAAACTAGTGAATTCCATGGGAGATTAGAAGGGGATGATTGCTATAAAAGGAAATGATCAGGATGAGGAAGATTGAGAGAACTTGGGTGTGGGGCACAGGCAGATGGCAATTTAAACAAGGTAGTTACATTTGACAAGCAAAGACTTGAAGGAGAAGAGAGCGTTAGCCAGGTGGCTGTCTGTGGAAAGACATTCCAGGCAGAAGGGATGGCCAGTGTAAGAACCTTCAGGTGGTCTAAGACTGTGTAGAGGGAAAAGAGCTAGGAGGACAGGTGGTCAGAATGGAAAAAGCAGTAGTTGGACAGCAAAGTGCTCCCAGAGCCTGTGGCTTAGATCATTCAGGGCTTTAATCCATTGTTAGGACTTCAGATTTCATTCTGAGGGAAATGCCTCAGAGGCATGTTTTGCATAGAAGTGTGACCTTTGACTTAATTTTGGCTTGCTGTTGGCTATCTACTCCATGTGTCTTCATGTCTTTCCTCTTTGTCTGTATCCAAATTTCCTCTTACAAGGACACCAGTTATACTGGATTAGGACCCATCCTGTTGGCTTCATTTTAACATAATAACCTCTATAAAGACTCTATCTTGAAAAGCAGTCACATTCTGAGGTCCTAAGTGGTTAGGACTTCAACATATGGAGTTATGGGGGTAACTCAGTTTATCTCATAACAATATCCACTTCACCATGGCCTTTAATCTGCTCTAGTTGAGTAACAGTCATATCCTTTTCTGGCATTGTATCTTTAGACATGGAAACTATGCACAGGTTTTGGTTACAGAAGTGATGTCTTTATTAAATTAATCTGAATATTGCACTAGCTGATTTATAATAAATGCTTGTAAGCCTCTAGTTCTTTCTTCTTCTCAAGAACACTTTTCTTCCTTCTAAGAACAGATGAACTCACCTTGGTGATCTTTCTTGTTTTTCTTTTTGTTTTTTTCCTCCAGGAGATGCACCTCCTACCCCACAGAAAAAGTGCACTGACTTCCAGAATGCTAATCTTCTCCAAGGCACCAATCTCAAAGTCCAGTTTCTCCTCTTCACCCCTTTGGAACCCAGCTGTGGGCAGCTAGTGCAGGAAAGTGGTGACATCCAAAACTCTGGGTTTAATGCCACTCTGGGAACCAAACTAATCATCCATGGATTCAGGTGGGAGTAATCAGCCAATAGAAACACCTCAGCTAAAAACTAGAGAGTGACCAGATGCCATAGGAAGTTAGTGGGGAGCAAGAGGAGAAATGAATTTACTGACAGTCCCATGTTTCATCTCTCACCTCTTGTTGCTTTTGAAGGTATTTCAGATCAACATGAGCACACACTGCATTGTTTATTCTTGTTGGTCATGTGCATTACTTCTCTGCTCAGTCTTGTCCAAATGCACTCAAACACTAAATATGTATAACCCTGGGCAAATTGCCCTGGCACATAGAGCCTTGGTTTCCATATCTGAATAAAAGGGAAGTTGTAGAGATGGTCTCAGTGATCCTTTTCTCCCTGAAGCATGGGTTAGATGATTCATCTCAGCCAATGAGGTCAGAGGCTTTGTGCAATTGGGGTAACAGCATGGTGTTTTTATCCAGGAGTTTATTTCCTCTTCTTCATTTCTTCCCTAGTTTCATGATTTAAGAAACTTCTACGCATTGGTGCTGCTTCCATCATCTCCTGAGGTTAACCTTTCTCAGATGCTAGGTGCTTCTCTTCTTCAATTTCTTTGATGCCCTACAGTCCAAATTTTGTTATAATACTGAGTCTCAATTCAACCACCATCCTTCCTTCCAACATCTTCTCTCTAGAGCCCATCAACAAGGCCAGAAACAGAAGAAGGTTGGTGGGGGGAAAGAGGGAGAATGCAGTGAAACAGTAGCAGTATAGAGCAACTAGAGATGGGGGTGTCCAATGAAGAAGTGGACACAAAGGCACTGCACAAAGTATCACCATTTCATGGTCTCTGGGTTCTCTCTGCTTCTCAAATCCCTGGACTCCAGGGACCCAGCCACATCTCTCCTTAGGCATTCTTCTTCACTCTTGTGCTAAAGTATCTCCTCTAGCAAATCTTATATTCAACCACTATCCAAGGCTGGGTGTGTATCCCCAACCCAGAGATAGCTAAAAGAGCTGGAGAGCTCAGCAGGCTGTTACTGTGTCTGCTCTTAGATCCTTTGAATCCACATTCTATGGCATACACGTTTGTGCTCCTCTGCCCACAGGAGCATGCTCTTACTGTTCCCTTACTGTGGGCCATTGAGAAAACTTCTCCCGATTTCAATCTCTTGGGAAAGTTTTATGAAATTTTTTCTATCACTCTCCTTTTCCTAGAAAAGCCCTATTACACTGTAAGTTCCAGAAGAATAGAAAATGTATCTCGTTTTTCTTTATTTCTCACAAAGCACATAGCATACTGCCTGGCTCATTGAATTAATGAAAGGATGACCGAATGGACAAGTAAATAAAAACATCCCTCAAGGAGAGTGCTTATATTATAGAATGAGAATTAAGATTGCAAAGCATAACTCTAAGGTACAAAGTTACCTATTTTTCCCTATGATTAACACAAGCAGTGTCAGTGCAAATGGTTTTGTGTAGTAGACATTGCATAAACATGCCTGACTGAGGGTTGTTTGGGGTTGAAATCCAACCTAAGTTCTGAGCCCTGACATGAGGCTGCATCTACCTGGAACAAAAGGTACCCTTTAACAATTTACGCAAAGGTTCCATATACGTAGGCAGAAGCCCTGGTGACTTTGGGATTGCACTCTTCCTATGCTCAAAGTGGTATATGATTTATTGCCCATATACTCCTCTTATTTGTTTCCACCTTTTTTCTCCCTGGGTTTGTTCTGTTAATAGAGAGTGGCATTGTAATTTCCATGACAATGGACATTGGCCTGGGAGATAATTTTCCTATCCTTTCTTGGCCCTGTCTAGGGCCTTAGGTACAAAGCCTTCCTGGATTGATACATTCATTGGCACCCTTCTCCGGGCAGCAAATGCTAATGTGATTGCTGTGGACTGGGTATATGGCTCTACGGGTGTCTACTTCTCAGCCGTGGAAAATGTCGTTAAGCTGGGACTTGAGATCTCCCGTTTCCTCAGTAAACTCCTGGTAGGTGTTAAAGAGCTTGGTGTGAGTTTTGACTGGGAGGAGAAAGGGGACCCAAAGAAAGAGTCAACACATGAAGGGGAGCTTCAGGGTGGTAGCAGAGCCACCAGTAGCTTGTGGGTCTTCCCTTCCAAGCTCAACTTTACCACTTACAGTGTCGACTTTGGGCAAGCTGTTGACCCTATCTGAGCCTCCTGCTTCTCCTCTGTAAAATGTGCCACTCATGTCGGATAGGGAGTCTCTCAAGAGGGAGTGGCCATGGTCATTGCTCACACACTTTGGGCACCAAAGAGAAAGTGAGGCAGTCCTCAAGGTGGGGTATCTAGGAAGAGGGCAAGTGATGAATGGAATGAATTCTGACTTTTTACCCCAAAGCATATGTGAGGCATATGTCATGCCCAGAGCCCTTTGACTCTGAAGCTTCAGGGAAAAGTGTGATCCTGTGGGTCCAGAAGTCTGCTGTGGCCCAAATGCAATTCACTGTAAATGCCCCATTCTAGGTGCTGGGTGTGCCGGAGTCTTCGATCCACATCATTGGTGTTAGCCTGGGGGCCCACGTTGGGGGCATGGTGGGACATTTCTACAAAGGCCAGTTAGGCCGGATCACAGGTAACATTCTTGCCCATTCTCTCAAGTTTGGAGATAGAGAGAGAATGCCCAGGAAATGCCTCTGTTGAGGCAAGCAGAGGGGATCTTTGTTCTTATGATTATCTACTTCTGCTAAAATCTGAGGCCCTATGATCTCTAATGTCAGTTATTACCTAATATTACCTAATATTACTCTAATGCCTCAGTTATTACCTCTGTAAAATGAGTTGTAATAGCTCATTTCTCCTTGGCCCACTATGGAAATCACCTTTAGACAATTATGCTAAATACTTGCAAAAGCACTAGGGACTTTATGCTTCAGAAGCTACCCTCAACCAATAAAGGACTAGAGTTGTGTGGTAAATACCCTTACCTTCTGACCCTTCAGTGGGACAATTCTGAGTCATGTACTACAGAGCCTCTCAGAAGGGTCCCAGTGGGATGAGACCAAGTCACTCAAAGTGATAATCCATCCGTTAATTTTTTTTATACTCTGACTCATTTTTCTACTCCCTCACTATACTTCCTGTGATCAACTCCCAAATAAGCTACTTGTGCTTGAAATCCTTGTCTCAGGGTCTCCCTGTGTTGTTATGAAGACTAGCACAAGACCTGACACATAGTAACTGCTCAAAAAATTATAGCAGTTGTGATGAGTACATGTGGATTAAAATTACTTACATTAGCCCTTACCAAATGGTTGATGTTATCAAGCTTATTCCAGAGCCAGGGAAGCTGGGTCATTGAGAATCAGAGAGAACAGCGTGGGGTTTCCTGGGTACGATGGTCTTCTTGCCCTTGGGTCCTGAATACAGTTTCCTCTTGTCCTTGGGTCCTTGCTGGGGGACTCTAAGAGCTGACCAGGAAGGGCTGCCTTGAGAGATATGCGGTGGATCCATGAGGGTTCCTGTAGCTGAGAGGAACAGGGCCCCTGACATCAATCTGTCCCAGCAGGCCTGGATCCTGCTGGACCAGAGTACACCAGAGCCAGCCTGGAGGAACGCCTGGACCCTGGAGACGCCCTCTTCGTGGAGGCCATCCACACAGACACTGACAGTGAGGAGAAGCTGACCTTCCTGGGGTGGGAGGACTGAGCACGGCAGGGACTAGGAGGCTGGCATCTATCTGTGTCACCCTGGGCAGCTTCCCTCCCTCCTGAGCTTCTGTTGCAATGAGGAGCTTATCAGTGTCATCTTGATCTCTGATTACTACTAAACCTTGTGATGAGGCTGTGGGGGGAGGGCATTGCTGCCGGGCTGGTATATGGGAAAGTCACACTGCTTTTTCAGGGTGAATGTGGCCGGCCCCATGGGACTGGGACATTCCACTTCTAGGGCAGATCCTCAGGCCTGTCAGGATTTCCCTCCTCCCCAGGGAGGATCCCAGCCCTTCAGTGCAGTGAAGAATGAGAAACCTCCTCTCCAACAATGACAGGCATCGGAAAGACCCCCAACCCTAAATCTATTATGGCCAAATTAAGCTATTCTGACCAGTTAGGAAAGAGGATGGGCATTCCTCCTCATTTCTACTCTTTATGAAATGCTCAGGAGTCAGCCAGGCCTTGTGCTCGGCATGGTGGGTACAAGAAGAAATAATGCCTATCCCCCACCAGAAGAGTGTGCAGTTCAAGTGACAGGTGTCTATGTCTCATTCTTTTTGATCAGAAGCCTTCTTTTAGCACCCAACACTCAGATTTATAATTCTGGAAGAAACCCAAGCAGTCACATTATTCAACCCTCTTTCCCACTTTCATCATCTCACAGACAGGAAAGCAAAGCCCACAGGCCTCCACCTAGCTGTTGGGTGAACCATGTTAATTATCAAGGTTAACCTCTTCTGTTTCTAAATTTGCTGAATAGGGGACTTACTAGGTCCCCATTTACCAGAGCTAGGCCTCGCAGTCCCCTTCAGAGTTCCTCCTAGTGTGACCAGAGGGGAAAAAAGTATTCCATTTGTCTAATTTTTACTGAGCTATGCAGTCAGCCCGGAGAATACTGCAATGCACACGGCATTGAAGAAGGTCCCTGCCCACGTGGAAATATAGGCTTCATTGAGCAGGCATTCATTCATTACTCCCTTCAATAAATATTAGGCACACACATGTGACAGGCATGGTGCTGGTATTGGGGCTACAGCAGAGAAAAAGACAGGTAATGTCCCTGCTGTAAATTGCAGAGCTTATGGACGAGGAAGCAGATGTAATTACACCCTGTGAGCATGATGATGGAGGATGTGGGGCAGAGAGTGGGGGTGGGGACCTCTTCAGGTAAGGTTATTGAGCAAAGTCTGCTCAAGGAGGTGATATCTGAGGTGATATTATGCGGGTCAGAATGAGCCAGCCCTGGGAAGCGCTAGGAGAACATTCGAGGTGGAGAGAACAAGATGCCGGTGGGGACAGGAAAGCCAACCACGTGGCTACAGGACAGGGAGTGAGGCTGGAACCGGGCCAGGCTGGCCAAGGTGAGGAGCTGACGGCAAGAACAGAGGGGCATTAGGAGTTCCTGTAAAGATTACTGTGGCTGCTGTGCAGAGAGTCAGCTCCAGGGGACACTAAGGGAGGTTGGAGGCTCATTAGAGGTTGTTTGCAGTAGTGGTGTGGGCGAGAGGTGGTGGTGGCTTGCACAGAGGTGGGCGCAGGAGAGACGGAGAGAAGTAGAAAGATTCAAAGTATATTTTGGAGGTAGAGCTGACCAGACAGGTGATGGGCTAAGTGTAGGGAGTGAGGGAAAGGAATGAAGCAAGGATGACTTCTAGGTCTTTGCCTAACTCTTGGATAGATGCCATTAAACAAATAACATACGACCAATCACTTGCAGTAGTGATGGATGTGGGAAGGGGAAAGATGTTATGAAGGGGAAAGTTGGGGTCTTTGGTAACTAGCTGCCTCTGACCCAGTCTGAGGGGTCAGATATGGTCACGTGATGCGATGAGGGCGATAGTCTCTCAAACTAACCAGGTCATATTTTTGCTCAGTCAAGACAGCACAAAAATATGAGGGACACTGTGGAAATGTGGCTCCAAATATATATATATAAACTATTGCTCAAAATAAAATAAACACTTGCTTGACAAGGAAGTTTACCCAGCTTATGACATTTAGTGATCTGTAAGAACTTATATTAAGGGATATTTTTCCTGATTTTGTTAGACAAATATGAATATCTTCTCATGGCGTTATTCTTCTTGGCTTCCTTTCAGTGTAGATAAACGCCTGTAGAAAACTGAGGGCGTGTTCTGCAGTGTCACAGCACTTAAGGGTGAGGTGGGCACAGAGTGTGGGGGGGTGGCTCCCAAAGTTAGAGTTCAGGCTTTGCTGCCAGGGGACCCTGCGTTGGGGCCTAGAAAACATGCCCCTGCAATAAGAAATAATGGGGTTTTGCCTTCTTTCAGATTTGGGTATCCGGATTCCTGTTGGACATGTGGACTACTTTGTCAATGGAGGCCAAGACCAACCTGGCTGTCCCACCTTCATTCACGCAGGTCAGAAAGCCAGAAAGGGTTGGTATTTGGCTGCCCCAGAGGCTGGAATTCACCAACAGTTTTCATGTTGAGTCAGCCAGTGTGGGCCGCAGGAGGTCTTCCTTCTAGTGTCCTTTACTATGCCCCGTAAGACCTCTCGCAGCACTTATTGAATGGATGTCTATAGGAACCAGGGGAATTCTGGGGGAAGAGTGCCTGAAATTGAAAGCTTGCACCATACTTTTGCTGGTCTCCCCACTTCTTAGGTCCTACAGTGTATATCATCACTCCAGCCAATATTCTGTTCTTCCTGGGCCCCACTTTGTGGTATGGTCCACACTAGCTACATCTCCTGCAGAGCCTAGTTGTGACAGGAGTAGAATGATACACCCAAAGGTGGCTACCTGAAGGATCAATTCCCCAAACTTATTAAATTTGACAGTTCTCCAAAATTGTTTTCAAGATAATCGTCTTGAGTACATTCAATGAATATACATTTCTTCTTTTCTAAATACACTATTGATCCTTGACCAACATGAGTGTGAACTGCACAGGTCCACTTGTACATGGATTTTTTTTATAAACACAATATAGTACTATAAATGTATTTTCTCTTCCTTATGGTTTTTAACATTTTCTTTTCTCCAGCTTACTTTACTGTAAGAATATGGTGTATAATATATATAACATGCAAGATATGTGTTAATCAACTGTTTATGTTATCAGTAAGGCTTCAAGTCAACAGTAGGCTATTAATAATTAAGTTTCGGGAGAATGAAAAGTTATACATGAATTCTCAACTGCATGGGAGGTGGGGTGCCCCAACACCCCTGTTGTTCAAGGGTCAATTATATTCTTCTGGAATGCTCTTTTGTTTTTTAAGATCTTATTTATTTATTCATGAGAGACACAGAGAGAGAGGCAGAGACATAGGTAAAGGGAGAAGCAGGCTCCCTGTGGGGAGCCTGATGCGGGACTCAATCTCTAGACCCCAGGATCATGCCCTGAGCCCAAGTCAGACGCTCAACCACTGAGCCACCCGGGTGCCGGTGGAATGCTCTTTTTGAATACATTCTTCTTAACATTATCTTAAATAACATTAAATTTGTCAAAAGCTAAGGATCAAGGGTTGTTTAGTCTTTTTATAGTCTTCTTATGAATATAGGCAACCTATCAGCATTTCTTCTTTTTTTCTTAGATTTTATTTATTTATTCATGAGAGACAGAGAGAGAGAGAGAGAGAGAGGCAGAGACACAGGTGGAGGGAGAAGCAGGCTCCATGCAGGGAGCCCGACGTAGGACTCGATCTCCAGTCTCCAGGATCACGCCCTGGGCTGAAGGCAGCGCTAAACCGCTGAGCCACCGGAGCTGTCCTATCAGCATTTCTTATGAGAATTTTATCCTGATTTGTTTACTACGTTTTTAGTCTTTTCCTGCTTTACCACATTTTTTAACATTTTAAGGATTCTTTTAACAATGTTATTGAATAACCCCTAATCTGATTTACCAAACTTAGTGATTTTCAAAAACATGTTTATTTTTATAATTTATAGATTTCCTAGCATTTTTTCTCAGATGGGATAGTTTGGTTTTATGACCTTTGGATATATTTATGTGGCATTTTAGTTGGCCCTTTTCATTTTTCCTCATAACACAATTGTAAGAAGGGTTTAGTTTGTGTTCCCCAGCTCCCTGTTGCAGCTGGAAGGAGCTTGCCCATAAAGAGTGTCCCAACCATAGGGGAAGGCAAGTTAACACAGGCTCAGATTTGGTTGCTGGTCCCAGAATAGGGAGTGGTGGTCCCAAGATGAAGGGAGAATGTGAAGACCCCAGAACCCTAAAACGGTAGCTCACCATAGACCTCTTAGCCCAGCAATTCATCCAGTGTGAGTTACTTCAAATTTTTATACAGTAAACAAGGTTTTTTATTAAATTGGGACATTTGGCACATTCAGTGTATCAGTCATTTGGCCAGGTAAACTCGGAAGCACATTGACTTTCAGATTTACCATGAACTGCGGCTGACTCCCTTGATCATCTCATTGCTAGGCTGAGTATCATGAGGTTGTAAAAAGTTTGATTGTGTAGGTGACTATGAAGAAGCTAAAATGTGCAGGCAGATATTCATTGTGAGAAGTTGGTCAAGATCACCAAATCCCCGTAAGCTCCCATTTTCCAAAAGAGCGTTTGCATGATTATGAAAGATGGGTCTCAATTTAAGTAATTTTTTTGATAGATTAAGTTTAGGTATCTCAGGAAAATTAAAAAGAAGAGGGAGAATGTAGTAACCATTTCCATTAACATTTTAAAACGTGGTTCAGGAGACTTCCTGCTGGAATTTAAAATTTATAGCCTGCTGGAATATAAAATTCAATAGAATTACAATAAGTAGCATGGAGGGGTTTTCATTTGTCTTAAACTAAAACCATGGTTATATTTTTCCCCTGTTCAGGCTACAGTTACCTGATCTGTGATCACATGAGGGCTGTATACCTCTACATCAGTGCCCTGGAGAATTCCTGTCCACTGATGGCCTTTCCCTGTGCCACCTACAAGGCCTTTCTTGCTGGACAATGTCTGGATTGTTTTAACCCTTTTCTGCTTTCCTGTCCAAGAATTGGTAAATGCCACCCCTTTGGCAATTTGGGGCAAGTTCAAGTCTTTCTAGTTGTCACCTCTGTAAGTCCTGATTTCCTATGGTCAAGAAGTCTATCCAACTGGATAAGGAAATTCACTGATCGATGTTCAGCCTATTTCCATCTGGAAGATGGCATATGGCCTTCTGTGTCCCTCCCCTCACCCTCTATACTGCTGCCTGATGCCATACTTGCTCTGCACACACTCTTCACACACAGCCCCTCATCTGCAAGCCCAGACTCAGGACCTGTTGGAAACATTGGAATAGCCCAGAGCCGCTGCCCTCACTCCAAGACCAGATGCTTGCCATAGGTCTTTCTAGCTAGGCCAGCCATTCTCCAAGTCCTGATAGACTGTAAACCAAGGCTTTGTGAGGAATCCCCAAGAATGGTGTACATGACCCTCTTTAGAGGTGTGAGGCTGTGGCAACCATGCACCAACTAGAGGGCTGCCTCCTTGCTGGTTGGCTTGGGCACATTTCTGGATGATCCAGGATAGTCTGGGAGAAGGGCTTGGGAAAGGCTAAGGGATCTGGCCTCAACTCACCCTGTGCTGGTCATTGCTAAGAATATCCTAGGGTTCTCCAAGATGGATTTCAGGAAGAACTCTGGGAAATATAAATGGTTCCTTCCTCTCTCCCATTCTCACTCCCCATCCCTGGTTGCCACTCAGAACTGCAGCAACCTGTCATTCCTTATATGAATGAAATGGATATCAGCTTGAGAAAATGTTAAAGTAGATGTAGTTTCCCACAATAAAGCAAATCAACATTACTTCCTACTCAGGGGGCATATGCCACAGTTTCCCCCAATGTGATGGTCCTGCTGCTATAAACAGCCACCTCACACTATCCGCCAGCGTCACCTCTCACTACACTTTGCCTGGCACTGAACACCAGGATGCTAACTACTTGTACTTCCAAGAATATTTCGTGTTTCCTCACCCTGTGTGCCTTTGTCCAAACCATATTCTCTGCTTGGAATGCCTTTCCCTAACTTGTTAACCACTATTCTTCAGGTCAAATGCTTCCCTGTGCTTTGTCTGCAAAGGATATAAAAAGCCATTAAAACAACTGTCTTATAGATTATTTTGCAAATTGGAGACATAATTTCAAATTTCTGATAAATACCTCCTGGAATGGGCCCAATGATCTGAAGAATGTGTGTCCTGTTTACTTGTATGTTTATCCTTGGCTGGACTGGGCATGGCATGTAATGAGCATACAGCGTAGTTGTTTATAGAATGATCGGGTACATGAATTAATCAATACATGGGTGGGTGCCAAGGGACACTGAAATGGCCTTCTCAGGACTCTGCTGTCTTTGTCTTTGCCTCTCTACTTCCAGGGCTGATGGAACAAAGTGGTATCAAGATAGAGCCGCTTCCCAAGGAAGTGAAAGTCTACCTCCTGACCACTTCCAGGGCTCCATATTGTGGTGAGTTGGGGGAAACATGTGTAGCTCAGCTCTGCTAGTGTGCTGTCCTGCAGAGTCCAGGGTTTTGATTTGGCCTGTGTCTAGCACAGCATGGAAGCCAAGGTGGGAGGTGAAAGATTGGGGCAAAGATGCTATAGAAGGGGTGGGAGGGTGGGCAGCAGCTAGTCTTAGATCCTGAACTTTCAGAGCTAGTCCAACTGCAGATGAAGAGTTAAGGACATCTTACTCTCCATATATTTATCCTAGTTCCTCCCTCCTTCTCTCCAGCGTGGGACTCTGTAGTCTGATATTTGGGAGGACCTTCTGGTTCCCCACTTCTTGCATACTTTTTTACCCCTTCCTTGGTGCCCATCTTATGGGTCTCTCCCCCCACCCACTCGCAGCCCTCTTAGGTCAGGATCTCTGAGGAATATTGAACCTTGCCCTCTGCCCTCCTTCCCCTACACATACATATTCCAGTTCTTCACTGTTGTTTCTAACCACTGCATTTCACTGAAGCGAAGATGCCAGTAAAAGATATGAAATGTGAGAGGAGAGTGTGTCTTAGAACCCATGAAATATATCACAGGTTGGAGCATCATCTTTTCTGGTGCTATTTGCATCTTAAGTAGATCGACTGTACTTCCTTTTTGACATTTGTTATCCTGGGATCTTGTCTAGTTTATTGTTTATTGAGTGTATAGGACAAGTATGCTGGTTAAGATGATAAATTGTATGGCCACACTAATTCCGACTGATTTTCTGATTTGCTTGTGTCTGGTTGGTGGAGAGATCTTTTATTTTTTAAAAAAGATTTTTTTTTTTTTTTAAATTCATGAGGGACACACAGAGAGAGGCAGAGACATATGCAGAGGGAAAAGCAGGCTCCCTGAGGGGAGCTCAATGTATGACTCGACCCTGGGACTCCGGGACCATGCCCTGAGCCAAAGGCAGATGTTCAACCGCTGAGCCACCTCGTATCCTGGTGGAGGGATCTTTGTGGCTATTCCTTCCTTGTACCAAACTCCTAGTGCTATGTGTTATGGAGCCCAAAGCTCAGATTGTAGTCACACAAACTTGGAGTTGAATCTCAGCTTCTGCACTTACCAGATATGTGATCAGGAGAATCTTACTTAAGTTTTCTGAACCTCTACATCCTTATGTAGAAAATGGGAACAATAACAGTACCTACTTCAAAGAATCAACGTGAGGATAAAATAAAATAGTATACAGGAAGTTGCTAGCACAGGGACTGGAACTTGCTAAGAAATAATTGCTTTCCCTTTGTCAATCAGAGAATTGGAGGAGACTAGATGCGGGTGTTTATGATGCTAGAGAGAATTCCTGGCTACCTCCTACGAACAAGTGGGTTTCAAGAGTCAACTGTGGGCTTCTCACATATATCTATTCATTTGACAGCCCAATTCTTGGGTTAGGTATGAGGAAGGGGAGGCTCTGAGACACTCAGCCTTGTGCCCAAGGCTACACAGTGGGGTGGGAAAAGTATAATTCAACTCCAGGTCTTGTGACTCCAAAATCTACACCCTTTCATGCCACCACCTGCTTCCACACTGGCTTCTCTGCCTCTGCTTCTGAAAGAGAATCTGTTCTTTACAGCCATATTTCTAGGTTACTCCTCTGTCCTCACTGCCCCCTCCTGAGGTCAGCTGGAAGGAGGATGCTTTGTCCAGTGACAGAGGCAGTGATGCCAGGACCAGATGTCCAGTTTTACTTCCAGCTCTGGACAGCTTAACAGCAACCTGAACTGGCTCCTCTCTGTCTGCACAGCCAGGAACACACATGGTAGGGAGACTGGGGCACACTTGAAGTTAGAGGCATTTTCAGTTCCCTGCTAAGGCAGGTTCACATAGCCACAATTTTTGTGACTGTTTCATATTTGTTGTGAGACTCCCTCTTGGTGCCCCAGAAGTATGGCCCTGTCTGTTCACAAACCTCAGAGAGGCACAGAAAGAACCAAGGAGCATAATACCTGTTTGCCTACATGCTCTGAGCCTTCCAGTGCTGAGCCTTTTGTTCTGAGCATTGGAGCTGGGATCCTCCTTTACCTCGAGTTCGGGTGGTGCCAACAGCCTGTAGCAACCTGCTCCTACCCACTCTCAGGCCACCATGGCACTGGGTTCCCATTGCCCAGCTCTCTTGGCCTGCCTGGGCTACAGCAGTGTTCAGCAGGACAGTGGTCACCCTTGACTCCTGCCAGGCATGTACCAGCAGGGCAAAGAATCAATCTTCTCCAAATAATAATCTTTTCTGACAATATTACTTTCCCTAGTGTTTCACATGAAGTGTGTTCTCCCCATTACTTCACTAATCCTTGCCATGTTCTGTGAGGTCATGTCAAGGTTACTGTTTACATATGAAGGGACCAGGACACAGAGAGGTTCAGTAACTTAGGGAGAGGGACACAGCAAGGAAGCAAGGCTGGGCCGTGGATCCAGGTCTCCTGACTAACCGTCCAGGGCTCTGTGTGCTGCTTCCCATGTCTTACTCCTGCACCGATTGGATTCCACTCCCAGTTCATGCCCACCCAACATTAGTAGACCTGACTCTCCTGGGGCTTCCAGATAATGAAAGGGGAGAAGCAGAACCTTAGGAAACTTACTTGATGAGGTGAGACCTGCCAGCAAAGGAAGAAGTGGTACAATATATCAAAGTCAGCCTAGGGAGTTAAATTCGTAAAGCTTATGCAATTTAGTGTTTTTCCCACATTGCAGTTATCCACTCCCCTTCTGCCCTTACCCATCACCAGAACAATCTGAACCCCCTAGCAAACAACTGAAAGACAGGAGGGGCATGGCATTGGATGTCTTCCTCTGTGGAGGGGAACCATACCATGCTTTCTTTCCTTCCTGTGGGTTCTTGGCATCTTAGCACCCATCAGTGAGTCTTGTTACCAACCCCATGAGCCCAGATGGATCACAGCACTCTTCTGACTTAATGCTCAGTCTACCTAAGTCCATTCGATGTCCCTCCTATATCTGCCTATTAAATATGACAAATGAAAAAGTACAAGTAGGGTAAGAGGCAAAGGACTGCCTCTCCAGCTGTGTCCCAATCACCAGAGAAGTGTGTGAAAATGCCCCAAGACCAAAGATACAGCAAGATGCCACCAGATGGGCCACCCCCTTAATAAGGAAAGGATAGGATGTTAGAGAAGCTGTACTTCTTAACTTCTCTTGCCAGAGAGACAGCAGGTCGCAGGGATATCATCATGAGCCAGGCTCCTCATCTAGTCTGTGTCACTGACATGAGCTTTGAAAGCCCCAGGATCCATGCTGCCTGGGAGGGTGGAGATGCCATGTAGGCACCCAGGCTGCCACAGAGAGGAAAATAGTCACCTACACACAAGTGGGCTTCCTGAAACTGTGTGTATGGTGGGAAGTCGAGGAGTATCATTACATTTTATGAGTTAATTATTTAGTATAAGAGACATGCTTTTCTTTCAGAATCACTACACCAACACAATGTCATCAAGCAGAGAGGAGTGGGACATTTTAGTGTTATAAGTAATAACAAGAACTAACATGCATTGAATGCTTCCTAGCCACAGGCATTGTCTACGGAATTTCCACTATTAACTCATTTAACTCTCATTCAGACCTATTTTTATTATCCCCAGTTGGAAGCTAAGGATTTGGGGGACAGCAGGTAACCTGCTACTAAGAGGTAGATCTCAGATTCCTGCACTGCTGCTCTCTGGGGCTTTGTGGGCAGTTTGCACCGCTGACCTCTGGCCCAGGCATCTGCTCTGCTTCGGTTTCCCAGTGCATCACAGCCTGGTGGAGTTTTACTTGCAGGAGCCAAGGAACAAGGATACCTTCATCTCAGTCACCTTCCTTAGCAGCAACGTTACCTCCCAGGTCAAGATCACCATGTACGTAAGTGTCCCGCATCACACGCACACACATCTCCCACAACAGGCACTGTGTGATCACTAATGGGTGGCCCAAGCCTGCTGGGCTGGAGGTGGAGGTGAGGGCAGGACCTGCTGCAGATGCACCCACAGACACATGCTGGGCAACTGTCCCAGGTTCATGATCAGTACTGGATCCAAGGGTAGTTTATTTAGACAACAGCAGATGAGGCGGGTGAGCCGAAGATATGGGGTGTCTCAACAGGTGGTGAGAACATGAGAACCTAGATAGGAAACATGAGTCAGGAATCCAGGAAGGGGGCATCAGGAATGTCAGCAAGCAGGAAGACCTCATCACTGGCCAGGGAGGGCTGACCAGAGCCTGGGAAGCACCTACTCCTGGAAAGTGGGGCAAGTACTAGGTGAGTTATTAGAACTGAATCACAGGCAAAGGGGCTAGTAAGCAAATGAGTACAAGGTGAGGCCAGCAGGGCTTGATGCCATGTGGTGCTAATCCCTAGAAGCAGGCTGAGCATTTCCTTCCCTTCTGGGGTCACATTTGGGCCTAGCAGCTGGCAGGACCAGGCTTGAGGTGGGAAGATAGAGAACTTCAACTATAGGAAGGCTCAAGCCTGGCAGAGGATAGGAACAGCAGCAGAGGTGCATGTTTCTTTACAAAGCAATTGGTAAGTTACTCGCAAGCCAGCAGGAGCCGGTCTAATCAAAGAAGTCACTGTCTCAGCAAGCAGGGTCCCGTCCAGAAACCAGAGCCCAAACTGGGAGTCCAACAGAAGATATTTAACCCAAGGAACTAATTACAAATATGTCCAGAGAGCTGAAAAGCCAAAAGGAGGCGGGGGGACAGTGCAGAAATCAGCAACAGGGGGCAATCCTCCTGTGGGGTCAGAGGAACAAGGCCAGGTGATGTTGGTAGTGTGTCAGCAGGATCCACCGAGGTGGCTGTTTGGCGGGAGCTGGAAGCAGGCAAGAAATATAGCCCCTCTGAAAAAAAAAAAAAAAGAAATATAGCCCCTCTGGAATCACAGCCCAAAGTGGTCTCGCCACTAAGTGTGCCTCCTGCAGGTTAGCTCTCACTGGAGTTTGCTGGCAGGGGAAGCTGAGAAGTGTAGTTTGCAGGTGAGCGGATGAAGCACAACCATAGAAATGCATGCTTTTCCACAGTGGCAGGTGCCGTGAGGACAAGTAGGACAGAGCCTGACCAAGACTGAGAAGGTGAGGTTTCAGTAGTGATTTGACGGAGTTACCCAGTCCAGGGGTTAGTGAGAATGCAGAGAGGAGGCGGGGGTGGCGAGGGGAGTACGGGGCAGCCGCTCAGAGCCACACTGTGCCAGGTGTTGAAGGACAGTTAGGGATTTTGGGTTTTATCCTGAGAGCAGTTTGGGGGGCCAGTGGGACTTTTAAGGAGGAGAGTGACCAGATCAGAGTGGAATTTGGAAACATTTCTCAGGCTGCAGTGTTAGACATTAATGGTACTGAGAGGAGCACACTTCTGGACTCCCAGACACCCTGGCACTGGTCAGGGCTCCAGCTCACACAGACCACAGAGAGAGGTATGGCAGTCAGGGTCCCAACACGGATCTTCAGGTGCCCACCAGAGTCTTGCAGATTACAGCTGAATGATTTTCATTAGATCAGTTTAAGGTCGTGTTACATCCACAAGGTGCTTTCATTGCCTCTCCTGCACCTTGAAAGATGAGCCAATACCGGCAGGGGTCAAGACAACCACACAACTGGTCACTGATTAGAATCACCTGCAGAGTCCTAAACACCACCGACTCCCTAAGCCTCATCCCAGGCCAATTACAGCAGAGACTCTGGGCACAGCCTCAACCACTACACTTTTAAAAACTCCCTGAGTAACTGGAATGGATATCCACAGTTTCTTCCTTCTCCCAAAAGCAATTTGCATTACTCTTTTGAAGAAGACTCAAGACACAGCTATCTTCAATTCCTTGTTTTATTTTTTCTTCCCGCCCCCCTTGCAGAATAGAAATTGAAAAAAAGGAGGGGGGTTTATGTGTGGTCTTTCCCTTCTTTGTATAATTTTGTGAAACCCCAGGATTTCCTTCTAATTAGAAAATTTACCCAAACCAAGTCCTTAGGTCACTCACTTACAGCGTCCTTCATATCCTGCTAGTTTGCAAGTCCTTCTATCCATGCAGCTTCTGAAAAAGAAAAATCTTATTTTTCCTCTGAAATATTTTTTTTAATTAATTTTTTTTTAAATTTATTTATGATAGTCACAGAGAGAGAGAGAGAGAGAGAGGCAGAGACACAGGCAGAGGGAGAAGCAGGCTCCATGCACCGGGAGCCCGATGTGGGATTCGATCCCGGGTCTCCAGGATCACACCCTAGGCCAAAGGCAGGCGCCAAACCGCTGCGCCACCCAGGGATCCCTCCTCTGAAATATTTTAAAATACTTCTAAACTTAAAAAACAAAAACAAAACAGGAACGGCTCTGGAAGACATACAGAATCTTCCTCAAAAGAAAAAAACAAACTCTGACTAACCTTGGGTTAAAGAGTACACAAAGAAGACATTTTATCACTCCGCAAAGGCCAGAAAGGAAAGAGAAACCATGTGGCTGAGCCATAACCCCTCTACTTTCGATGACCCCAACGCTCATGCGTGAAGGTGAAAGTTCCACCCCCTCACTCCTCCTCCTTCTCCAGTCCCCATTCCTTCTTCCAAGGTGGAGGCCAAAGCGGCCCAGGCAGGGCCCAGGAGGCAAGTGTCTTCCCTGCTCCCCAGGACTTTGCCCACCTTGGTGACTTCCCGGCAGGCCTCCTTGCTCCACACCTGAGTCTTCTCTTTGTCACCTCTCTGGATGGGTGACTTCATGCTCTTCCTTCCATCTTGAGCCAAGAGAGACCTGGATTCTGCTTTTACTCTGGGTCACCTAGGCTGCCTTCAGAGGTGTACCAAGCCTGTGGGTCAAGCTCATGGCTCATGCATGGGAAAGCTGGGGTTTAGACCTAGGGCTGTATGACTCCAAAGCCACATAGTTGGGAAGACACAAAACCTGCATAGTACCACAGCAGCTCTGTCTGGTTTCAAGATCCATTTTTTTTGTTTTGTTTTTTCCCATTCACACATTCATACTCAGTATAAAATACAGAAGTCCACACAAAATTTATGGAACTGAAGGCCCTGAAAGAGGGCTCTACTTCCAGTAGGTAGATCTGAAAGTGAAGATTTTCTCCAGTTAGGAATCTAAGAACAGGGACATTTTTCCGGATATGAAAATCCAAGAACTACCATTTTGCTGCCATGTCCACTTGTTTTCTTTAAAAAATCAACAACTATTTTCTGAGCCATGTTTAAAGCTGTGAGTATACATGCAGAGGGGCTGGTGAGTGTGATATAAAAGATTGTGGTCCACACCTTCAAGGAGTTCTCTTGTGTGTGAGAGCTAACCAACACTACCTGCAGAGCCCCATAGGAGCCAAGGGGAGGCAAAGGCCAAATGCTCTTGGGTAATTTAATTTACCTCTCCCTTGCAGACCTAGACAGGAACTCCAGGGGAAAGGAGTCATAGCTCATGCCAACCCTCAGTGCCAGATAAACCAAGTGAAACTCAAGTTTCACTCTTCCCACCGAGTTTGGAGAAAAGACCGGACTACCATTGTTGGGAAGTTCTGCACTGCTCCTTTGCCCGTCAATGACAAGTAAGTCTACCCACCCCACACCACTCTACGCTACCGTGACACACCCATGAGGACCAATCCTGACCTTTGATGTGACATTTGTTGAGGTGCAGTCTCATCACAGCAGTTAAGTTCTTCAATGGAGAGACGACGAAGACCCAGGGTTTTCTTGAATTTCCAGTGGGGCCATCTTGGTTTGGAGGTGTTAGAAAGCCAAAGAGGATGAGGAATGGCTGGGGTGTGGGTGAGGAACAGAGAGATACGGCACGCACCTTCACCACTCTTTCCACAACCCAGTACTCTCCGGATTCTTCGGTACTTAATCTTTTCAACTCTTTAAAAAATCACTGTAATCATTTTTAAGTGTACAATTCAGTAGCACTAAGCACATCCATACTGTTGTACAACCATTACCACTTTCAATTTCCCATTCCCACTTCAGTATAAGATATTTCATATTTTCTGATCTATAGCTGGATAATTTTATATAGAAATATAAAATCTGCTTTATGTATGTCTTACTTAGTTTCTACGTATGATTTTATTGGAACAAGACTTCTCAGTGCACAGCCTCCACTGGTTACATTCACAGGCATGGATCCTCCTGTGCCTCTAGCAGGGTTTTACACTAGTCTTACCAGCCCTGGCAAGAGGAGGACAGGAGTAGTAGATGCCTATAATAGACGATTGTAGACTTCTTGCACCTGACATCATGGAAACACAAGAGCACGTGACTGCTAGCCCTCTCTCCTGACCAATCAGGACCCTGCCCTGAGCTCTACTTTCTTGTTGCTCTTCTTTTGCAGCAAAAAGATGGTCTGCTTACCTGAGCCAGTGAACTTACAAGCAAGTGAGACTGTTTCTTATGACCTGAAAATAATGTGTGTTTAGTATAAACCTGGGCAGGATACATCTCCCTGAATTTCAGAGGAGGGTGGGAGCTATGTTCAACTTATTCTAGGCCACTACTATTAGAAGGAAGGCAAAAACTCTTGGTTGTTTTCCCTATAATTAGCCACTTTAGAGGGGAGAGTTAGCTCATCTAACAGAGCTTTGTCTCTATTACCAATTTGAACAGCCTTACAAAAATACATTTTGAACTTTTCTATTCATATTTAACTGCAATTGCCCCATATCCTTGAACATTTGTATCTAGGATTCAGTAGAAACATTCACAGGAAGAATGCTTTTTTAAAAAATAAAATATCTGACTGGCTTCATTGTTTTATTGGAATGGAATTCTGTTATGTACAAAAATATGATTGTCTATAGGATTGGAGAAAACAATCCTACAAAAATTGTAGAGAAAACAATACAGAATTCTCTGTATTAAAATAGCAATGGGAAAGAAGTTCTTGGAACAAGAGAGGGGAAGGAGGGCAGGCTGGAAGATGGAAGATCCCTTACCATTGCTTCCTCTGGGTAGCTGGAAAATTTTGGGGATCAGAGAGATCTTTGGGGAATATAGGTGGATTTTCTTTGGGTCATTGTTTCCCCAACTTTGTTATAAGTTACCTTGTATCAGCCATAGTCCAGCATGAAATAGATGATGTGCTCAAATTGGGTAAGTTGAGGAGAATTTAATAAAAGGACTGTTTACAAAGGTGTTAGTAGGAAGTGGGAAGACCACAAGGGATAGTGCAGTTCCAGGGGGCCAGGGTCATGGCAGCTGCTACTGGCCTAGGTCTGAAGAGGCAAAGGGAAAAAGCACCAGACTCCTGGGACAGAGAGGGCCTGTCAGGCCTTCAGAAAAGGGTCATGGTCACCTCACCTGCAGCAATCCTGCAGGGAGGGAACAGAGGAAATAGACTCTCTGACCTCACTCTTCCCTCTGCCTCATCCCCTGCTAGTGCTCCCCATCGAATGACTCCAACCAGAAGCCAGAAGGCAAGAGGCATGTTGATGTGAGCCAGGGCATAGAGCAGGACACAGAAGGGTGGAGAATGGGGAGGTGGGGCTGAGGAACAGAGATCTTCTCCAAGAAGATGTGAGGCACACATCTTCTCCACTCTCTCCACAGCATGGTACTCCCTGGTTCTTCCATACTGAATTGTTTTCTTTGACTCTTAAAAAAGTCATTTAAGTCATTTTTAAGTGTCCAATTCAGTAGTCTTAAGTACATCCATACTGCTGTGCAACCATTACCACTTTCCATCTCTAGAACTTTTTCAGCTTCTCTAATTGAAACTCTGTCCCCATTAAACAATGGTCCCATCGCTTCTCCCTGCAGCCCCTGGTAATCCTACTCTACTTTCTGTCTCTGATTCTAGAACACCTCATACAATCATATAATATTTTTCCTTTTGAATCTAGCTTATTTCACTTCGCATAATGTCTTTAAGGTTCACTCTGGTTATAGCAAGTATCAAAATTTCCTTCCTTTTCAAGGGTGAATAATATTCCACTGTGTATGTATATATATATATATTTTTTTTTTTTTTTCCCGTGCTTTGTTCATTGATTTATCCATCCATGGACACTTGGGTTGCTCCACATTTTGGCTGTTGTGAATAATGCTGCTATGAACATAGGCATACATATATCTATTCAAGACTTAAAAAAAAAAAACTAAATAAATGTGCTTTGAAAGAAACTGCTGACTTGCTGACTCATGCTCCACAGTAAAGGCAGGAAAATGATGTAGGCTACTGGCTGCAACTGCTCCACCTGAGCCAGGTCAACCAGCTCACCAGAATAGAGAACTTGGGCCTTTGTCTAGGTTGCAGAAATGCCACAAAAGGACAGGTGACACATTGGCTTTATGTAGGTAGGGATGTGTGGGGCTCTAAAAAAGGGAGAGGTAACAAAGAACTCTGCTTGACGGCAAGACAAAAGCATGGGTCTCCCTTCCACACCTACATTGTTCACAACTCCTTTGAAGATCTTTTCATGAACAGAAACTATTACAGAAGCAACTCACTTCAGTAGTCAGCCTGTGTCCTTAAGTGGCACTACAAACATGGTTTCCAGACCCTTCTCCTCTCTGGTCACTCTATCTTGAATATGTTCAGTTTGTGCCATAATCCCAGGACTGGGCTCGATATTTGAGGCCTTCCTCTCACAGAATATACCAGGAGTGTGTCTTCACATGTTCCTTGTTACAATCTTCCAGCAATTCAACCCAAGAGTCACTTCAGGGTAACTGTAGAGTCTTTATTTTTATAGAGTCTATATTCTTATTGCTCCAGCTTGCTTTCTTTCTTATGGAGTTGATTTTTGAACCTGAATGAACTTTTCATATATGAACTTTTCATATAACCCAATTCCACTACATATTATTGTTGTAGTCTCTCCAACCTGTCAAGAATTTCTTATATCCTGATTTTATCCTTAAGAATATTTAGTTCTAAAAAAAAAAAGAATATTTAGTTCTCCCTCCAAGCTTTATGCAATTTTTATGTATTTACTTTACATATATAAATATATCTGCACATTTATATATGACATTTTTATAGACTCCTTTTTTATATCTATAGCCAAGAACTTGAAAGGAGAAGCCAAGAACTTGAAAGGGTAAAGCCCTACTTCTAGAAGTTTCCTTAAGACTAATCAATACCCTGGGTCTGAGCCTTCATACATATTTCTAAGTCATGTTTATCTTGAGTACTTACATATTATAAGAAAAGTTTCAGTACTTTATATCTACAATGATCCCCTGATTTGAAGGAAAGAGAGAAAAGAGAAATAATATGATTAACTAAATTTTAGCATGACTTAATTTCCTGGGGCCCATGTAGGCTCTCCTACTAATTCCTACTTCATTTCCTAAATATATACAAGCAATGTTTTTAGTGATTTGCTCCTGGACTTTGCTGGTGACATGCCAAACTTTCTAGGAAGCTGTGCTTTCCCTCTTTTTGGTTACTGGAGCAAATGTAAACCTACCCACCATCTTCTAACTTCTTTTCTTTGGGATTATTCAGTGGTTACTGAACAAAGAGCTCAGTTACCCTACAAAGTCTTTCTAAAGCAAGATTGTGATTCAGGATCTGGGTCCTGGGATTCATTTAAAGCTTCTGGGTGATCTCTTTTCAATTTTGGTCTTCAGATTAATTTCCAAAAAAAAACACCTCCTCTACATTATTAAATATATTTTTTTAAACTACAGAATCAATAGATGTTCATTTTAACAAGTCAAACTGTAAGTATATAGCTACCGTGGCCCTGTGGTAATCAATGTTAATAGCCATATATACTCTTCTACACATTTCTCCATGTAAATACAAATATATACAAAGCCTTTCTTAAACAAAAATTAAATCATAGCTCACCTATCATAGGCTCTGTAGTTTTTCTTTATCATTTAACAACATATCATGACTTCACTCCAATTAGACATAGGTCTAATTTACTCACTTGATGTGTGATAATCCACACTATGGATCTGCTAAAACTCAGTCAACCGTTTTCTTTGTGATGGATATTGAGGTTGTTTCAACTACAAATGATGCCACAAGAGATATTTTTGTACATCTCTCATGTACTGGTACCTCCATTTCTATATGGTAGATTCCTATGTGAGAATTGCTAGGTCAGCAGATATATCAAGAGATAGTAATGACGGGTTACTTTCCAAAAATATTATACCAATTCACATGATCTCTGACAATGGTTCAAAGAAAATGTTCTCTTGAAATTACTTATCCAAGTATTTGTCTTCCTAAGATAAATTACTCAAATCCCCAGATTTCTTCTCTGGAGTTTCCATGGGGTATTCAACTGGTTCCAAGTTGGCTGACCCATACCCATCTGTGAAACTGGAATGACACTTTCCTTCATAAGTATAGGGGCCTGAGATTTAATTACTTTTTAAAAAGGGCATTCATTCAGACACCATCGTCTCTGAGCAGTGAAACCCACTGGGAGGGGAGATCTATAAAGAACTTTTAAAAAATAAAGGCTTACTTTTTTATGATTATAAAATTCAACTCATTTAAAAAATTTCACCCAATGCAGAAAGTTAAGAAAGAGAAAGTGAAAAACGAAAACTTCCTGAGCATTTAGTATCTGCCAGGTAGTGGTCTAATTTCTTTATATAAATTATCTCATTGATCCTCCCAGCAAATCCATGTATTACCTCATTTTACATATGAGAACACAGAGGGAGAGGGGAATTTAGCAAGTTGCCCATGGTCATGCAGCTAGCAGCGGGTGAAATCAGGATTCACACCAAGGCGTGTTCCTCCTAAACCTGGGCTCCTTAACCATTGAGTGAAACACGTTAGCCTGCTCAAATTGGTTTCTAGCACATGCAACCAACTGTCTTAATGAAATAGAAACTTCCTCAGTCTGGCCCCACTCTGCCTAACTAGAATTACCCGCCATGTCCCCAGTGTGCTGAAGCCAGTATCCCCCTAAAACATACTGTAGACGATGTCACCTCCTTGCCTTTGTACCTGCTGACCCAACCAACCCCTTCAGAATTTTCCAGGCATTAAAGGTCCACTTCCAGTTCTATCTCTTCTAGTAAGGCTGGCCATCAATATGTCTTTTCAGTCAGTATCTATGCTGCCTTGTGATCGTGGTCAATATTTTCCTGCATGTATGCCAGGTTTATAAAGAGATTATAAGGTCCTTAAAGGCAAGAGCTATGTTTCTCCTTCTCTGGGCCCTCTACATTGTAAGCATGCAATAAAAAGACGATAAATGTCTGCAATAAATGACATGCAAATAAATGACATGCAATAAATGACAATAATAAAATGCATTAAAGACAGCATTCTAATGATGTAGACAAAAGCAAAGGGAGATTAGGCTTAACTGATCTGAGAGGCTTAATTCCAACAAGGGGTTGGTGTCTTTTCATCAGTGTCAGAATGGCCTTCATTTATTCACCTTGTTTTAAAATTTTAATCGCCAGTGTTACATTTTAAGCTTTAAAAAGCACTACAGGGGGCACCTGGGTGGTTCAGACAGTTAATATATTCAGTTTGTGCCATAATGCCTTTGGCTCGGGTGGTAATCCCAGGTCATGAGATGGAGCCATTGGTCGGGCTCCCTGCTCGGGAGTGGGGTGGGGTGGCAAGGGGTGGGGCGTGGGATGTGCTTCTCCCTCTCCCTCTCTCCCTGCCTGTGCTCTCTCTGTTAAATAAACAAAATATTTTTTAAAACATAAAAATTAAAATCTCTATAGGAGTGGGGTGCCTGGCAGGCTCAGTTGGTAGAACATGTGACTCTTGACCTTGAGGTTGTAAGTTCAAGCCCCACGTTGGGTGTAGCGATTACTAAAAACGAAAAAAAAATTTTTTTTAATCTCTATAGAAGGAAGCTCTGAGTGTATGAAAGGAATTGTACTGAAACATAAATCTTCTCAAATTGCTGAAATCTTACCCAGTCCTGGTTCTCCCTATTCAGTGGTCCTGAGTGACCTCAGAGAGACAGACCCTTCTGTCCCCAGCCTTGAACATACCTCTGACCTCACTTCTGGGCACTCTCAGGCTCTGGGGCAACCATTACAGCCCTACCTTTAGCCCAGAGAGGTTGGTTTCTTCCCCTCAGAGGGGAGCCTGGAGGTGATGTGACCATCCCTGTGCCTGAGTTCCTCCATTTCCCAGGCCCTAAAATTCTCCCTATTCCCAGTATTCACCTTCTCATTTACGAAAATATAACTGTTTGCTTTATGGGACCATTCAGTGTTCTGACAACAGCTCAAACTGAACCCATTCAAAATCAACTCAACATCTCCCCCAAAGTTGTTCCTTCTGTCCTCAACAGTAATAGTCACAACACCATCATCCAACATCCAGGCTTGAAGCTTGAGTCATCTTTGGCTTAGAACACTATAATGCTTTAAAAAAACCCACACACACACAAACAGAATCATTATCCTCCTTCCTTCCTCCCAAAACCTTATTTACACTTAGACACTATGTCTCTCAATTTCTTCAAAATGTGTCTCATATTTGTCCCTTCCTCTCTGTTCTCTCAGACATGTGGTAAGACCCTGGATTAGTCAACAAGCCACAGAGGGTCAGAGGAGGAAACCAGAGCCCAGAAAGATGGAGGGAATTGCCTGAAGTACAACAGCCACTAGAGATAAAGCACAACCCGTTTGCATCACAGTTCCAAACCGCTTAGTAACTTTTTGGAGATTAACAAGGGACAGTGTTTACCTGGAAGTAAATGCCTGCTGCTACTTGAAGTTCTGGGTCTTTCCCATCTATCCAGGCCTATGCCAGTATTAAACAGATTCTTATTTTGGACAGAACCAGAAGGTGGAGAGGTAGAAAGAGATCTAGGTAAATATCCAGGGAAGGAGAGCTCACTGTGTGAACCCCTCTCTTCACGGCACTGGGGTCAGACTGAATCAAGTGGAAAATGTCCCTTCTCTTTTGCAGTTACCAGCCCTCACAACTGTACAACTTCCGGTGTTCATTTGGTCCTCCTGGTTTGGACTTGAAACTCGGTCCACCCCAAACTCAAGATCACTCCTTTTCACTCTCAGGCCAGGTTTCATTTCCAGAGCTGCCCTCTGTTGTATTTCTTCTCCGGAGAGTACAAGGAAATGGGCAAAACTGGAGACAAGTGATCATAAAACCAGAATGTTCTTCCACTCATTCATTCATTCATTCATTCATTCACTTATTTGGCAAAACTTTATTATAAGCCTACTATGTGCCAGGCGTGGTTTTAAGTTTCATTCAACTCCTACAACAACATATGAGAGAGGTTTTTTTTTTTTATTGTCATTTTACATATGGGCAAGCTGGGATGCAGAGCAGTTACGTAACCAGGCAATGAAAGTGGCAGCACTGAAATTCGTACTGGGATGGTCTAGATCCAGAACTTTGTTTTCTTAACCCTACACTATGTTGATAGGACATCCTAACTCAATGTCTGCTTATGTCATCCCCGTCTCCTTCTTGTTTTCTAAACATGATTTACTGGCAACAGCAAGGTGTCTGGCCATGTTGCATTAAAGTGGGTTTAACCGGGTCAGATAAAGTAACATAGCATGGATAGGAGGGTTTACAAAACATGTGTTTATATTTCTGATGAAGAAATGACGGGTGTTAACATAACTTGAGAACTAATGAAGGTGGAAAAGGAGAAGAGAAATAGAAGTATGTGGTAAATAGTGAGGAATAAGGTTACAGGAAGCAAAATTCAGGGAAAAGAGAAGAAACCACATTGGAAAAATTAGGAGTGACCAACGTTCTCTCCTCACACATTTCAGGGAGGAGCAGGCAAGCAGTCTGAGCTGTCCACAGGCAGGAGATGGGAGGACAGCAGGCCTGAGCTCCTCTGCTGGGCCTGGAGAAACCAAACAGAAGGGCCCTCCTTCCTCAGTCACACATGAGTCAAAGACAAAGTGTCCTAGCTTGAATAGGGGGCAGAAACAAAAGAACACTGGAAAGCGGAACTAGAAGTTTCTAAAATCCTAATCTGACCCACATTGAAATGTTTAGCAGCTGAGTTTAACAAAGATCTAACAATTACCAACTAAATGCCAGGCACATGGCACTGTGTAAGGTGCTGGGACCACGGCAATAAGTAAGAATCTACCCAGCCCTCAGGCGCCTGGAAAGGAAGTCTGGAGGGCGATGAGAGCTGAGGGAGCTGGTCCCAAAGGACTAAACATGATTTACTGGCAACAGCAAGTTGCCCATTTCCTTGAATCCTAGAGGGGACAGATTAATGCTGGCAGAGGTGGGGTAGATGGCAGGGAGAGCGTGGGAGGAGAGGGGACATTTGTACTAGCCTTGAGGAATGAATAGGATTCAGAGCAGAGGGTGGCTGGGAAGAGGGCAACTCCGGGCCATTGAGCAACTGTCAGTTGGCAGTTGCCAGTTGGCAATCATGTGCTGTGCAGGAGAGGACTCTTGGTAGGGATCACGTCAGAGGAGTGAACCAAAACTGAAATAGTCTCATGATCTCCAGGGAAATTTCTGAGTGGGAGACATGTGTCAGTGTATGAATTCCATAACAAATAGAAGTGAAACCACTGAGAGCATTGTTCACATTTTTCAGTCAAGATTTGTGGGGAAGTCTATAGGAAACCAAGGTGTCAAGAATATATGGGAAAGGAGATGCAGAACCTCGAAGATGGATTTTGACTCTTCTCCCAAGCAATTCTCCCCAGCCCATTTCTCGGGTATCTGCCTCTCTGTTGCCATCACCATCATATGTTCTGGCCCTTGGCACCTCACAACCCCAGTGATCATCTCAATGGCCAACACTCTTCTCCTGGCTTTGTATTCTCAAGTCTCTCAGGACATGAACATTTATTAAACAGCTATACTCGCCAGGTTCCGTGTACACACTCAATACCATCTCCCTCAGCACTGCTCTGGGTGCACCATTTTCCTGCTCACTTCCCATTGCCTTTTGATTAGAGCTCAGACTCCACAAGTAGTGACTAAGAGCTTGGGTTCTCTTCCCTAGCTGTGCTTTTCATGTACCTTCCAGCCTTGCATCTTTGACTCACACATTTCCTTCCCCTGGATTGTTTCTGCCTTGCCTAACCCTTGTCTTTGAAGGGACAGCTCAAAGTCAGAAATAGGAAGTTATATCTTCTGCTGAACTTCTGTAGGTCATACAGTGGTTTCAAACACTCGCGTAATGTTTTCCATAAGTGGATTGACATAGTGCTTATTTGTATATACGTCAAGGATCCAGCTACACCTTAAACTATTTATGGGCCACAAGAAGCCTATTTATACAGGGACTGAGGAGTCTTCTGGGAAAAGATTAATCCTCAGTGGAGTCAGGCCTTGGTGGGGAAGGGACAGGTGCCTATGATTCATGTTTTTCCTTTGCTAGAGCTCAAGTTCCTTCAGGAAAGATATCATGAATGATTCACCTTTTGAAGTATGTGGTGTCCTGCATAGAGTTTGACAGCAAGTGGATATTTAATAAGCATTTATGAGATAAAATAATATTTACTATTTTCTCCTTAGGGAAAATCTGACTATATGTCAGACTTTATTGCTGAATATATTAAGCTATATCCCAAAGATTTTTTCACAAGTGTGGACCTCTAGTGAGGGGTTAGTGTAGGAGGTTCACAAATCCATATCATGTCAAGAATTTTCCATAGACTGAGTAAATAAAATGCTTTATATCTACATGGCATGCTACATTTCAAATACATAAAGATACCATTGTTGTTAATTTTAAAAATCCACAAACTTATCTAAAAACCTTATAAGAATCCAGATATCTTTTGCCATTACATATACCATTAGATAATAAAAGCACAACTTCTACCATATAAAGTCTGTTCCTTTTAAAAACAAATATACATACATTCAAAGGGGTTTGCATCCACTTTTGGTATATATCACATGTGTGTAACAATAGACTTACTTAGGCAGTCCTCTAGCTTGAGGGCTGGCACTATGTCCCAGGTACAGTTGAGTCTCAATTTAAAATGTATGAGCTTTTTGTTGATGTTTATTGCTTCATTTATTCTCCACAACAGCCCTCAAGGGTTGACAAGAGAGCTATTGAATTTCTCAAAATTGACAGGGGAGAAGTACATTGTGAAATATATAGGGAAGAGACAGAAATAAAACAAGAAAAGAAATACACAGTGTAATTTCAGAAAAAAAGAGAAAATAACACACTGAACAGTCCTATCAAATGCATAATTGGAATACCAAAAAGAGAGGAAAGAGGAAATAAGACTGAAGAAAGTTTGAGCAGGACAAAGGGACGATGGTGACGGTGAGGTGAGTGGATATCTTAGCTAGGATGGTGACAGGGGCTGAGAACAGAATGGCCAGAAGAAGTCAGCCAGGAGAAGTTATGAGTGAAAAGGATTTCAGAGAGAAAACACAACTGTAAGTGCCCAGAAGAATAAGACTCACCAATCAAGCCTTTTGCTTCCCCAACATTTCCCAGTCTCTTTAATCAACAAAGCACAAAGCTGATTATTAAGTGGATCCACGTGACTACCTTTAGTGGGTCCATATGACTACCTTTAGCCAATGGGCTCTGGCCAGATGTGATTTGTATCCTTTCTTGGCTACAGCATCAAAAAGCTAGCACCGGAATGTCAAACTGTTTCTTTCTTCAGGTGACAGAGCCAGAAGGTCAAAGTAGATTGAGTCACTGAGTTGCAACATGATGACAGTTGCCATCATGAAACATGCAGACTCTCAGTAAACTTTAAGAGAGAAATAAACCCTTGTGCTATTAAGTCATCATAAGCTGATCCTGACTAATATCACATAGTAAGAAGTTTGGATTTTATTCTAAATATAATAGGAAGCCATTTGAAATTTTGAGCAAGAGAGTGATGAGATCATATACATGTTTAAGTGACCACTTTGCTGTGTGTATAGTAGATTATGGGGAGGGGAAACAGGAGAGAGCAGAGGGCCAGTTGTAAGCCTCTTGAAGTTAACCTAGGTATGAAATAATAGTAGCTTGAAATTAGTGGTCACAGTAAAGGTGGTGAATTGAATTCAGGATATATTTTGAAGATAAAATGAAAATGGATGGAAATATTCCAAGGTTTAGTGCATGGGCACCTGAGTGAAAAGACAACAGAATAGAAGGTAAGGTGGGTGGGGTGGTACTCAAGAGTTATAAAGCTGTTTGGCTTGAAGATCTCTTCCAAAGAAGAGGAAAGAAGAGGAAAGAAGAGAGAGAGAATACTTCCTAACTCCTTTTAAAAGTCAGCATAACCCTGATATCAAACCTGACAATGATATTGCAAAATACATAGATGTAAAATTCCTAAAAAAAAAAAAATTGTAAACTAAGTTCAGAAATAGGCAAAGAGGAAAATGCAACATAATAAACTTGGATTTGCTCCAGGATGCAAGGTTGTTCCAATATTCATATATCTATTAATATAATTCATTAACAAAATAAGGGAGAAAAATAACCTCAATAAATGCAGAAAATCATCTAATGCAATTCAATTTTCATCCATGATTTAAAAATTAGGAATAGAACTTATTTAATCTGAGAGGGGTATTATAAAAACCTAATAACACACATCATACTTAATGGTGAAATACTGAAAACATTTTCCCTAAGTCAAGTATGAAAGAAGGATGTCTTCATTATCCCTTCTATCCATCCCTGTCCTGGAAGTCCTACCCAGCACAATAAGCATCAAAAGATAAAGAAGGAGAGAGAGGAGGGGTGGGGAAGATATAGATTAGGAAAGAAGAAATAAAACCATCATTATTTACAGATAATATATTTGAATCTATGGAAAATCCTGAAGACTCTATGGATTAATGATTAGAATCGATAAGTGAATTTATCAAAATCATTGGATGGAATTTGAAGATACAAAGATCAACTATATTTCTATATGCTAGCAATAAAAAAATCAGAAAGTAAAAAAATGTTAAATGGTAGCATTTACAATAATATCACATTCAACAAATACCTAGAAATAAATCTAACAAAAGTTGTACAAGGATATCTCCATGGAAAGCTACAGAACACTATTGAAAGAAAATAAAGAGGATCAAAATAAATAAAGCGCTATACTATGTTCATGGTTTGAAAGTTAATATCATAGAGCTATCAATTATTTGTCAATATGATTCACAGGGTGAATGTAATTCTGATAAAAAAAAAAAACCAGCAGAGTTTACATTTTTGTGGAGATTAACAAACTGATCCTAAAGTTTTTATGGAATACAAAAGGAAGAGCCAAGAATAACAAAGATTTGAAGAACAAAGTTTGAAGGCCACCAGATACCAAAACTTATTATAAAGTTGCAATAATTACAACCAAGTCGTATTGCCAATGGTGGACGAACAGGCTGATGGAACAGAAGATCCGGAAACAGACCATACAGATATATGAAGATTTGGTTTATGACAAGGGAGACACTGGATACTAGTGAGGATAGGATAATTACTTCAGTAAATAGTGCTCAGTCTATTGGATATCTACTAGAAAATAAAGAATTTAATCCTTACTTCATACTATACACAAAAATCAAATCCAGATTGTCTGTAGATCTAACTGTGAAATGTAAAACAATAGAATATCTAGAAGGTAAAATAGAAGGATATCTTCAGAGGAGGAAAAGATTTCTTAAATATAACACAGAAAGGACTAATGACAGAGAAAAAGATTGATAAATTACTACACTAAAATTAAGAACATATGTCCAGGGGCACCTGGGTGGCTCAGTCAATTAAGTGTCTGACTGGAGATTTCAGCTCAGGTCATGATCTCACGGGTTGTAGGATGGAGCCCCGAGTTGGGATCCATGCTCAGTGGAAAATCTGCTTGAAATTCTCTCTGTCTGCCCCTCTTCCCACTCATGCTCACTCTCTTTCTCTCAAATAAATAAAACAAACTTAAAAAAAAAAACAACGAACATATGTTCATCAAAAGACACAATTTAAAGAAAAAAAAGAAAACTCACGAAGTGGGAGAGAATATATTTGAATATATGTAAGCAATGAAGGACTTTTAACTTGAATATTTAAGTTTTTTGTTTTTGTTTTTGTTTTTGTTTTTGTTTTTGTTTTTGTTTTAGAAGCAGGCTCCCTGCAGGGAGTCTGATGTGGGACTCAATCCCAGGACCCCAGGATCACGCCCTGAGCTGAAGGCAGACGCTTAACCACTGAGCCACCCAGGTGCCCCTTAAAGAATTTTTTTAAGTTGATAGGCAAAAGAATACAAATAGTGAAATGGGCAAGAACAATTATAGACAACTTCACAATATCTATGAAAACATGAAAAGGTACTCAACTTATTACTCTTCAGGCAAATGAAAACTAAAACCACAGTGGTATGCTGCTACATACACCCAGATGGCTAAACTATTTTTTTAAATGACAATGTCAGCAATTGGGAGGATGAGAAGCATCTAGAACTCTCACATACTGCTGGCGGAAATATGAATTAATACAATCACTTAGAGAACCGTTTGATGGTATTTACTGTAGTCGAACATACACGTACCCAATACTTGAGTAATTTCAGTCCTACATATACCCCAGAAATGTACACTTGTGTGTACCAAGAAATGCATTCAGGAATGCTGATGCCAGTACTATTCATAATCACCCCAAGCTAGAAAGCACTCCATGCCCATTAGCAGAATGGATAAATAAATTATGATATATTCATGCAACAATAATCAAGACAGCAATTTTGCAAACAGCAAAACAAATGAACAAACCATTGAGAGAGAAAGAGAGAGAGAGAGATGCCCGAGGACTCCCAGCTGTTTCAGTCCTCAGCTGTTTGAGTGTCTCCAGACTCCGCCCCACACACGAGTGAAGAAGGCTTGGAGAGGACTCTAGCTCGAGCCATTATCTGCACACGACAGCATGAGAGACTGAGTGAGAACAACCCAGCTGGGCTCACTCAAGCCCCACGTGTATCAGAAAAATAAACTACTGCAGGTTACCATTTCAGGTATGAATGTTACATGACAATAGATAATAACCACAATATGTGTTGAAGTATTTAGGGAAAAAGTAAAATAGAACGTGTTAAATTTATAAATCCACTTTAAAATATTTAAGGAAATTTAATTGACTGAGTTTGTTCAAGTCCCCCTAAAAACTACTGTTTAATGCTAGGGTCCTGAACAGAACCAGGGATTTGGAAGTTGAACTTGAAAGCTTAAGGGAAAACTAGGTTTTTAAATATCCACTTCTATAAATTGAATCTAAATGGGAAAAAACAAACAAGCAAACTTCTTGGCTAGTTGACTTCAGAGACCCTTTCAGACAGTTCAAAGAAACCACATAGGGAAAAAAAACAACTGAGCGATTTATTGAGAGGCTACTCAGTGTCACACCATGTCTGAGGTGTGTTACCTAAGTCAGCTCATTCGATGCTCACAACCACCCTGTGGGATGGTTTTCATAAATCCCAACTTTACAGGCGAGGCTCAGAGAGCCTATGTAACTTGCCCAAAATTCTGCAGTTAGTGGAGGATGGAATCAGTGCTTTTGCACTTTGGGGTGCCTTCTCCTGGAAGGACAGCTGGTGAAGGTAAATTTCCACAAGTTGCTTGGGGCCCTTGGTGTAGCTGTAGTGCCAGAGTCTTCCGTGTCTGCTCCGACCTGGCCAGTGGGCCTTCCAGTGGGTAAGACCGGGTGTGCACTCAGTGACCCTCCTGCGAGGATTAGTATGGCCAGAGAAAAAGATAGTCCGTGGATCCTTAAAGTCCGGGAGTGTGGGTTGGAGCCAAGGGGGCCTGTCCCCTGGACATAGCTTGAGAGTAACTGTGGAGAGGACTTCTAGAAGCTGTGGGAAAAAAAAGAGGAAGGATTTCAGTGCTGTGTCTCCAGGTAGCTTGCCTAACTTCACAGGGTTCTTTACAGTTTTGTTTTCATTTTTTATTTTATTTACTTATTTATTTATTTATTTATTTATTTATTTATTTACTTACTTACTTACTTACTTACTTACTTATTCATTCATGAGAGACAGAGAGAGAGAGAGGTAGAGACATAGAGGGAGAAGCAGGCTCCTCGCAGGGAACCCAACATGGGACTGGATGCCCGGACCTGGGATCACACCCTGAGCCCAAGGCAGATGCCAACCACTGAGCCACCCAGGCGTCCCCCAATTTTATCTTCTGCTAATTCCCAACGTATTAGCTGCACCCAATGTCTGCCACGGTAGGGCCAGTCATATCTTTGAATCATTTCATGCTAGAGTATTAGGATAAACCTGCTTTGAAGTTATTTAGTCCAACCTCTCGTTTTACAAGGGAAGAGGCCAAAACATCCACGCCTGGGACTTCCTTTTTTTTTTTTTTTTTTTTAAGATTTTATTTATTTATTCATGAGAGACACAGAGAAAGAGGCAGAGGGAGAAGCAGGATCCCCACAGGGAGCCTGATGCGGGACTCGATCCCAGGACCCCCGGGATCATGACCTGAGCCAAAGGCAACACTCCACCGCCGAGTCACCCAGGTGCCCCTCCTGGGGCCTCCTATGAAGAATCTATGGAACTCAACTTCCTGTCTGGCACTACCGAATGAGTTGTCAAAAAATCTGTATCACAAAATGATGAGTTTAATAAGGCCCCTGTCTTTTATTTTTACAAAGAGGGGGTAGGTAACTGAGGCCTGTAGAACACAAGTAGGAGAGCAACGAGCGGGCACGGGTGGCAGGCGGCTGGGCTCCCGAGGGCCGGGAGGGAGCGGCTGCCTCAGCTGAGCGCACCCAGCACGGGGCCTTGGCGGGCAGTGGTGCCACCACCCAGGGAACCCGAGGCCCCGGGGCAGCTCCTGCCAGGCCACGGTCAAGGGCACGTTTTCCGCTCCAGGAATCTTTCCAGGGGTCCTGTGAGAAGAGTTGTGACCAAACTGCCAGCTACAAACGGACGTCAGAGCCCCCAGAGAGAGACACGGAGCGTGGCGGGTAGAGTGTGAACGGCGTGAACGGAGTGTGAAACTGTTGTCTCCTCTGAGCCAATAAAGGACACAGGTGAGGGACTGGCCAGTTCTTGGGTCCTCGGGGACTGAGGAGCTCGTCACGTGTGTTTTCTTTGGGTCACCACCTTTTTGCTGACCCTTTTGTTCTTAGGGGCCTCTGCCACTTGCTGCCTCCCCTGGAAAGCCAGACTGGGGGAAATAAGAGGGAAAATCAAGGGACGCCTGGGTGGCGCAGCGGTTTAGCGCCTGCCTTTGGCTCAGGGCCTGATCCTGGAGACCCGGGATCGAGTCCCACATCGGGCTCCTTGCATGGAGCCTGCTTCTCCTTCCGCCTGTGTCTCTGCCTCTTTCTCTCTCTCTGTCTCTCATAAATAAATAAGTAGAATCTTAAAAAAAAAAAAAAAAGAAGGAAAATCATGTACCTCTGACAGAGGGAGAGGGAGATTGCCAAACCATTCCACACACAATAGGATATTGAAATTCCTTACACATCCATCCAGCACTTTACAGATTACAAACTACCTTTATATTCGTTATCTCAACTACTCCTCACAGCAACCTGCCAAGGGAGACAGAGGCTACCTGTCTACCTATGAGTAGGTATGAATTATCTATGAGACCATTAGTCCCGTTCTGCAGATGAGAAACTGGTCCTTATGGTGGTTAAGTGGCAGAACCAGAGTCCGACCTCGGAAGCACAGAATCATAGCATCACAGAGTTAGAAGGCACCTTCACAGCAGTAACCCAGGGCATCCTTCTCTCAGAGCCTGAATCACCTTATAAGGTTTCTGAGATTTCCTCTTCTTCTTGCTTGGCCTCTTCCAATGGTGAGAAACTCACAATTCTTTGAGGCAACCCATTATTAACACAGAGCAAAGCCCTTCTCCTTGTAACATTCAGCTCTTAAGTCATCTCTGCCCTCGAGAACTGTACCAAAGGAAGGCAAATTCTAATTCCCCTTCTTTTTGAAATTTGGGGTTATCACTCTTGCTCATCTCTTCCAGGTTAAATACCTGCACTTCTTTCTCCTGTTACTCATGATGGTTCATGATGTAGTTACTGGGTACAGTGCCTGAAATATATAGTAGATACTCAAATGTCTGTTGAATTGGTTCTCTGGCCCTTGGTCCTGTGCTCCTTCCCTGACCACAGTTACCCCCATGTTGTAATCTGTTTCTCATTTGCTTGTTTATTTAAATAATAGGGAGAAAGACACCATCATATGGTTTCTACTTTCGAATCACAGAGTTTTCAGAATAATTTGAAAACATAATCAAAACTGTCCAGATTTCAAACAGCTTTTAATTAATTTGCGCTAACAAGACTTGTTCTCTGACTTAATTGCTCATTAGAGAGTTGAATTCACTGAGCATCTCCTGTACATAAGACGCCACACGGAGCACTGTGGAGAGTGTCCATGTAATTAAAACCTGTAGTGGAGGCCGGGTTAATGTGAGGTCTGATTGGAAGACCCTGCAGGAGTGTATCATGCAGTAGTGCTGTTTTGCCCATTAAAAGAAGCAGCATTCAATTCTGGGCACCACCAGATGAAAAGCCAGGCTCTGTCTTCCAAAGACAGTTCCAGTGGAAGCCCTGACTATTTTTAGCTGGTCTCGGTGTGAGAAACAAGCACCCGTGTCAAAGTGCTGAAGCTGTGTCATTCTCAATGAGGCAGGATGCAGCCAGCTTCGTGCCTCTTACATAAGCGCTGTGCCAGGACGAACAGCAAACAATCCTGGTAAGTCAAGAGCCAGGGAACAGAGGGTGAGTCGTGCCCTGCGTGTATAAAGGAAACCAGAAACAGAGGGTGAGTCGTGCCCTGCGTGTATAAAGGAAACCAGTCAATGGCTCCCCATCGCAAGGGACTATGCTTACTCATTAAAGTAATAACCCTAGAAGGGTTTTGATGGCAAATAAGTCAAACCAAGCACCTAAACACACAATTCCAGACAAGGCTCTCTGGTTTAAATTATCCCACTATCACAGACTGGATTGAAAGCCATTTGAAATTTGTACAACTTGATCAGGTTTTCAAGTCGTTCCCAAAACTCTGTGGTTTGGAAGTATATGTTTTTCCCATTCTATTACCTAAATAAACAAATGTTTAAAAACCTACTCTCTTTATATCGCCAGTGCTAATACTTTAGAAATGGAGTGATATTAGCCCTTTTCTCCTCTTGAGGTTCACAAAAAGCTGCATTTGCAAAGGGGTATTTCATATGATAGTCTTAAGGGCAGAGGAGCTTCGAAATTGAGTGGTGACCTCCCTTCACACAGAACATTTGCTCTGTCATCACATGGGAGGTGATAGAGTCTTGACAGGTACAGCATGGAGGGGACTTCGAGTCAAGTAGGACCCTCCATTCAGCAAGGAGGAGGACAGCCCTGAGTCAAAAGAGAAATTGTAGCGAAATATGGCAGATGGTTCTTACTGGAGGACACTTGGATGCCCTGGAGCCTGTGCCCATAATACTACTGACTGTGCTTTCTCTTTTCCTCTTCAGAAGAACTCATCCATGGCCTTCTTACATAAACCCAAGGAGACCTTTGGGGGCCAGTTGGTCCAACACACTCAAACGAAGAAAGTGAGATTTGGCGAGGTTGTGTGGTTTGCAAAAAAAATAGCAGACCCAGACGTAGAAGGCAGGACTGCAGCACCCAGTCTGGCCCTCTTTCTTGTTTATCATGCTGCCTCCTGATGTCTGGGAAGATTCACACAGTGAATGTGTAGCTGCCCACAGCTGGGCGTTTTCACCCCTTCACTTGAGTGGTTTTATCTACAGGTGGAGGGAGAGGTACCGATCTCAGAAGAGTATGGGTTAAAGACCGAGGTGGGGGTGCAGGGTAGTTTAGGAGGGAGAATAGACAGAGCGAGGCAGGAAAGTGGGGATAAAAAGGAAAAGAAGGTACTAGAGCAATACATGAAGAATAAAATGGGGGACGTGTAAGGAACAAATACAGAGAGGAGAAATTGCCTGAGAAGAAGAAGAAAAGGACTTTTTTCTAATTATGAGCAGCAAACTGAGGCAACCCAGGACCGAAAAGAAGTCAGAAAGAGGGAAGAAAGAAGAGCAAATGGAACCAGGGAAAGAGAAGGAAACAGGGAGATCGTGAGAACCCCAGGAGCTGCGTGGGCTGAGTGTGTACAAGCAGGTAGGCTGGACCGAGACGGGGTCCGCGGGGTGAAACCCATAAGTGTGGATGGGGGGCCTAGTGGGACGGTGGGAAGGGCGCCATCAGAGTGGCCGGTGCAAACGGGGGAACTCAGCACGTGATCGCAGGTCCTGGGTAGATCCATGGAATTAGTCCAGAAGCCCCCCAACTCTGCTTCTAGGGACCCAGGGACTATAGGAGACGACAGATTGCGAGTCTATAAAGCAAGCATTCTCACCTTTTATCACCCGCCCCCGCCTCTGTCATTTCCACGACTTGTTTGACAAAATCTACAGACATTCACTCGTTCACCTCGTGTCCCCTGGAAACCTTCCTCACTGGGCTAGCTTCTTGAAAGGTGTGTCAGCACTTCCCAAAGGACCATGGGTCCCTTAGGCCCCTGTGCCACACACGCACTTGGAATCGCCTCCCCAGTTGGCAACGGTGGGATTTTCCTTAGGAAAAGCCAGGCCCCACCATGGCTGGGTGGAGTCCCAGAGGAGAAGGTCACAGCACTGTGAGAGCAACCAGGGGGAAGGTGAGAGCAGTTTCCCAGAACTACTCAGTACAGCCTTTCTAGGACATTCTCCTGAGCTGTGAGGGAAATCCTGCCCTTCCTTTTTATGTTTTTTAACTTTTTTTAAAAAGATCTTATTTATTTATTTATTCATGAGAGACACCGAGGGAGAGGCAGAGACACTGGCAGAGGGAGAAGCAGGCTCCATGCAGGGAGCCCGATGCGGGACTCGACCCTAGGACCCCAGGATCACCCCTTGGGCTGAAGGCAGCCGCTCAACCCTTGAGCCACGCAGGGCTCCCAAATCCTGCCTGCCCTTCCTGTTAGGCCCTCCCACATGGTGCCCATCCACCTCACACAGGTGTGTGGTTTGTGAGGGGAAAACCAGGCAGCCGTGTGACCCGTATGATCAGAGTGACCAAGCAGCACCCAGTCCTCTGGCTGAACAAGAAGCGTACTCTCCGCTGGGCAAGAGGACAGCAAGGTGGGCGATTTGCCTCCCGGGGTCATCAGCCTGTATCACAAGCCCCTTAGAAGGATATGATTTTAACAGAGATCGCTGCCAATCCCAGCTACAGAGCGGCTGCTTTCCAGAAGCTACCTTTAGGCTCGCAAGAAACTGAACCCATAGGAGTTAGAACCGTGTGAGCTTTCTTCCCCTTTAGACCCAGGCTACAAACGGACTCCCCTTGAGCCCTAGCGAGCTAGGCCTTGACTGCTCACACACTGGCGACCAATTTAGTGACCATTTGCTTGCTCAACATGTCACCCAGCCCCCTTTCCAAAGTGCGAGGACACTTAATAAAAAAGGCGTTTTTAAAAGGATCCCCCTCATGCCTTGCATGCACCTGGAGGGAGCTCCCCCTGCAAGGTTGAGTTAGGCCACCGAGGGGACGGGCTTCACGTGGGGGTTTTGCCCTTGCAATGGGAGGCCTCTGAGGGGACAGGCTCCATGTAGGGGTTTTGCCCTTGCAATGGGAGGCCTCTGAGGGGACAGGCTCCATGTAGGGGTTTTGCCCTTGCAATGGGAGGCCTCCAAGAGGACAGGCTCCACGTGAGGGCTTTGCCCTTGCAATGGGAGGCCTCTGAGGGGCCGGGCTCCATGTAGGTGTTTTGCCCTGGCAATGGGAGGCCTCCGAAGGGACAGGCTCCGTGTGAGGGCTTTGCCCTTGCAATGGGAGGGCTCTGAGGGGCCGGGCTCCACGTGAGGGTTTTGCCCTGGCAATGGGAGGCCTCTGAGGGGACAGGCTCCATTAGGGGTTTTGCCCTTGAAGTGGGAGGCCTCTATGTAGGAGTTTTGCCCTGGCAATGGGAGGCTTCTGGAGGCCAGACTCCAAGTGGGGGTTTTGACCTTGCAATGGGAGGCCTCCACGTGGGGGTTGCCCTGGCAATGGGAGGCCTCCTCCACCTAGGGGTTTTGCCCTGGCAATGGGAGGCCTCTATGTAGGGGTTTTGCCCTGGCAATGGGAGGCCTCCGGGGGGACAGGCTCCACTGGGGGTTATGCCCTTGCAGTGGGAGGCCTCCGGAGGCCAGACTCCAGGTGGGGGTTTTGCCCTGGCAATGGGAGGCCTCCACGTAGGGGTTTTGCTCTTGCAATGGGAGGCCTCCGGGGGGACAGGCTCCACGTGGGGGTTGCCCTTGCAATGGGAGGCCTCCCCGTGGGGGTTGCCCTGGCAATGGGAGGCCTCCCCGTGGGGGCTGCCCTGCAAGGCGGGCTCGGGCCCAGGCGGCCGCCGCCTGCCGAGTACTTACGCGGGCTGGCGAGGCGGCGGGGGGCGCCCGGGGGCGGCCCTCACCTCATGTACTCCCCGTCACTCCTATAATCCATGAACGATTCTGATCCCGACACCTCCTCAAAATCCTCCAGCACCAGACTGGCGGAGTCCTCCCCCAGGAGGCCGCTGTCGGGCCTGGCCCCGGCGCGGGGCGGGGGCGCGGGCGGGGGCGCGGGCGGGGGCGCGGGCGGGGGCGCTCCGCGGGCCCGGGGCTCCCCGGGGGCCTTCTCGGCCTCGGGCCCGGCGTCGGCGGCCGCGGGCCCCAGCACGTGGTAGAGGCTGGGCAGACGGATGTCAAAGCGCAGCCCGAACTTGGCGAAGAGCTTGTCGTTGAGGGCGTAGAGCTTCTCGGAGATGTCGTAGCCCAGCAGGGCCGAGAAGAGCTGGCAGGTGTACCGCTCTTTGGTCAGAAGAAGGTGGAGGCTCTTCCGCGGCCAGGAGATGTAGCTACAGGGGGTCTCCGCCGTCAGAGTGACCTGAGGGCCCGGAGGAGAGAGCGGAGGCCTCATTAGCACCCCCTTAGACAGGCAGGGGCTCTGCAAACAGCTGCACTTGCGGGGAAGAAGCCGTGGGAGCCGCGCCCTGGCCTGGCCTGGCCTGGAGGGGGTCACATCCTGAAGGGGACCTTGCCCCTGCCCTGGCTCCAGCCCCCGTTCTTTGGCCTCACTCCCTGGAGCTGCAGCTTCACACCCGGTCTCCTCAGCTCTCACATTTCTTATTTCTCTCTCTCTCTCTTTTTTTTTTTTTGCGATTGCATTGATTTATTTATTTATTTTTTTAATTTTTATTTATTTATGATAGTCACACACAGAGAGAGAGGCAGAGACACAGGCAGAAGGAGAAGCAGGCTCCATGCACCGGGAGCCTGACGTGGGATTCAATCCCGGGTCTCCAGGATCGTGCTCTGGGCCAAAGGCAGGCGCTAAACCGCTGCGCCACCCAGGGATCCCTGCATTGATTTATTCATGAGAGACACACACACACACAGAGGGGCAGATACACAGGCCGAGGGAGAAGCAGGCCCCATGCAGGGAGCCCGATGTGGGACTCCATCCCTGGACCCCAGGATCATGCCCTGGGCCAAAGGCAGAGGCTCAACCGCTGAGCCCCCCAGGCGCCCCTCAACTCCACATTCTGTGGTCCCAAAGCTGACCCCCTTCAGGGCCGAGGGAAGTTCTGAGCCTGTTGTGAGAGAAACGGGGCCCTCCTTCGGCTCTGAAGCTAGGCTGCATGCTGATGACAGTTTGTTTTGAGAATCAAGAAGGGTAATATATTGCAGGAGGGATTAAGGAAGAGTTGGAAAGCGTCTCAGTCAGAGGAGAGCTCCTGACCAGGCACGCCAAGCTTCGTCACCTGGCCTGGAATTCAGGCCCAGGAAGCTGCTCTGGACTCGGCCATGACAATAACCAGGGAGATGTGACGGCTAAAGTCAGAAGAAGGGCGGAGAGGAAGAGGTGCTTTTAAGAGCACAGAGTCGAGGACGCCCCACTTTCCATTTATTTAGGCACCGAGGGATTTCTGAGCGCTCACTACGCACCCACCATGCAAAGCTAAATTACACTTGTGGGGTAGGTAGGTAATGTGTGCCTGGCATGTAGCAGGTGCTTGATAAACCCTTCTTAAAACGATGATGAGTGGTAAAGCTAGTGTTGAACTAGAAACATGCCTAGGATAGTGAAGGAATAGGGAGTAGAATCACACAATTTTTAATAATAGGATTGGCCACAGTATTTTTTAAAACTGTTTTAAAAAGATTTTATTTATTTATTTATTTATTTATTTATTTATTTATTTATTGAGAGAGAGAGAGAGAGCACAAGCAGGGTTGAGGGGGCGGGCAGAGGAAGAGGAAGAAGCAGGCTCCCCACTGAGCAGGGAGCCTGACACCGGTCTGGACCCCAGGACCCCAAGATCATGACCTGAGGTGAAGTCAGACGGTGAAGAATCGACTGAGCCACCCAGGTGCCCCACAGCCACAATACTTTAAAAATGAGAAGGCCAGCAGGGCTCACGATGAAGGTTTGTGAATGGAGACGGTGGAGATGATGGTGAGGGTGACGGCAGCTAACATTTATTAGGAGGTGACTGTGTGCCAGGCCTGGTGTTCAATTCTTCACGTGGATTTTCTAACTAAAGGTCGGGTTGACTTCCAACCGTCCTTTATCAGAGATCTTCCATAGTGCTTTGAATTCCTGCCTCGTGTCCCGGAGCCCCACTCCTCTTCTCTCCTCTCTCCTTCTGCAGTACCCCTCGTCCACTTTCTCCGCTCATTTCCTCCTCTCTGCTTCTCGCCCCCTACTCGGTAGCACCAAAGTCAGGCCCCTCAATTACTTCATCAAGGCTGGGATCTGGCTTCAAGTTCCAGCGTCCCCCCTTGACCAGCTGTGTGGCATCGGACAAATCACTTAGTCTCTCGGGACACCCTGCCTCAGGACAAAACCTGCTGAAAGTAATGCTCACAATCTGCCCGTTCCTAGCAGCTCAGTGAGGAGGTGTCACTGGGCGCCGGGCCCCCGCTGCAGGTGCACCTAATAGTAATTCCCAAACAAGAAATCAGAGTCCTGACTCTGAGGCGGATGTACGTCAGAGCCACTCTGGACGTAACCAGGGTCCTTGACACCAAACACAAAGACCTTGGGCATGCTTATGAACGTGATCTTAACTTCTTCTGCCTTAGAATAGATCAGAATCCTTTTTCTTCACCCCCCTTCCCTGGCTAGCTACCACCTCATTAGTTTACCCCCTTTCTCAGCAAAACGCCAGGGAAAGAGTTGCCCGGACGTGGTGTCTCCAACTCCTCTCCTCTTGCTATCTCGGAAACCAACAAGGCTTTGTCCCTCGCGGGCCACACACACTGCTCCTGGTGTGGTCACCGGTGACCTCTAAGCTGTGATGTGATGCCAGTTTTCCTGGTCAATCCTGCTGATTCTCCTTCCTCTATGATACACTTTCTCTTCTTGGCTCGCAGGGTACCCCACTCTCCTGGGACGATCACCTGGCCTCTCCTTGAGGCTTCCTTTGTCCTCCAGCTTCTACACACTAGAGTATCCCAGGATCGGTCCATTCTAAAACCCTTTCTCTCTCTAAACTCACTCACTCAGCGATCTCATCTGATCCAATGGCTTTCAATAACACCTGTGTGCCAAAACTTCCAAATCTGTATCTCAGCCCCACACTACATCCCTTAATTTTAGACAGATATTCAACTGCCTGGGCAGCATCTCTGTTGCAATGTCCATAGATGACGCGAATCTAATATATCCAAACAGGAACTTCCTCTCTTCCCCCCAAACCGATTGGACTTGCAGGCTCCCTTATTTCAGTTGATAGCAGCTCCATCTTTCCACTTGCTCAGACCAAAAGCCTTAGAGGCTTCTTTGGTCCTCTTTCTCTCCCACACACTACATCCAAAGCCTTAGGCAATCCTTTCTGCTCTATTTAAGAAATTTATGTACCAGCCCTACCTGATCTGGTTCCTCATCCATCTTTGACTTACTCTCCTGCTATTCTCTTCCCTTCCTCTCTCTGTTCCAGCCACACTGGCCTCCTTTCTGCACCTCAAACATGCTAGTCCCTCCTGGCACAGGGCTTTGGCACTGGCTCTTCCTGTCTGATATGCTCTGCCTTCAGCTTCTCAGACCTCACACTATCACCTCCCCCAGGTGTTTGCTCAAGTGTCACCTGCTCAACACAATCTTCTATGCCACCTTCTTTAAAACTGCAGCTAGGAGCACCTGGTGGCTCAGTGGTTGAGCGTCTGCCTTTGGCTCAGGGTGTGTTCCTGGGGTCCTGGGATCGGGTCCTGCATCCGGCTCCCCACAGGGAGTCCGCTTCTCCCTCTGCCTGTGTCTCTGCCTCTCTCTCTGTGTCTCTCTCATGAATAAATTAAAATAAAATAGCAACTAGGCCTTCCTTATACCACTCTATTTTTTTACTAGTCCTCATTATCTTTTAACATATTACTTAATTATTCATTATGCCTATGTCTTATTTTTTATCTCCTCTACTAGAATGCGAATTGAACAAAGGCAGGGAACTTCCTCTGTACTGTTCACTGATACGTCCCAAGCATCTTTAACAGTGCCTAGTATATAATAAACACTCAGTAAACATTACTTGAATGAATGAATGAATAAGTCAAGTAAAGACTACAAATCTTACATGTTGCAAAACAACTGACTGTCACTTTCTCAGGTCCTCTATACAATTCTTCCTCAAAGGTCTTCAGGAAACCTGCATATTGCCTGGTTCCCACATATAGACGCATATGTCTATAGTAAAGTATTGACAACCTTTCTCTCTAATTCTCATTTCAGAGGCTGGTGAAATGGATTAAATGATGTAACATATGGAAAGAGGACTTGTGTCCAGTAAGGCACAGGCTAAATTGGAGACATCATGATGATTTCTGTGTGATGCTTCCTCTGCTATGTTCCCGGTGACTAAGGAGAGGGCCCCAGTGCTGAATACTCCATAAATTCTTATTTAATTGGATCGCTGAGAGGTATGATGGAACATTGACTCATTGGTGGTAAACACGATGAGAATTAAGATTTAGACAGTCACTGTGGATTGTCCTTTTAGTCCTCAAAGACTGTAATCCCAAAAGGCAAGGACAGGGTGAACCTGACATTTACAAAGAGGAAATGAGACTTTATACAGCCAATAGCGAACGTGTGGATCTCATTGCTCCCAAAGGAGGTGCTCACTAAAAATATAAATGGGAGGACTATGACAGTAGCTACATTCCAGGCTGAGAGGCCATCTGGGGTTATAGCCCCTCCTTTTAAGCAGAGCTTAGAGGAGGACACCCGGCTTATCCACCACCTGTTCCTTGGCGTCAGTGTCAGAAACAGAGCCTGGTCTGGCTGGCTCAGGACCTGACTCGGCCCTCCTGGAGGTTAATAGAGGCCTGAAGAGTTCTCATAGAGAACTGCTGGGCTGGTTTGAGAGGGTGGGTGCATGTTCGGAGTAAGAGGAACATGATCAGTGGAGGTCAATGGCTGGTAGCCGGGCAGTGGGATCGGGATTGCCTCTCAGGGTCTGTCCTCAAAGAGCCGGGAGTTAGGGTGGAGCAGAAACAGGCCCAGCCAGGTGGCCCAGCCATGTGTCTATTCTGGGGTTAGCTCATATGCTAGCTTGAGGGACTCCCCCAATAGAAGCAGTAGAAATCACATGGAACCCAGTACTAGCAAACTATCTGCTGGACAGGGGAGTCCCTGTAACGGTGTGTGTGTGTGTGTGTGTGTGTGTGTGTGTGTGTGTGTCTGTGTACTCCACTCTACTGGTGACCTGCTCATTTTAAAAAAGAACAGAACAGAAATAGTAGAGCCAGACAACTTCACTTTGCCACTTTCTAGCTGAAGACTTTGGGCCAAGTGCTTGATGTTTCAGAGCCTCAATTTTCTTATCTGTTAAATGGGGTATTAATAATATCCAATCCAGAGGGTTGTTTTGAGAATCAATAAGGCAGTATAATATTTAGTGCCTGACATATACTAGCCATTCAGGAAACGAGAGCTACAAAGCAGGGAACCAAGGTTTGAAGGATTGGCAGAGAGAAGAGCAGGGACCAAGCAACCAGGCCCCTACCTTGGAGCATGTCGGTGAACGCCTCAGAGTTCTCTGAGACACCAACTGCCCACTGCCAAGCCAGTTCAGCAAACCCTTATTAAACACCTACTGTGTTCAGGGTACTGTCTTTTGGAGCCTGAGAATAGAGAGGAGAGGAAGCCCAGATTTCTACCTCAAAGGCTTGGGAAAGGAAACCAGGGCATCAGAGCAGAGAGCTATCTGTGCACCAGTCAGCAGAAGTAAAAGGAATGGGAAGCCACACAGCCAGGAGCATGAAGCTGTGGGAATAGAGGCTGATGAGGTCAATCTGGGCAGGCTTCAGAGGAAGTAAGATGCCACTGCCTCATTTAGATGGGGGAAGTGCATTTCAGATAGAAGGTCCGGTAGGGGCCAGCCATGGCCGGTGCAAAGACAATTGGGATGTGTTTAGGGAAGTGCTGGGGGTTCCATTCCGTGTAGCTGGTATGAACAAAAACTGTGAAGGAGGAAGAGGTTGGAGATGTGGCTGGATATCACTAACGGTCTTAGGTTACTCTCTAAGGAGTGTGGATTTTTATTTGGTGGTTGCTGGGGTCACTGGGGTCTTCTGGATATGCTCCGCCTATTAGGGTTAGTCCCTCTCTGCCCCAGCCCACCTCTGCCAGCAGCCCAGGCACTCTTTCCCCAGAAAGAGAGCACTCCCACCACCAGCATCATACAGGCAGCGGTTCAAAGAACAGACGTGAGTGGGGAAAGTGGAGGGGGGCATATTATTGGGTGGCAGTGCCGCCCCAGGCTCCCTATTACCTGAAACACTCCCTCCTCAGAGGGCCGCAGCGATTCCCACTCGGGAGAGTCCATGAACTGGTAAGGAAAGATGTAGTGCAGGAACTGCCCGTCCTGGCTCACACGAACCCTGGCAAAAGGAGAGAAGAGACCATGTGGAAAGAGGGAAGTGGTTACCCAAATCCTCTTCAGTCTAAATTCCATATTTTAAAATGGAAAATGATGGGATCCCTGGGTGGCTCAGTAGTTTAGCGCCTGCCTTTGGCCCAGGGCATGATCCTGGAGCCCCGGATTCGAGTCCCACGTCGGGCTCCTTGCATGGAGCCTGCTTCTCCCTCTGCCTGTGTCTCTGCCTCTCTCTGTCTCTCTCATGAATAAATAAATAAAATCTTTTAATAAAATAAAATGGAAAAGTATTAGGATCCAATAAGGGCTTTTCCCTCCTCCCCCCAGAAAACTCAGCTTCAACCTCTCTCAAGGGTTGAGTTATACAGCAAAGGAGGTGTCTCTGCCAAACAAAGGGAGGCAGATAAAAAGATCTCAGAGGCACACTCAGTGGGAAGGAGCTATTGTTCCTTTTTTTTTTTTTTTTCCTGGAGCTTTACTGAGTAAATAAATACGCATGGAGTACCTCCCGTGTTCCTGGAGGTCTAGAAAAACAGAGTTGGGTATGATCTGATCCTTGCCTTTAAGGATTTCACAATTTAGTGGAAATCACAGGCACGTACATAACTGGCTGTAAGTCAATGTGTGCTGTTGTGGAACAGGAGACTAGAGGAGGGACAGAGCTTGGTTCCCTTCGAGCGGCAGATTTCTCAAAGATGACATGAGCTGACTTTTGAAAAACGAATAGGATGTTGGGAAGCCAATAAGGATGGGCATAGATGGAGAGCTGGGAAATGCGGTACGGTCACCTGTTTACCCATCGCTGCTCTTCCTCTTCGTCCACGGCACTAGAGTTTTGGGAGGGCTTGCAGCTGCGCGGCTAGACTGCATTTCCCTGTGGCCCCTGCAGCTAGGTATAGCCACGTGAAAAAGCTCTGGCCAAATGGGGTATTAGCCTCCAAATCTGGCTCCTGATGACTACGTGCATGCATACAAATTACCAGAGACCATCACCGATTAATAAGCTATTGCCTTTTATCTGACAACCTAAAGATGGAAGACAGAAGGGGATGTGGCTCTCAAGCCAAGCCAAGGATGTGTCAGCCCATGGTCTCTAATGGCAGAAGCAAGCTTGCTCCTACAAGACCAGGTAACATATAGAGGTAGCCGGCAGCACTTCCCTGAGTAATTAACGGGCACAAGAGAAAATTAAGTGCTGTGCTCTCCTACCTCAGGGTCTCCACATCGTCTGTCCCTCTAGCTAGACCTCGTCCCAATCTCCACTTTCTCCTCAGGTCTCAGCTTAAATGTTCCTTCTTCCAGGAAGTTCCATCTGACTTCCCCCCAAAAAGTTAGCTCCCCCAGGTACAAGCTGTCAGGACACTTGGCATTTCTCCTTGGAAATATGTCTTTGAGCCACCACTACGTCAAACATTAATTATTGATTTTCTTGACAGACAGTGGGAACAGTATTTTTCATATTTTAAAAAATCACCGAATCCTTAGTCCCTTGCACTTTTAATAAATATATTTGGAAGGAAATCCCTGGGTGGCTCAGGGGTTGAGTGCCTGCCTTCGGCCCAGAGCGTGATCCTGGAGTCTTGGGATTGAGTCCCACGTCGGGCTCCCTGCATGGAACCTGCTTCTCCCTCTGCCTGTGTCTCTGCCTCTCTCTCTCTCTCTCTCTCTCTCTCTCTCTGTCTCTCATGAATAAATAAATAAATAATATTTAAATATATATATATATATATATATATATATATATATATATATATATATTTGGAAGGGGAGGGGCACCTAGGTGGCTCAGTGGGTAAGCATCTGCCTTCAGCTCAGGGTGTGATCTTGGGGTCCGGGGATCAAGTTCTGCATCAGGCTCCCCACGGGGTGCCTGCTTCTCCCTCTGCCTGTGTCTCTGCCTCTCTCTGTGTCTCTCATGAATAAATAAGTAAAATCTTTAAAAATATATATTTTTGGAAGGGGAGAAGTGAGAAAGGAAGGTAGGAATGAGGGAGAAAGGAGAGAAGAAAGGAACATTGAACAGATGAAATCACTTGTGTCACCATAAAAGGGGAGCAACATCTCAAGAAAAAGCTTCTCATACACAGGAAGAGACACGACAAGAGAGAGTGAGGCTGCTGCTGGATACACTCAGTTCTCGGGCAAGGGGTCTGATCACTCCAGCAAACTACTAGGAGTGACATCATTTAAAGTACAACATCTAATGAGCCCACGTGGCTCCCTGAAGCCATTGAAATTGGTATACTGTGCCCTTTATCATGGAAGTCTCTTCTTTCTTCTCGATCCCCTGGACAAGTACTTTCCCCTACATGAAGAGCTTAGTGAGGTGCGAGCTCAGGAGGCTGTGCACGAGACAATTCTGTATGAGAGAAGCTCACCAACAGTAAGCCCAGCTTAACCGGGTGATAAACTTTGGGGAAGTCACTTGGCCTTTCTGAGTCCTAAGAGGGACTAGTCGCATGTATTAAAACAGAAAGGGCATCGGAGGTTTCAGCAAAGAGCTCCAGATAAGAGCCTGCACATGATATGGGGAGGTCTGCACCGGAAGCCCCTATCCCTACCTTCCCCCCCTTCCCCCCACACAGAGCTCTTGTTCACAGCTTGGAGGTGTTTGGTCTATAACCAGCCCAAGCTGCAGTGATTCTCCTTTAAAACTGGAGCCTGGTCATAGACAGGAAGCCTTTTCTCCCAGCTCCAATTGAGCAAAGTTGAGACAAGATGACATTGAAAGATAACAAATAAAACTCTCACTCCAAACCTTGAAAAGCAAGAAAAAAAATTGTCTAATTTCTGACTCGGGTTCTGGATGCCAAGTATAGTAGGAAAAGCCACACTGAGGGGGCAAGCCCACCTCCCCCTCATAGGGAAGCGGTGTGATACAGGTTCATGGCAAATCCATCATATAAAAAAAAGATGGTCAAATAATACAATAGTCGTAATACGCTTCCATAAACGTACACCATACAAGTGCTGTGGGCCTTTCTCCCTCCTGACTCAGTGACCTCCTTTGAACAGAGGAGCTCCGAGCAGCACACACCATCCTGGATCTCCTGAATGAGAACGTTTCTTAAATTGTCTTTATTTTAACCATGGAACTGTCGGTGGCAAACATTTTGGCAACAGTCATAATGTACCTGTACTTACACATGTATTTATTTACAAGTAATTGCATTTGCTTATACTTCAGTTTATTCATAGATGAAATGAAATGTCTCCCCGCAAAATCTCATGGATCATTCAATCCGGGACTCTGAGTCCAAACAAAATCACATGTACACCTAATACTTTTGATTCTACGCAGCAGTACGACACAAGCGCACGCTGTTACTATTGGTAGCCATTGTAGTTCCATCATTATCATTCCGAAACTTTGTGTTTTCCCACTATGTGGTTGGCAGTCTTATCTGGTTCCCCTCCACCCCCCGGCCCCCTGCCACCCCCTTGGAATCAGAGCCTTCTGATAAGATTACTATCTTTTCTATCACCTTCTCCTGGTCTCAAAAAAGCAGGGAAGGAAACTGAGGACAAAGCTTTCGAAATACTTTGCTTGCTTTCACAGAGGCAGCCCAAGTGTATCAGGTTAAGTAATTTAATGTTGGATGCTCAGCCCCATATGTAAGCCCCACGAGGGTAATATTTCAAAGATTCCACAACTGCCTACCAAAGGTACAGCATGGAGCCCCATGGTATTTGTTCAGAGGATGCCAGCCAACGGCCAGCACTCGCGTATAGGCTGATGGGGCATACTCTAATCCTTACGAAGGCCACTTCTGCTAATTTCCGCTGTCACCCATCCTAAAAGACCACTTCTGCTAATTTCTGCTGTCAGCTAGGTATCTGCACCAAATTCTCAGTGAGACATGTGTGGGCACCACTACTCTTCCCTCACTGTGTGGTCCTCAGATTTATAGTACTTGATCACTGGTCTGGAAGAATCTCAACACAACAAATGGGAATGGAAAAGTGGACAAGGAATATTCTCTCTCTCCACCTGGTTGTATACTAAGTGGCTTTCCCACAGAGTTTATATAGGATATCCTCAACATAATTGGGGCTGTTTCCTTGATGCCCTGGCAAGGAACAGCTGCTGTTCCCTTCACATAGTTGGCCCTTAGGAAATCCTGAATACATACAGAAGGAGAAAACCAGCCTTATTGAAATATTCAATTTGTCAAAGCTCCCCGAGACACTGTGGCAGCTTACGCAATGACCTGCTGGTGCGTGTAATACACGTGTGTGTGCACTCATTTTAGACCCAGGCTTAAGAAACCCTCACCCCACACTTCCCAGGACCAAGTGCACACACAGTCTTTCCTGCCAACGGAGAAGATGCCTCATGATCTTGTTTCCTCTTGGGAAATGCTGAGAAAGAGGAACCAAGCCCCTGCTTCGAAAAATCTGTTTCTGTTTGTTTGACTTGCCACATCCGTCCCTCAGTGGAAGGGGCCTCAGAATGGAAAGGGACACAGTAGGAAATGAGAAGCACGGGCGGAGGGGGGATGCTGAGCAGCGACAGAGTAGCTTACCGGCCAGAGAGTAGCAGGGACAGGCGGTTGATGGGCGTCTCGCCCTCCACAGCGTACGTCTGCTCAGTGGCCAGAGTCAAGACCCGCTCCTCGCAGCAGCGAACAATCTCCTTGTACACCTGCAGAGGCACCTGCAGGGGTAGACACAGGGTCTTGTAGAGGACATCGAACTCCTCGGGGAGGGTGTTCTTGCGCAGGCGGTAGGCCAGGTGCGCCAGCTGGAGCACGCAGGCCACTGCCAGCAGGAAGCTCCAGAGGACGATGTCCAGGCCGCAGGCATCAAACCAGCCCCACATCAGGCAGCACACGTAGCCCGTGCCCAGGAAGCCAAAGAGGTAGAAGCATCCATACACCCCGCTGCCCCCCATGAAGCCCAGGAGCAAGAAGCAGTTGGCCAGGTGGAAGACGGCCCCTTCCAGGTCCCGCTTCCAGCCAAGGCACGCGGGGCCCTGCCACGGGGCCTGGCCCGCGGGGCTGCTGTGGGCGCTCATCCTCGGGGGCTCGGAGCCTCCCGGGCCCTGAGGCTGTCCCCGCGGAGCAAACTGGCAAAACCGGATTAATCTGTCCTCCCAGGGGTCTTGTCACGTGCGGCTTCTGGCCCCCAGGGCCGCCTGTCCTGAGAGGAATGCTTCGGGCAGCTTGGGGAGTAACCTGCAGAGCACGGGACCCTCCATGCAGGATCTCAGGGCTGCCTTCCCCTCCCGCTGTCCCGCAGCAAGGCCCCGGCCCTCTCGGGGAGCTCTGGCGCGCGTCCCCGGCTGCAGGTCTCTCCGGACGGTCCTCGCATTTGGCTCTGGGCAGAAACCCGAATTGTCCTGAGGCAGAGACAGGACGGCGGGGCGACCGCTTGGGCAGGAGGGGTAAAGGGCCCGTCCTGCTGCCCGTTGTCCCCAGAGTGAGGAGAGCCCAGCCTGGAGGCACACTTGTGTTCCATTTGGAATGCGTCTCTCTTGGCACCGGGAGGGAGGGTGACCCCAGACGGATACCATGTTTGGAATTGGAATCCAAGAGGTACTGGCGGCGAGAGAAAACAGGCCAGGCTCGCGGCAGGCTGGCAGAGCGCTTCAGTATCTCCCCTGGGGACAAGGGTGAGGCCGGCAGGGGAGGACAGAGGAACAGTCAGCGCAGGACTTACCACCGCTTCTCCGGCAGGGCCGCCGGGCTCGGTGGGGAGGGCTAGGGGCTCTCCTGAGGCGGGACGCATCGAAGTAGGAAAGTATGGGACTATTACCAGAAAAAATCCTAACAGTGAGAACTGGAAAACCCCGCAGAGGCCTTTATTAAGTCACATTATAAACATCACTAGGCGTTTATTTAACAACCAGTAAACAAAAATGACTAGGCAGGGGCAGCCCGGGTGGCTGGGCGGTTTGGCGCCGCCTTCGGCCCAGGGCCTGATCCTGGAGACCCGGGATCGAGGCCCACGTCGGGCTCCCTGCGTGGAGCCTGCTTCTCCCTCTGCCAGTGTCTCTGCCTCTCTCTCTCTCTCTCTCTCTCTGTCTCTCTCTCTCTGTATGTCTCTCATGAATAAATAAATAAAATATTAAAAAAAATGGCTTTGAACTCTAAGCTGACTCTCTTCTGCACGTATCTGGATCTAGCAATAGTTAATACGATGGTAATGCATTGCTCAGACCATCCCTCTACCCATCATTTGCAAATTATAATAACTACCACCTATTAAATACCTACCAAGTATCAGGCTGTGATTAGGTACTTTAGACACAAATTATTTAGTCTGGGGATCCCTGGGTGGCTCAGAGGTTTGGCACCTGCCTTCAGCCCAGGGCATGATCCTGGAGTCCCGGGATCGAGTCCCACGTCAGGCTCCCTGCGTGGAGCCTGCTTCTCCCTCTGCCTGCGTCTCTGCCTCTCTCTCTCTGTATGTCTCTCATGAATAAATAAATAAAATATTTTAAAAAATGACTTTGAAGTCTAAGCTGACTCTCTTCTGCACGTATCTGGATCTAGCAATAGTTAATACGATGGTAATGCATTGCTCAGACCATCCCTCTACCCATCATTTGCAAATTATAATAACTGCCACCTATTAAATACCTGCCAAGTATCAGGCTGTGATTAGGCACTTTAGACACAAATTATTTAGTCTGGGGATCCCTGGGTGGCTCAGAGGTTTGGCGCCTGCCTTCAGCCCAGGGCATGATCCTGGAGTCCCGGGATCGAGTCCCACGTCAGGCTCCCTGCACAGAGCCTGCTTCTCCCTCTGCCTGTGTCTCTGCCTCTCTCTCTCTCTGTGTCTGTCATGAATAAATAGATAAAATCTTTAAAAAAATTATTTAGTCATTACACAATCCTTCCAGATAAGTACTATTTTCCTTCTAGATCTGAGAGAAACTGAGGCTCACAGAGGTAACGAGTTCCCCTAGGCAACAGTAGTCCAGCCAGGACTTGATCCCAAGTCAGACTCACTGCTATGCCAAGTAGTTTGCGCAGTAAGTGGAAATAGACTAGATCCATGACTCCCAACCCCACATGCACACACACACCCCGGAAGTCTGATGACATCCAAAGAACTTCTGGATGAACGTGGAGACTATTTTGGGTCATCAAAAAATAAATCTGGAATATGCAAACGTTAAGACATGCTCTTCTGGTTTCCAAATGACTCTGATTTTTTTCCCTTGCTGCTAGTTAGTATTCATTATCAGTACTCCTATTGCCCCTGAAATAGAAGAGGGGGGAGGTACCTAGTAACCTTCTGGAACTATTTGAGTACTCAATGCATAGGGACTTTTATTATACTGCTGATAACCTAACTATAATTAGTGAGATATTAGAAACTGGCAAATATGCGGAGTTGAAGTTTAAACCCAACAAAGATTTACTGGATGCCTACTATGAGCACTTGGAGAATCAGATTCCTAAGAGCTTTCACTCTATTAAGGGAAAGATACCTCAAAAAAAAAAATGGCAATTCAGTGTGTGAAGCACAATAATTAAGCTTAAAGAGAGGTGACTGCCTAGAAGGAAGGGTGGTGTACACAAGGGATGATGTAAGAGCGGTATACCGCTCTTGGGATTGGAGGCTTAGGTATGGAATTACCCAGGTAGGTAGAGGAAGAAGAGCATTTCTAGAACAGCAGAAGCATAGCCCAGAGTTGTGAAAATGTATGGCATGTTGAAGGAAACCAGTTTTGTTTTTTTTTTTTTATTTAAAGATTGCATTTATCTATTTGAGAGAGAGTGCAAGTGAGCATGAGCAGGGGAGGGGCAGAAGAAGAGGGAGAAGCAGACTCCCCACTGAGCGGGATGCAGTGCTGGATCCCAGGACCCTGAGATCATGACCTGAGCTGAAGCCAGACGCTTATCCGACTGAGCCACCCAGGCGCACTCTTTTTTTAAATTAAAATCAACTGACCAACAAATGTGTATATTATTCCCTTTACTCTAAAGTAGACTGGGGGAAAAATCGGCGGTAAAGGAGAAGAGCTAGAGAGCGCCCAGAGAAGGAAAGGGCCTGCCCCCAGTCTCAATCACAGCAATGATTTGGATGTCATTTGAGCAGTAGAGTTTGGGGATTTCCATATGCTGCCTTAATGTCACCTGCCCGCCTCCCAACCAACCCACCAGACTTTAGCAAGCGGCAGCTGCTCATCCTTCCAGTTTAGTCATGCGCCCAGAGCCCCGGAGTGGCTGTTCCTGCCAGCTGTGAGCCAGGAAATCAGAAACAGGAAAAGAGAAGCACCCAAGGCTCTGCTCCAGAGATGATAGAATTTCAAAGCAGGTCGTCCATCTCAGCAAGCCTGACCAGTGGGCCACCCGGATCCATTAAAGAAACAGGGAGACCCTTTGACTATTATTCTCAGCCGGCCTTCTTCGTCAACCCACATAGGTGCTCACCTGAGCAGAGGATGCAAACATTTATCAAGCAGAGACTGTTTCCTCGTGTCATCCCATGGTACCGTTTTTCTTTTTAGGAGAGGTTAAGGAAGGTGGCAGAGCTAGTATGTGAACTAAAGCATAGGTCACTTAAATTGTCTGCTCTCTGTGTTGTCCCACCCTGCTAGGGGCCTTTGGGCACTTCTGTGTACCCCTATACAGGCTCCTTGATTGCTCCAGGGGATTTGACTATGCTGCTGGTGGTGTGGCATCACAGCACATTACCCCACATGCTGCCTGCAATGACAGTGAGGGTGATGCCTGAAGGATGGGAGCTGTGATGGGAATACAACAAAGCAAAGTTGTATCTTGTTTTTAAAACCACATTTGAGGGCAGCCCCGGTGACTCAGTGGTTTAGCGCCGCCTTCAGCCCAGGGTGTGATCCTGGAGACCCAGGATCGAGTCCTGCATTGGGCTCCCTGCATGGAGCCTGCTTCTCCCTCTGCCTGTGTGTCTCTATCCCTTTCTCTCTCCGTGCACCTCTCATGAGTAAATAAGTAAAATCTTAAAAAAATAAAGAACTCTTTAAAAAAAACACATTTGATAGAACAGGGAAAAATTGTGTAAAAATGGTACATCCTTTTTTAAAATTAATTAATTGATCCTTTTAAGTAATCTCTACACTCAACATGATCCAAGACCAAGAGTTACATGCTCTACAGACTTAGCCAGCCAGATGCCCCACAATGGTATGTTCTTCTAAGGAGATCCCCCAAACATGCAGCTAGAAGCACAGTAGAAAATATTGGGGGAGAATAAAAGGAAACAAACAGAAGTCACACCGTTACATCATTTGTTGAGTTGACTCAACGCAATAAGCATTTATTTAGAGCAAAGTATGTGTGTCAAGCGCATGGGATATAAAGACCAGCAAGGGGCACCTGGGTGGCTCGGGGGTTTAGCCTTGGGCTCAGGTTGTGATTCCGGGGTCCTGGGATCGAGTCCCACATCAGGCTCCCCACAGGGAGCCTGCTTCTCCCTCCTTCTATGCCTCTGCCTCTCTCTGTGTGTGTCTCTAATGAATAAATAAAATCTTTAAAAACTAAAAGAAAATAAATAAGTACATAAAGACCAGCACGACAATTGTCACTTTCAAGGAATTTTTGGTCTAATGAGGGAGAGTGACCCAGAAATAATTGCAATCCAATAAAATAAGTTTATTTGGGGTTCCAAGGAAGCACTAATCGGGGAGAAAGTATTAAAAAAAAAAAAAACTCACAGGGAAGGTGACATTTAAGCTGGTCTAAAAAGATGACTAGGTGTTCCCCAACTAGGGGAACATTCCAGGAAGGGAGAACAGAATGTGAAGTCAAGTCCAGAAGTAAAACAAAAATACATGACATATTCTGGTGACAGAGTACAGCCTGCTGTAGGTGAATCAAAGAAGCAGCAAGACACAAGGCAGGAGGGGCGGGCCGGGGCCAGATTATGAAGTCAGCTGGCTAACCTGCCTCTCCAAGTATGGCTGTGAAATATGGATCGTCTGAGAACTGTTACTGGTCCATGAGGAGATAAGGACAGAAGCTGAGAGAACTTAGACGTTTTTATAGCAAGTTGACAGAGGAAATTACGGCCTTTTAATGCAATAAAAACTAGTGGCCTTATTTGGTACATGTGGTTTTAAAAGTGTGTATTTCCTGTCTTCCTAGGATCGATTGTTAAATAGAAGAAACTAAACCACATATAGTTTGAAAAACACTGAGCTTGAAATTAATCCTTTCCTAATATATATTAAAATAGAATAAAGGCACGATCTAGGCTTTGGACCCATACCGCCAAGTCGACCTTAGGCAGACACTACTGGTTGTCTCTCCTATAGTCACTCCCTGTTTTTCCTGAGTTTATGGAACTGATTTTCTTGGGCAATATGTTAAGGAGGGTGGGCTTTGCCCCAGTTGCCAGCGCCTAAAATAGGCCTGGTCAAAGCCAAGCACGATATCCTATTTCCCTTGATGGCAACTGGTTTACAAGTGGGCATGGGACTAATGGGATATAAGAGGCAGTGTATGTGGAAGCTTCTGGGAAAAAGAAGACTTCCTGACAGTGAGAAGGTCTGCTACCTCTTGTCCTGGCTTGAATACAGATGCGCAGCGATGTAATGCTTGAGCTACCAGGAGATATGAGGTACCTAAGGATGGGAAGGATAAAGAGCCGAAAAGCAGAACAAGTTATAGTTCTCCAAGTATTACTGAGCTATTGTCTCCAATCTGGAACTTTCAACCTCCAGACTTCATGAGAGGAGGTGAACTACATTTAATGCTTAAGCACCGTAGTGAGGTGTTCTGGTACTTGCAGTCGAATGCTTCCAGATTCAGATCTCCCTTAGGCTCTCCGTAAGGACCACTCTTCAGGAAATAGTTCTCTGAACACCCGATTGCTTTATTCTGTGAAAACTGAACATCAGACAATGTATTGTGTTCTACCAATATCTTTTTCTCAAAAGTTTAAGTAAACGGATGACACATTTAAACTCAATGTGGCCGCTCAGGATGACTTGGTTGTTAAGTGAACAAGGTGGGTTAGTGGAAAATTGGTTGCCTACTCAAAATCCATTTATCCCTTCCTCCTTGTTACAGAATTCCTGTTTTGTGCTGATATCTATAATTAGGCATGGATCAGAGGGCAGGGGGAGGGGGTCCTGTTGCCAATCAGCATGAGGCATTCTGTTTGGCAACTATTATTGGTCCATAAAAGTACACATAACCTAATTTGGCTTAATCAGACTTATAAAAAAGTGGGGAAGATTTCATGCCTTAGGAATGGTTTCTCTCTTCTGTTCTACTCGAACAAGGAAGCATATGGTTTCATCAGTCCTGTAAGAAATCGCTCTGAGGGATGCCTGGGTGGCTCAATTGGTTAAGTGTCTGCCTTCAGCTCAGGTCATGATCCCAGGGCCCTGGGATCCAGCCCCATGTTGGGTTCCTGCTCAAAGAGGAGTCTGCTTCTCCCTCTACCTCTGTCCCCACTTGTGTTCTCACTCTCTCCATCACTCTCTCTCTTAAGTAAATAAAATCATTAAAAAAAACCCTCTAAGACGAAAATAATTTGAGTCTTGGATGGTATCACAGAACCTATGATATCACTGCATCTAGAGCTCACCCTAACTCTGAATTTCTAGTCATATTACTTGCTTTCAGAATCACCATGATTGACACAGATGGAACTACCAGCTAGCAGTTTTTGATAGCTAAAGGACGAAACCTCGGGTAGTCACACATGCACTCTTTTTAGGAAAGTATCTTGGAATATTCACCATAGTACCGAGTACTCAATTTTACACGTTCATATTTTATTACATCTACTAGATTATAAGCTCTTTGAGAGTAGGGACCGTGGTTTATCATCTTTTTTCACTACTTAGCACGCGGCTAGCATATATTATGTCCTGAGTAAATAAATGTTGAGTCAAATAGCCTCCCGTCTCCTTGAGGATAAGATGTGTCTGATTCATACATGAATATTTAACACCTAGAGCAGTTCTTGCATCTGATAGGCTTTCATTAAGTATGAGCTGAATGAATAAATGAATTTAGAACTATGAATATGTGATATTTGTATTAGATACTTGGCATAGGAAAGAACACTGGGCTTGAACTCTACTGACCAAGACTCACATCTCAGGTCTGACCACAGTGATTTCCTTAAAGTGAGTACCTCTCTCACCTATAAAACGGGGATTATGTTTTTTCCAGGAGCCTTGCACCATACCTTTTATTAGTAGGCCTTGCTTAGAGTTATGGTCCTATTCTTATCAACCTTTCAGTCAAATGTTTTAAGGTTAGACTAAAGGAAATGATTAGAAAGAATGGTGTGAATGTATCTGTACTGAGTTTGGGAATTACTGTGAATAGCAAGGGCTTAGGAAAGATGTTGTGTCAGAATGTGGTGGTCACCTACCAGGAAGTGAAGTTCATTTTTCAAATTACTGTGGGAGCATCTCTTACTATTATTAGTACCAAAATGTTGTGTATAATCTTTGGGAAGGCTTACTTCAGTATTAGGGGAGGATGGGCAGAGGGTCTGTGAGATATATTTTTAGGAACTAAAGCACCCTTGACATCTACCATGTTCCTTTAGTTCCTTTACATGTCATGTAAGCATATCAAACTGGCAAAGGTTGAAAAAATTAACCTTGCTGAGAGCTTAGGGAAATAGGACCCTCAGATACAAAGGTAAAAGTGGGTAACCCCTTTCTAGAGATCAGTCAGGCAGTACTTATCCAAAGCCTTGAAAACATGCATAGCTTTGGGCCCATCCTTAGCTAGTGATTAGTAAAGGATTTGTTGTTGATTTAAAGATTTTATTTATTTATTCATGAGAGACAGAGAAAGGCAAAGACATAGGCAGAGGGAGGAGCAGGCTCCATGCAGGGAGCCCAAAGTGGGACTCGATCCCAGGACTCCAGGATCACGCCCTGGGCGGAAGGCAAGACGCTCAACTGCTGAACCACCCAGGCGTCCCTATTAGTAAAGGATTTGTAAAGAATTTCCTATGGAAACTCCAGTGCAATGTTATTATGGAGTAGCCAAAAAAAAAAAAAAGTAAAAATAAAATATATACACGCAGAAAGAGATGAATGGTAAGGTCACCAAAAAGACCAGTGGGATTTCAGGTGATTTCTTCCTCATATGTTTCAATTAAACCAATCAACAAATCAGAAATAATTTAGGTATCAGGTATGTATGTTCTGTTCAAGACTGTTACTCAATTCCATGAATGGTATGACACATAGCAAGCAATCTACAAAACATTTGGTTTAATGCATGAATGTATAAAACAGTAGGGAATTGGTTAAACTACAGTAAGTTTAGAATGGATTTATACATAGCCAATACAAATCATATTGTGAGAACTATATTCACAGCTGGTAAGTTACATCAAGGGGAAAAAGTAACTAATACTATGATTTCATTAAAAATATATAGCATAAAAAATGAAATAAAAATATAGCATAACAAAAATAAAAATATATAGCATAGAAAAATGACATCATTTTTTATTTTAAAAGGATGTATAAATGCATTAGAAAAGTCTGAACAGCATACAGCAAAAATTCACACTGGGTGGTAAGTTTATAGATTTTCTTCCCCTTTTTTATAATCCAGGACATATTCAAGCAAAATCTGGATGACCATCTGCCAAATACTGGTGTTTGGTGGGAAGTTGATTTTTATCGTTCTTGGGAATCCAAGATTCTATTCTTCACCTAGAATGCTCTGAAAGCTATAAATTACTTCCTAAAAATAGTATATCCAAACAAATATTCAGGTGGAAACATGAGTATAGAATCAAAGAATTAGAGTAACACTAAATACTAGATACTATGCCAAATGTACAGTATGTACACCATTTTAATAGTGCTCACAATCTTGTACACTATTACTACTATCCTTTTATTTTTTTTAAAGATTTATTTATTTATTCATGATAGACATAGAGAGGCAGAGACACAGGAGGAGGGAGAAGCAGGCTCCACACTGGGAGCCCAACGCGGAACTCGATCCCGGGACCTGAGGACCGCGCCCTGGGCCAAAGGCAGGCACTAAACCGGTGAGCCACCCAGGGATCCCTCCTTTTATTTTTTTTTTTTTAAGATTTTTAAAAAATTTTTGTTTATTTATGATAGTCACACACAGATAGAGAGAGGCAGAGACACAGGCAGAGGGAGAAGCAGGCTCCACGCACCAGGAGCCCGACGTGGGATTCGATCCCGGGTTTCCAGGATCGCGCCCTGGGCCAAAGGCAGGCGCGCCAAACCGCTGCGCCACCCAGGGATCCCTTAAGATTTTATTTATTCGTGAGAGACACACAGAGAGCAGAGACACAGACAGAGGGAGAAGCAGGCTCATTGCAGGGAGTCCGATGTGGGATTTGATCCTGGGACTCCAGGACCATGCCCTGAGCTGAAGGCAGCTGCTCAACCACTGAGCCACCCAGGCGTCCCCCTTGCTTCTTTTCTTTCGGAGGAGAAAAACAGACCCAAAGAGGTTGTGACCTGCTTGAGGTGACAGAGCTAGCTGTTGAACTGAAGTCTGTCATACTTCAAAACCATGCTCTTAATTAACTAGGAATCCTAAGGAACAATTTAATTCAGCTCCTTTAGAAGAGAGGCAACTTTCCCATCAGAGAATGACATATGGATACTACATATTATGTTCTTCAGTATCTTTTGTTGTTGAGATTTGAAACTCAATTCCCTTCAGGCAGAATGTGACTAATTGCTTCATTAGCCCATAAGCAGCTAACAGGCCCAGGGGGTTGCTATAGTAAGCAAACCACACTCTATGTTCCATCCCAGGTATCACTACAGCAGAGCACTGAGCTATTTCATTGGTGACTTAATTATACTAGTCTAGCCTCTGGCCTGGGATAGCTACTAACCAGTAAGAGACAATTATTTGGCCAGTAGGCATTAAATTAATGATCCTAGTTTATCTTAAAATGTAACTAGACATCTACAGATTAATCATGCCAAACAGTTGAGATCTTCTAAGCCAAGGCACCCTAACGTGGTCCAAAATCTAAACAAATAACTTTCCCAAAAGAGAGAACTAAAAAAAGAAAAAAAAAAAACCAAAAAAAAAAAAAAAACCGAGAAAGAGAGAGAGAACTAGCCAAGAATAACAATAATGATATAAAGCATGAAGACTGAAGGCTTGTCTACCTCTTGCCTTTAAGTAAGTTAAAAATGAAAAACAAAACATTGAATGAGATGGTATGGTATGGCTACCATACTCATTCTGAATTGGTAAAGGGTATTTCCTTACTTCTATGCCCTTCATTTTGGAGATTTCACTAAACGAGATTAGTATTTACTTTCTCCTTACAACAGGAGTATCTAGAGTTCCCAGAATGACACAAGAACAGAAGGAACTAATATTATGAGTTTTTTTTTAAAAAAATACTATATCCTTTAAGGAAAATAAGTAAGTGCCATGTAGGGATGTATGGAACACAAAAAGAAAACACACCTGAAGATTTCTGACCAGTGATATTTTCCTTTATTTTTTTTAATAAATTATAAATACTTTTTCCATTTATCAAAGTTCCTCAAAGAATTCTCAAAACTATTCAATCTTCTTCATTCTTCAAGGATTATTCATTTACAGAGTAAACCACCTACAAAAAAAAATTTATATTAGAAAATTAGATTTCAAACATCGTGCTACAGCTATGGAATTAGGGAATTAAGACCACTAGAAATGAATGTCTCATCCACCTACTATTAACCAATTGCCACAATTATTCTAAACCACAGTTTAGAATTAAAAAACTCTACAGTTTTAAATTCTAATTTTGTCTAACTAAAAAACATCACTGAAACTATTCAATCCAGTACTTTTTTTAATCTTTAGAAGTCTTTGTTAAAAACTCTGTATTTATTTACTAAAAAATCTCTTCCCCAAAAGACTAGGGCAGTTTATTTTTACAGATAGTCAAGATAAGAGACTTGCAAAGCCCTCCTTGCTGATTCAAGTATGTTTGGCAAAGACCCATGAAGTGGAAGGCAGAAGGTCAGCTCTGCATACAAGGCACTTCCTGTGGAAAGTTACTCACTTTATCCCCAGAGCAAAATATGGGTAACCCTTTTGAAATCTATTTAGAAATCAGAAAAGGAAAATAGTGGAGGATAGGTTTGCTGGTCTAAGTCAAGCAGTATCAGGCTTCTATCCATGTTGTTCTCACCCACCCCAACTCCCAGCCCCTATTCCAGAAGACAGAGAACAATGCTTAAAACAGTTAACTAAATAATCTGGGTCAGACAACTCTTCAAACCCAAAGCAAGTGCTTCTTCCTTCATCTAGCTATTATTCCCTGCGTGTGGTTTAGAAAAGGTAAGCCTCATCAATAATACAAACATCTAAACTTTTTCTAAAAGGCTCAAAGGAAGAATACACTTAAGGAAAGGACTGAGCAGGAAAGATAAGCAAAACAGGAGCCACTCAACACTGTAAGAGATAGCAATCCATAGTACTGCTGCCTCTTTTACCACTAACTATGTATCAGGAGGGGCTATCCCGAAAGCCTCTGGGTGTAAACCTCTTGGTTATATATCTGGGTAGAAAGTCCTCGACAAAAGAGACCCTGTCTTTCTCATGCTGGCATTTTCTAGGGTATTCAACAATAAATATATATTGAATGAATATAAGTTTGAATAGCAAGAAATAACACCTTTTCTGGATTTTCTTGGGATATTTTCATACATAATCAGTTGTGTATGTGTGTGAAATCAGCACATTTTAACCAACTATTATGTTCTGTTAAACAGTAACTACTGAGTATCTCCACTACTCAGTGCTAGTCCTTTCATTTTCCTTCAATGATTTTAGCCCCCAAACTGAGTTCTCAGGGTTCCTTCTGACTCCTGAAGTCAGCAAGATACTAGCTACCATTTCCTCTTTACATTTTTAAGCAGGTTCTCAGTTCCTCTAGTTTCTTTCAGTAAGAATCTTAAGATAGAAGAAAGTGTCAAAAATCACCACCATCACACACTTATTTTTCCTTAGGAGTAGTTTTCAAGTTTCTGCCTTTGCTACCATTAAATATTTAGATAGTTTATATTTAGCAATACCCCGGCTACTTCTTCAGCTTAAACCCAGTGGTTCTTAAAGAAGGTTACATGTGAAAATTATCTAGGAGTTTCTGAGTCAACAGGAACAGATCAAGGCCCAGGGCATGTGAATTTTGGAAAACAGTCCTTAGGTGATTACAAGGTACACCTCTGGTTGAATGTAGCCTACTTTTAGGCTACTAAATTCAAGGTACAATAAGACCTATCTTACTTAGGATATGGCATTAAAATCTACAAAGGTTTTTTTTTTTTTTAATCTCAAGTTTATTTATTTATTTTTTTAATTTTTATTTATTTATGATAGTCACACAGAGAGAGAGAGAGAGGCAGAGACATAGGCAGAGGGAGAAGCAGGCTCCATGCACTGGGAGCCCAACGTGGGATTCAATCCCGGGTCTCCAGGATCGCGCCCTGGGCCAAAGGCAGGTGCCAAACCGCTGCGCCACCCAGGGATCCCTACAAAGGTTTTTGAATTAAATAACTTTTGTGATCATTACTGGGAAGATCTAGGTGTCAAAACTAGGTTTCCTTTAAAGCTATCCTCAGAAAAATGTGGTCTAAGTCTAAGAGATACCAACTTAGGTTTATCTTATAACAATGTAGACAGTAGTACTGGGTTTTACAGCCAATAAGCTGGTTACTGAGTTATATGTACCAACACATTTCAACAATAGGTCTTTAATTTGCATTCATAAGGTTTTAGGATTGAAGATCAAAACTATGTGCATTCCTAAAAATGAGTATGTTGGCAATAAGATCTCATTAAGTGCAAGGAATGAAGTCTAAAGTGTGTTTTAGAGAACATAAAAAAAAAAATAGAGAACATAAAAGACCTACACTCTTAGTGTTAATTCCACCAGCTAGCCATTCTTAGCTTGAGCAAGTCTTTTTTTTTTTTTTTTTTTTTTTTTTTTAACTTCACGGTCTTTTTATTTTTACTTCACTGTTTGTCCATTTCCCAATGGGAGTTGGGGAAACAGGACACCTGGGACCAAAGGAGATCCAAACACCTGTTCCTTTTCCAAAAGTACTATCATGCCGAAAACGAAAACATGACATTTGAATTCTAAGAAGGCCGTATGTGGATTCAGACTGCTCTCCTCATAACCAGGGTTCAAAAATACATAATCAGGTCATATATTCAACAGACCTCAACTGAATGTCTGCTATCCACAATTCCCAAGATATGGGCTATTCCGTTCTGGTTTCTATCTGATAGTTTACAAATCCTATTCATACACCTGTCATTTAATCATCACAATGACTCTGTGAAGTAAAACTAAGGTTCAGAAAGTTAAGGACTTGACGAAGACCACACAGTTAAACACCAGGTCTTGTAAGTCCAAAGCTCTTGCATTTTCTTCTACACACAAATCAAGTATATAGGAATCACTCTCATTCTTTGTCCCAATAATATAAAGACAACTAGGACATCTTTGAGTCCTTGTGAATTCATGTTAAGTATGACAACAGTTGTAGCACCCTTAAAAAATCACCCTTTTAATTTTTTAAAAAAGATTTTATTTATTTTACTTGAGAGAGAGAGAGTGTGTGTGAGCACAAGCAGGGGCTATGGGGTAGAGCAAGAAGCAGACTCTTTGAACCAAGTGGGGAGCCCAATGCAGGGCTGGACCCTAGGACCCTGGGATGATGACCTGAGCCAAAGGCTGACACTTAACTGACTGAGGTACCCAGGTGCCCCTAAATCACCCTTTTTATCAGGACAGGCTTGGCATTAGCAAAAAGTTTACACAACAACCTAGGAAGAAAGTTAGATTATGAACAAGGAAACTATGTATAAATGTTAAGATTTTAGGTCTTTAAAAATAATAAGTAAACTCACTCTTTTAAAGAACACCCCCCTCCACACACATACACCCAAACTTACTTATTTTACAAAATGATTCACCATAGGATTTAAAGAATGCCACTTAAGAGACACGCCTGGGTGTCTCAGCGGTTGAACATCTGCCTTTGGCTCAGGGTGTCATCCCAGGTCTGGGGATGGAGTCCCCTATCGGGCTCTCTGTGAGGAGGCTGCTTCTCCCTCGAGGTCTCTGCCTCTCTCTGTCTCTCATGAATAAATACATTTTAAAAAAATCTTTATAAATAAAGCCACTTAAGTATGTCATGTACACACAGAGTAGATATACCATACCATATATAAAATCACAAAATGTATTATGGTTCTCTTTTTATAAATTAAAAAAATAAAATCCAGAGAGGATTAGTGTCTTGAATGTTAAATGTAGCTGAAGTAGAATACATGCTAAGCTAGAGGTCCAGAGAACCAAAATTAAGTCTCAGGGCTTTCAGCCTAGACTATTTTCCACTACATAGTGGTATTTCTTATCAGCTTGGAACAGGTTCCTTATCTGTCCTTTTTTTTACAGCTCAAAGAAGACTAGCCATATGTGAAATTCTAAAGAGGCAGGAGAGAGGTGAAAGGGAAAGAAGCCAGACTTTCTATTGCTGTTATATTGGTATGTGACTTTGGCATTATCTCTCAGCTATTATTAAGTTAAAAGTGGTGGTGTGGTGTGGATGTTGGGCGGTGGGAGGGGTGGGCAAAAAGCAAAGAAGTCTGCCTGGAGACAGAGGCTCCAGTTCTGATCTTGCTAACTCACTTTGGGAGCCATTCCATACCTACAGGCCTTAGTTCCTCATTTATTTATTCATTTAATTAACAACTCTCTGTTGAGCACCTACTATGTGCCAGGCATAGTTATAGGGATATGACAGTGAGTAAAGCAAAAATTCTTACTTTCTCAGAGTTTATATTCTACTTGGAGTAAAGCAATGCAGATATTAAATAAATATCTATTATGCAAGCAGTGATGTTAAGGATAGTGTAGCCACTAGCCATTTGTGGCTATTCAAATTAAAATAAAGAAAACTAAAAATTCACTTCTTCAGTTTTACTAGCCATGTTTCAGAGGCTCAATAATCACATATGGCTAGTGGCTACCACAGTGGAGAGTGAAGGTACAGAACATTTTCACCATCACAGAAAATTCTATCAGACAGTACTGGGATAGAGTGATGGAGAAGGGATGCTATTTCAGATGGAGTGTTGAGCCAAAGCTTTTCCAATGAGACTTTAAAAATTTTTTTTATTTATTAATGTGAGAGATAGAGAAAGCACAAGATGGGGAGGGGCAGAGGAGAAGGAGAAGCAGATTCCTCACTGAGCTGGGAGCCCCATGAGAGGCTCAATCTCAGGACCCCAGGATAATGACCTAAGCCGAAGGCAGACACTTAACCGATTGAGCCACCCAGGTGCCCCATAAGGTGACTTTTGAACAGAGACCTGAATGAAGTGCGGGAGGGAATTCAGGTGCTATCTGAAGAAAGAGCTTCCAAACAAAAGATCATTTATTTGTGGGACTGTATAATTTAAGGTCCCTTTCAGCATTAAAATTTAGGTTCAAAGTTCTTAAAAAAAAAAAAAAAAAAAGGTCTGAGGTTGTAGTATTATTAGAAGCCTAGTACAAAAGAAATAGTGAGAATTCCTTTTTCTTTTGCAGAAAGCAATGCTTCCATGTATTGCCTACTCCCTATTTAAAAGCTCCTACTAAAGACCCACAACAGGGCACCTGGGTGGCTCAGTTGGTTAAGCATCTGCCTTCGGCTCATGATCCTGGGGTCCTGGGATGGAGCCCTACATCTGGCTCCCTGCTCCGTGAGGAGTCTGCTTCTCCCTCTCCCATTCCCCCTGCTTGTCCTCTCTGTCAAAGAAACAAAATCCTTAAAAAAATAAAGACCCACTTCAGAGACAAGAAGTAAAGATTATTTTCTTTTTAGTTCCTTTAAGTCAGACAACTGAACATTCTGAGCTTCTTAAATTATTATCTCTTCTGACTCTGACGTAACTCTAAAGGCTTTTATCAAACCCTGTTTTAAAAGATAAATTCTCCCTCCCCAAATCCACTGAATGCCTCTCAACTTATTAGCATCATTTAGTCCCTACATTAGAAACTGAAAATTATTTTTAAGTGAGACTTGAGCATCTTAACCAGGTGAACTACACTTTGAATGGAAGCTTGCCCAATGACTGCTAAATATGCAAAGCACAAATTTGAAGCAATAAGCTTATGTATTATCTTCCCAATCAGAAAGTATCACGCCATAAAAAAAAAAAAAAAAAAAAAAAAAGGGATCCCTGGTGGCGCAGCGGTTTGGCGCTTGCCTTTGGCCCAGGGCGCGATCCTGGAGACCCGGGATCGAATCCCACGTCGGGCTCCCAGTGCATGGAGCCTGCTTCTCGCTCTGCCTGTGTCTCTGCCTCTCTCTCTCTCTGTGACTATCATAAAAAAAAAAAAAAAAAAAAAAAGAAAGTATCACGCTCACCATTTCATATCTTAAATCCCAGGGCTCTCATGCACTCCTTGTGGGCCTCAATTAGGTGTCCACAGTGCTCCTCTCCTTTCTCAATGATGCTATAAAACAAAATGTACTTGTTATCTAACAAAGTAGGCATTAAGTACATTACTAGTAAACAAGCAGCATGATAGTGATGGGGGGTGAGACAGAACATGGGTCTGATGGAATGTAGCTGAAGCTTTACTTTTTTATTTCTTCATTTTTGTATTTATCTTTTTATTGGAGTTTGATTTGCCAACAGTAGCTGGAGCTTTAAAAAAAAAATGCTATTACACCGAATGGCTTTGTTTTTATTGGCTTTTGTAATATTTCTGTGCCCATGAAGATATTCCACAGACAACTAGCTTTTAGGGAGAATCTAATTAGAAGAAATAATTATGCCTATCAAATATTGCCTCTAGCTTATATCCAAGGAACATACATAGTTCTCTAATGAAATAAACCATCTGAACATTTACCTTCAATTTGCCTACTATAAAATAATTAAATTTTTCATTCTGCCCTACATTCAAATAGACCCAAATAAATCTCCTTCTAATCAAAATACACCCAACCACATAAACATCAAGATCTGCCAGCCAACAGCAGCCTAATGAGCCTCCCTCATGATGATCAAAGAACTTTCTATTTGTAGGATGCACAAAGTAAAAACTAGGACCATACAGCTTGACTTCTAGGGCCTGAAAAGGCAATTTTAGTAAAGATGAAGTTAAGCCGAATTTAATTATAAGAAAAAACTGACTACTGACTATAGATATTTGTGCATAGTGGTCTGAGGCAACTAACACGAAAACAATCGGAAGGATAGGTTTTCCTTCTTTAAAGACCATCCAGAAAGAAAGAAAGAAAGAAAGAAAGAAAGAAAGAAAGAAAGAAAGAAAGAAAGAAAGAAAGAAAGACCATACATCCTTCAATAGCTCAAGGGCTGCCTGCAGATGAAGGGATGCTGGGGATAGAGCCCCCTGTGAAGAGAACAGCTGGCGAGGCCCTCTGTGGCTTGTATCATTGACCTGTACAGTAATCCTAGAGGCGGACACTTTTATTAGACCCATTTTACAGACACAGGACGCAGGTACCTTAAGTGATTTGCTCAAGGTCACAAAGCTGGTGGACCAAGGATTCAAATCAAACCTTGACTCTGCATCTCAGGCTCTCAGTCATGACTCCGGGCTCTTTTTAAGATTCAATAAGCACTTACTGTAAACCAGGAAAGCCATTTCTGCATCAGACTGTCGCCTTTCGATTCTTTCGCGGTATTATTTGCGAAGTATCGAGCAGTAATAAAAAGCACTAAGCTCCTTACAACTTAACCGCACTATGCCACTTTTGAATTTTTTTTTTTTTTTTTTGGTGTGAGGATAAAAAAGGGGCTGGAGGGAGAGGTGTGCATTCACATTTTCTGCCCATTCCCCCCGAATGAGATTTGTTCCACAGTCCACAACGGAGGCGGTATCAAATGAAAAGAAACGAAACCTTCCGTGGGTTGATGGTAATTGGTAATTTAGATGTACTATTCTCAACACGGTGTCACCCTGCTTCACAGATGATTTTTTTCATTCATCTCTCCAAAGATGATGGAGGAGAAGAGGCAAGGGGGACTCCAGTACTTTTAAGACACGTAACCGGGTCCCGCTGTGCTAAAATTTTACCAGAAAACTTTTACTCTTCGATCTTGCCAAGTCTTCTCTCCTACCCCGTACCGGGTGGTAACAGCAATCATTAGTATAGACTTCCATTAATTTTAAGCTCCTTTTTAAGTCAATTCGCATCTTTCATCTATTTCTACGTATTTAGGAGACCGAAGGGCAGCACTTGACGCGTAACAGATGCTCAAAGACCCTTTGCAGAAAAGCTGAACGGGTGAAGCGAGCCCGCTTCGTCCACGTCCCCCGGCTGGGCTACGGGGACAGCCGGCCCACAGCCCACGGCGCCCTACAACTCCCAAGGGCGCAGCACAGCGAGCCGGGTCCGGTACGAGCCCGAGGCCGAGCGGGGTACGGAGGCACCTGCCCGCCGCCCCCTCCCGCTTGCGCACTGACCACGCATCGCGCGCCTTCTTGGTCTCCGGGCAGGCGCAGCAGGGCTTCAGCGGCTTCTTCTCCTGTGAGTCAGATGGGGCAGGGCTTGCGGCCGCCAGGCCCGGCATCTTTGAGGCCTAGAGGCAGCAATGAGCACCGCCACCTTACCCGGTTCCAGGCCCGGCGCACGCCGATTCGCTCGCCGTCACTTCCGGCGGAGCCCTACGGGGGACAGGAAGTCCCGCCCCTCCCCCCACCGCAGGAGACGGAGCGGGGAAACTTGGCGCCTGCGCAGAGGAAGCTAACAGAGGCAATGAAGTGCGGGCGCTTCTTCGACGCAGGCGCAGAGAGGCGCGGGGTGAAAGGGCAGGTTGTGAGGCGCCCCGGGGGCGGCTGGAAAGGCGGCGACCGGCAGGTATCTCCGCCCAGCGGTGGGAAACAGAAGCCCGAGAGGGTGAGATGACTTGTCCACGCCCACCAGGAGGAACCGCTGACGAAAGCCGGTTCCCCGCCGAGTCACGGATCGATTCCGCGTGTTTCCTGCTGTCGGATGGTCGGCCCGCTCCTCCCATTTTCTGATTCAGTTAAACTTGATGAGCAAAGACATTTGAACAGTGCGACCCACCGGTGAGAGGGGAAAACGCGCCTGCCGTTCTCCATGCACCTTAATTTTTTTTAAAAAAAGATTTTATTTATTTATTTATTCGTGAGAGACACGGCAGAGGGAGAAGCAGGCTCCACGTAGGGAGCCCGACGTGGGACTCGACGTGGGACTCGACCCCGGGTCTCCAGGGTCACGCCCTGGGCCGAAGGCAGCCGCCAACCCGCTGAGCCACCCGGGCTGCCCTACACTTTAATTCTTCGCGAAAAATTGTTCCTAGCTCCCTTTCTGAGTGATTTGATTTCACTATGACTTGTTCTCACTCGTAGGGCAGAGAGACCAGTTAATGAAGTTGAAAAATGACTATTTCCTTGGCACGTCTCGAATTCCATTAGGTACATAAGTAAACGGATGCCTACTATTTGCAGTTGTGGAGGGTTGTTGTGTTTTGTGTTTGTTTTGTTTTGTTTTGTTTTTCCTGTAGAGAATTGTTGGGAGAAAGGGATTGAACTTATTTTTTTTTTTTTTAAAACCAGGACTTAAAGGCGTCAGAGAGCTGCCTAGTGATTGATATTTTGGGTAATCAAACTTCTCAGTATCCCCTAAGCAAGGTTCGTTTCTGTATGCTAGAGATTTGGTTCGGGGAATCCGTAGGTATGGCTGTAAACTGGCGCTGTATAGAAATGATTTCTCGGTTTGTGCACCTGGTCTCCCGAGACCCCCTGAGCGCCACCCCCCCCCCCCGCTCCCCTCCCCTCCGCGCGCGGTCCCATTTCTGCTCCAACAAGAGGAAAGAAACCATTGTGAACGGGGAGAAACTCGCCAAACTGCAAGCACAGGTGCGCATTGGTGGGAAAGGAACTGCTTGCCGAGAGAAGAAGGTGGTTCACAGAAGAGCTGCAGCAGATGATTAAAAACAAAACAAAACAAAACGAAACAAAACAAAACCTTCAGTTCTCCTTAAAGAAGTTAGGGGTAAACAATATCTCTGTTATTGAAGAAGTGAGTATGTTCACAAACCAAGGAACAGTGATCCACTTGAACCACCCTGCAGTTCAGGCATCCCTGTCAGCGAACACTTGGACCATTATAGGCCATGTGGAGACCAAGCAGCTGATGGAAATGTGACCCAGTGTTTTAAACCAGCTTGGTGCAGACAGTCTGACTAGTTTAAGAAGACTGGCTGAAGCTCTGCCCAAACATCTGTGGATGGAGAAGCAAGCACCACTTGCCACCAGAGAGGAGGAGAAGGAGGAGGATGAAGTTCCAGATCTTGTGGAGAATTTTGATGAAGCTTCTAAGAAAGAAGCAAACTGCATGGAGTCAACTTCTGAAGAAGATAAAACTTGAAGAAGTTACTGGGAGCTGCTCTTTCATATTATGACTGCTTTTTTTTTTTATGACTGCTTTTTAAAATTTTGTTCATGGATCTGATAAAAATCTAGATCTCTTAATATTTTTAAGCCCAAGCCCCTTGGACACTGCAGCTCTTTCAGTTTTTGCTTATACACAATTCATTCTTTGCAGCTAATTAAGATGAAGAAGCCTGGGGATAAAGTTTGAAACAAGGTTAATAAAGTTCTTTGCCTAGGAAAAAAAAAAGAAAGAAAGAATTTCTGTGTATTTTCCAAATTACAAAAACGATCTCCATTTATTCACTACTGTTGTTTAATATCTTGCTATTCAAACAGTGCCTCTTGGACTGCCAACATCAACATCGTTTGGAAAAGTAATGTACAATAAACATGGCTGAATAAATCAATGGGGAAAAGAAAACAAATGGAAGAAAATTGAACATCACATCAGAAGGTGGGTCTCTGGGGGCCCCTGGGTGGCTCAGTTGGTTAAGGGGTGCTTTTGGCTCAGGTCATGATCCTGGAGTCCCCCGATGGAGCCTGATGTTGGACTCCCTGCTCAGTGGGGAGTCTGCTTCTTTCTCTGCCCACCCCACTCCTGCTGTCTCACTTGCTCACTCTCACATAAATAAAATCTTTAAAAAAAAATGCATCTGTGGATGCATTAAAGGTCTACATATGAAAGGTCAAACTAAGAAATTAATAGAAGGTAGTGATAGTAGAAGAGCTAATCTTTTTTTCTTATTAAAATAATCATCCTAACTCTAGGGGTGCTGGGCTGGCTCAGTCAGTGGAGGGTTCGACTCTTAATCTCGGGGTCATGAGTTCAAGCCACACACTGGGTATAGAGATTACTTACAGATAAAATTTTAAACAATCATCCCAACTTGTATAGCATGTCTCTGTTACTGAGGATTCCAAAATACATTAATGTAAAGTTGGTAGAGGTTATCTTTACACTGAGGAGTGGAGTACAACCTATTTGGCAACATTTCAAAATCACAAATTTTGAGTGTCAACACAAATTGAACAAACCATTTAGAATCTAATAGGGCAGCCCCGGTGGCGCAGCGGTTTAGCGCCGCCTGCAGCCCAGGGCGTGATCCTGGAGACCCTGGATCGAGTCCCACGTCAGGCTCCCTGCATGGAGCCTGCATCTCCCTCTGCCTGTGTCTCTGCCTCTCTCTCTCTCTCTGCATCTCTATGAATAAATAAATAAAATCTTTAAAAAAAAAATAGAATCTAATAGTAAAGAGAGACAGTTTTATCTGAGCCCACATTAGGACAGTGCTCAGGAAACACTCTTCATAGGGAGGAAAGTACTCTGGAGAATGAAAAGTTTTTACAGTTGTGTCTTTTTCACATCTTGTAAAAGCTCAAAAGATTATAGATTAGCATATAGGCAGGAATCATGAGTTTTACTGTAAAGGAATGCAGGGAACAGAAATGTTGATTGATAACTCAGGCACAAGATGGGTTTTCCTTTAGGCTACTCGTTCACAAAGCATGTGTGCATTGCATGTGTGGCAGACCATATATCAAGCTTTTGGTTTGAACAAAGTTTATGTACAGTCATGCTAACTTAGAAAGAAATCTAAAATGGCTTCCCTTGTATATAAGGCCTTTTAGAGAGTTTCTTTCATCATAAGTTAAAAAAAATATAAAGTTAATTACATTAAAATAAAGGCTTGCTGTTTTCTGTAGGACATATTAAACAAAGAAGCTATTAGACTGATGTGGCACTAATGGTGCAGTGATGTACATTAAGCAAACTGAAAGTTAAGCCTACAAATACCTCAAGGTTACAAAATCAAAATGCTAAGGACAACCATTCACAAACAGCCAACTAAGGTTTTAAGCTGTGGCCAATCAATAATATACTTTCTTCTGCTTTTTCTCTGTAGAGGCCTCTCTCTGAGCTCCTGTCAGTGGAGTGAGTGTTCCTAACCATTTCTGCTGCTCAATTTGTAACAATTTTTGTTCAAATAAACTCTTAAAATTTTTAATATGCCTCAGTTTATCTTTTAATAGAAACTATAGACAAAGTTAACACACAGATGATGAATTGGTCAAAGATATTTGAAACATCTAAATCCAACAAGGGATTGATGTCTAGAATATTTAAGGAGCTTATAGAAAGTAATGATAAGAGAAGACCAACCCCAACAGAGATATGGAAAAGAGATATAAACAGTATATAGAAGCAGAAATGTTCAACTTGTTTTTGTTTGCATACTTATTAAAGGCAAGAGAATATGTAGAATAAATAGAAAACTTGAGGCCAACATTCACAAAAAGAGCTCTTCCGAAAGTGTATTAATTGTAGAAATGGAAAAGAAAACAACAGTGAAATATCACTTTTACCCATTAGACTGACAAATTAGAAAGCTGAATAATGCCAAGTACCTGTGAGAATGCAGGTTACTGTTGGGAATGTGCATTTTGGAAGGCAGTTAGGCAATATCCAGTTAATTTAAGAATAGTTGCATAGTCTGTGACTCAACAATTCTGTCTCTGGATGTGTATTCCAGAGAACTTCCCAGCAAGTCCATAGGGGACATACATGGGGATAATTGTCACAGCATGTTTATGTGGCAGAGAATTAGAGGCAATGTGGGCATTCATCCCTGCGGGGTGGATAGGGAAGTGTATTGTACTGGGCACACACTAGAAGAAATTGACAGCATACACAAAGAAACATGAATATTTTTTTTTAAAGAGTGTGGTTACTGAAAAAAAGAATAAATACATACCCCGATACCATTTACATAAATTTAAAGAAGGGGTACAAAAACCTGAAGAAAATACCCATAAGAATACATATGTATAAAATGACTTGCTTTAAACAGAATGGTTGTTTAAGAAGGAAGGTAAGTATGGGAAGAGAATGGGGATAAATGCAAATGAATAAAATGACTTTGCAAAGACCAATGATGACAATGTGTCATGCACAGAGCAGGATAAATAGGTCAATTTTCTGTGCTTGAAAAACAGGGAAAACTATACTGGTTGCATCCCACTAAATGCAATCTGGAAAACACTGCTTCATGGAGTAGTAATTGAATTTAATGATTTGATGTCCTCTTTCACTACGCTTTTAGCTGGTGCAGAATAAAGTAAGTTTTATCCTAAGAGCTTAAGCCATGTTCTTGCTTTTAAGTAAAAAATAATCATTTTGTCATAAAGACATGTTGTGAATCTGTAGATGACGTGCTGTGATCTTATACTCATTTTGGTGCCCTAACAGTAGTTAGTATGCAGTAGACACCGCATGAAGTTTCATCCAAATTATTCCAAAGAAAGCTTTATTTTGCCCTGTTGCTACAAAGAATCTTGAAGTATTTTTTCCCATAGAAAGATCTCTTATCTTAAATAAGTAGCGAGACAAAATTTTTTAAAGATTTTATTTATTCACGAGAGAGAGAGGCAGAGACACACATGCAGAGGGAGAAGCAGGCTCCATGTAGGGAGCCCAATGTGGGACTCGATCACAGGACTCCAGGATCACACCCTGGGCCGAAGGCAAGGGGCCCAACTGCTGGGCGTCCCAAGAAAAGGTCTGAACGATTTTTGCCTCTAGTACTGTCCAGTAACACTCATATTGGCACTGATAATTCTTAATAGAGAAGTCAGATTTTTAAGACGTGCTCACTTAGAATGTATAAGCAGGGGCAGCCCGGGTGGCTCAGCGGTTTAGCGCCGCCTTGGGCCCAGGGCATGATCCTGGAGATCCGGGACTAAGTCCCATGTCCGGCTCCCTGCGTGGAGCCTGCTCCCCCTGCCTGTATCTCTGCCCCTCTCTCTGTCTCATGAATAAATAAATAAAATCTTAAAAAAAAATGTATAAGCAGTTAAAATGGCAGCATAATCTTCAGCTACGATGTCTTCCATACATGATGAGTTTGTGAACCATCATTTGATCCTCACAGCATTATTATTTAGATTATAGATGAGAACACCGAGAGATGGACATGATTTGTTCAGTCACAAAACTTATAAGTGGCAGGCCTGAGGCTCAACATCTCCCTCTAAGGTCTGTGCTCTATCTACTATCCCATTTAATTTGTCTAAATGCAAGGTGAGTATTTCTTATTTTTAAATTAATCATTGATTAATATTTAATGTGCTACTAAACTTTTGTGTCTAGGAAATCAACAAGAAGAAAAGAGAAATATCTAAGAATTTAGGTATAGAAAATTGAGATACACTGTAGATGTAGGTTATAGACCAAAATACTGAAACAGCTTCTGCAATTGAGAAAAGACTTTTCTTGCTCACTCTCCTTCCTTACTTCACTGAAATAAGGGTCCTGCAACCCTCCCTGTGACTTACTAGGGTAAACTAGTATTGGCAGGCCTCAGGCAAAGCTGGGTAGCCGCTCCATCTTGCCCTGCCCCCACGTCCTTTAATGGGCGGTGTTCCAGATATTAGCAACTCTTAGTTTCTTCCTTGAGCTCTGTGACTTTTTAAATTTTTATTTTATTTAAATTCAATTAATTAACAGATAGTATATGATTAGTTTCAGAGGTAGAATTCAGTAATTCATCAGTTGAGCACTGGGACTCTTAAAACCCTTCCAACAACTGCTTCTTCAGGATGGAATAGTCTTGAAAAAATACCAAAGACATTCCAAAGTGAAATATTTAGTTTCAGAGTAGTTTACAGCTACCCTACACACGTAGGTTGCTTTTTCTTCTGCCTTTTAACTTACGAAGAGGTAAGCTTTAAGACTAATGATTTTTTTTTTTTTAATTTATTTTTTATTGGTGTTCAATCTACCAACATACAGAATAACACCCAGTGCCCGTCACCCATTCACTCCCACCCCCCGCCCTCCTCCCCTTCCACCACCCCTAGTTCATTTCCCAGAGTTAGCAGTCTTTACGTTCTGTCTCCCTTTCTGATATTTCCCACACATTTCTTCTCCCTTCCCTTATATTCCCTTTCACTATTATTTATATTCCCCAAATGAATGAGAACATATAATGTTTGTCCTTCTCCGACTGACTTACTTCACTCAGCATAGAAGGCATTTAGACTGAGTAAGAAAGGCAAAGAATGTTTATGTAAAAATCATTAGTCTTAGAAATGACAAAGACTAATGATTTTTACATAAACATTCTTTGCCTTTCTTACTCAGTCTAAATGCCTTCAGACTTGTGGGCTTGTCAGAGTAGGCACTTTGTTAGGCTGTATCAGGATACAGTGCTGGAGGCTAGCGCGGTGGAAGTCTAGGCCAGCTGGTGGCAAAGGCGGAGGCCCTTCCGGGCAGTACACCACAAGAAGCCAGATCTAACCGGACAGGCCCAAGACGGTGGAGGCCATGACAGGAAACCCTGACCAAATTGGAAGAAAAAGTGTTAACCGTTGTGTCCCACCCCAAGTAATAAATATTCTGCCTCCCACTTAACGATCAATAAAAGATAGAAACTGAAACCCCCAGGGCACGCATTGCTCCTGCTATTGTTCTTGCTCTCAAATCTCCTCAGGGTACTTTTTGTTGTAATAAGCTTTCCAGCTTCTGTTACTCATCCTCTGTGCTGCACGCCTGTCCTTGAATTCCTTCTCTTGACAGGACCAAGAACCTTTGGCAACTCCTTCAGGTCTGACTGGGTTGATGGCTCAGGAACCAGTTCACCCGGCAACATGATGGCCTTAGTCTTTGAGGAAAAATAGAGGAGTATAGAACAATGACATTTAATGTTTCCCATTCTCTTCCCAAGAAAAATCTCAAAAACCCATTTCCCCCAAGAAAAACACCATTTTAGAGAGCTGTAATTGGAGATTAAATCAGAGGTAGGTGGCATGTGGAGACTAACAAAGGATTAGATTCAAGCATCTGTTTAAGAGAGGCAACTCTGAGGTTGGTTTGATTAAGTACTTTCATATCAAGTTCTTGCTTCCCAATGCTGATTCTAACCAGCAATATTTTACTATTTTAAGCCCTTAGGGGCTTTTCGCTATTGCTATTGTAACTGCTATATTAATAGGCAGCAAGAGTTGAAATGGGGACTATAATGGACTTTTGTATAGTACAGTGAATATGTTATTGTGTGGTACCGAATGGAAGCAATACCTGTGCGTGGCACCATGTGGATGACAGCCTTGGTAATGTAACAAGCAACAAGTAAGGAAATACTCTCAGATCCCTCCGTGTTGAAAGTATTAGCTATTTTTCCTGCCTAATTCCAGGTGTGGAGACTTTACCAAGGAAGGGTAGGTAGTGGATGTTGGTGGAGGAGTGACACCATATGCTGAGAGAGAAGAATTACAAGGCCTGAATTCTCACTTCCGCAGTTCGTAAGTTCAGAGGTAATTTTGTATAGTATTTACATTTCTGCCTCTTGGGGAAAAAAATAAAAGCTTTCCAATTTCTACAGATAAATATGTGTTATATATCATGTTCTATAGCTTTTCAAGAACTCTGAAGGGTTTGAAATTTTACCCTATTTGCTTATCATAGTCCCATGAATGCTATTAGAAGCCAGCAAACTGCCAGGTCAGAGATAAAGGGTAATTCATTCCTTACAGCCATAGCAGCAATGCATCATATCGGCACTTTTGTGCCAGTTCTCTGAGCCTCAATTCCCACAGGGTGATGTAAAGAAGGCCAGATGGCATCTGCACACACTCTGAGTTGCATTACAGGAAAAAAAAATAGTGAACTTAGGAAACCCAAATCTTTAATAGTGGGCTGTAGGAATGCCTGCCCTTTGCTCAAAGGGAGACTGACTTTGTAGGCTCTAAGCAAACCTGCCCTTTGCTCCACAAATGCACACGATCTCTCTTGTCCAAGGTTGTTTCCTACACAAAGGAACGAAAGCAGACAGTACCCACCTCACAAGACAAGCAGAAACATGGCCAACTGTCTTCCAACATGGCAAAGTATAACTTTTTTTTTTTTAAGATTTTATTTATTTATTCATGAGAGACACAGAGAGAGGCAGAGACATAGGCAGAGAGAAGCAGGCTCCATGCAGGGAGCCCGATGTGGGACTCGATCCCAGGTCTCCAGGATCACACCCTGAGCCAAAAGCAGGTGCCCAACCGCTGAGCCACCCGGGCGTCCCTTGGCAAAGTATAACTTTAATGATTTTTTTAATTAACTAGTAGTAGTTAATTAGTAGTAGTACCCCTCTACAACATCAAAGTTACAAATAAACTGCATGACACAGAATGTAATTTTCTCAAGACTGCACATTATTTCTTGCTTGTGTAGCACTGCCAAAACCTAGTGGTAATACACATTTATTATCTCAGTTTTTATAGTTGGCAATCTAGGCATGGCTTAAGTAGCTCCTCTGATGAGGGTCTCACAGGACTGCAATCAGGATATTGGGTGAGACTGTGGTCTTATCTGAGGTTCTAATGGGGAAGGATATACTTTTAATCTCGGGTTTGGCAGAGTTCAGTTTCTTCCAGTTGTAGGATTGAAGGTTTTGGTTTCTTGCTGTGGTTTGGAGGTTGCCCTCAGCTCCAAGAGGCTTGGTTCCTTGCTACGTGGGGTTCCCCAACATGGCCAGTTGCTTCCTCCACCCAAGGGAGAGAGTGAACAACTCCAGTAAGATGGCCTGAACTGTCTACAGAAGACAATCACATAGTCATATATACCTCATCGCACTGGACATATTCTGTTGGTTAACGTCTTTCAGTGTATCAATGGAGGGGGCTGGCTATTGGCTACTTAAGAAAATTTATGTGATTTAGTGAGGAAAAGTCTGAGGAGGGGACATTTTAGCTGAGAACGCAAATGATGAGGAGTCAGCAGTGAGAAGATGGGGACAGGGGTAAGCAGCATTCTGGGAAGAAGGGACAGAAAGTGGGAAAGGTAGCTATGCCCACAGACCATTATAATATTGTATTTTATTTGTTTCTCTGTTTTTCCCATCATGGAGTATGCTGCACAGATTATCTCAGAATCTTCAACACCTATTCTATAGTAGACAGTAAACTTTTTCCATAAATGGATGGATTTATTAAAGTTTTTTTTTAAAGACTTTATTTATTCATAAGAGACGAGAGAGAGAGAGAGACAGAGAGAGACAGAGACAGAGAAAGAGAGAATGAGAGAGAGGCGGAGACACAGAGGAAGAAGCAGGTTCCATGCAGGGAGCCTGATGTGGGACTCGATCCCAGGTCTCCAGGATCACACCCCGGGCTGCAGGCAGCGCTAAATCGCTGAGCCACCCAGGGATCCCCGGATGGATTTATTAATTTAGGAATCATAAGTTTTCATTTATCAGGAACTTTAAAGATACAAAATGAGCATGTGAAGGCCTGTGCCCACAACGAACTAACAGTTGTGTGGAGAGAGTTGCAAACAATTAACTAATGCAAAGTGGTCCATGCTATTGGTGCTCCTATAGTGTTGGAAGAAAGAATGAAGCCTGAAGCCTCACTCTATTTGGGAGATTTGAGAAAACTGCATAAAGGTAATAAAGTCAGCACCAAGTCTTCAAGGATGCCTAAATTAGTGCATAAATAGGAAAAGGCATTGTAGGCAAAGGAATTTGCTTGAGCAGGGGCTTGGGAGTGACAAAGCATATGGCTGGTTTGCAAACCCCCAAGAAGTTTAGGGGTAAACAAAACAAGAAATATGTGTGTGGAGTGATAGCAGGCCAGGAGGCTTATTCAATAAGTGACTATGGATCACATCAAAGGACAAAGAAGTCAACTCTAAGGTGTGTGCTACTAGCCTAATGGGATCATCTGAGTATCGTAAATAATAATAATGGATTAAAACACATCAGCTATGTAAAATGTATGCATTCCTAATGATCCTAAACAAACAAAACTTTACTGGTTAACACTGGAGGTTGCTAGGGCATCAATTCATTTCTCTGAAATTTTATAATTTTTTTTTTTTTTTTTTTGAAATTTTATAATTAAAGTGAAAAATCCCAGCATTTTTCTAGTCTTTCTTCTAGGATCCCTGTATTTCAGGATACCAATGAGTGGGTGAAAGTTCTTTTTACAAAAGCATTTCCAGGTAATAAGGAAAATCCATTGAAAGTATTAGAAAATCTAGTGTTCTGCGATAAGACTTACAAGATATACTAAAATACAATGGATCTTTTTTTGATAGGAAAAACAAACACAAATGACATTTTGGCTTTGACCAGGTCAATTTGAGTACGTACTGAGTATTAGATGATATTAGAAATGATTTTGTTAGATATGATAACGGTGAAGTCAAAAAACATCTGTTATCAGTTTGAGATGCACATTAATTTTAAGGGTAAAATACTGTCTGAGATTTGAAGATTGAATGTTTTCAAAATATTCAAGCACAGAGCATCTGTATCAGTTTGAGACGCACATTAATTTTAAGGGTAAAATACTGAGATTTGAAGATTGAGTATTTTCAAGATACTCAAGCACAGAGCATCTGTATCAGTTTGAGATGCATATTAACTGTAAGGGTAAAATACCGTTTGAGATTTGATCTTCAATATTCAAATCTCAGTATTATTGAAAATATTCAATAAGAAGATTGAATATTTTCAAAATATTCACGCACAGAGCAGGGGAGAGGACGAAACCAGATTGGCAACGTGTTAAATAATTGTCGATTCTTGGTGACGGGTACCTGAGGCTTATGAAAAGTGAATTCACTTTTGCCAATGTTTAATATCTTCCTTCACAGTTTTGAAAAGCAGAAGCAGCCCCGCGGAAAGGGGATGTCCGAAATGAAAGACCCCAGTTACTCCTGAAGGTTCCGAGATTTCCCAGGGATTTCCGAAAGGCACGAACCGTAATTGCCGGACGGCTGCTCACTCGCGCGGCGGCCGCGGGCTCCCCGGGGGCGGGCCCGGGCGGGGGGGCGGTGGAGGACTCGCGCAGTCGGGGCCGCCGCGGGAAGCGGGGACGTCGCTCGCCTGCCGGGCGCCCTCCCGCCCCCTCGGCCCCCTCGACCCCTCGACCCCCTCCTTTCCCATCTCTCTTCTCGCGGGGCCCCGCCCATCCTCCCGGCGCCTGCGCGCTCGCCTTCCCGTCCAGCGCCTAGCCCCGCCCCTTCCGCTCCCGCACCCTACCGGGGCCGTCTCCCACGCCAAACCCGCCCCTTCCGCCTCAAGCCCCGCCCCGCGCGTTCGCCCCGCCCCTGGTCCCGGCGCGCGGACGCAGGTTACCATGGCTACCGTGCACGCCGCGGCCGGGCGTCGGTAGTGGGTCCCTAGCTGGCGGGAGGGTCAGGGCTGCACCATGAGCCGCGTGGTGACTATCGAGGAGCCCCCGCCCAGCCCGCAGCTGCCTCAGACCCGGTGCAGGGAGAAGCCGGGGGCCAGCGGCAGTGTCTCCGCCAATCGACCGTATGATTTTCTGTACGGTAAGCGCTGCCCCGGACCTCCCTCCTGGGTCGTGGAATCCTGGGCCAGGTGGGCTGCGGGACCTGGGGCGCGGTGAACGGAAGCTGAGCCTCGGGACAGATTCCGCGCCCGCGGGTATCCTCTGTCGGGTGGGCACTGCCCCGAGGTCCCCCCCCGCCCGCCCCCGGCGGTGCTCCCCGCGGGCGTCGGAAGCCGCAGGTGCGCCCGGTCCCGGAGCCCCGCGCGGGATCGCCTCGCTGTTCCCACCGTCTTTTCCCTGGGGACTTGCACAGCCTGAAGCGGTCCCGGGTGTTCTGTTATCCAGGAAAGCAGGCAGTGATTTGCTAAATTTGGAGATTCTCTCAACATTCGCACATTCCACCTGTGTGAAGGGCCGGACCAAAAGGACGCTCCCGCTCCGGTTCTCCCGGCAGCTCCACCTTTGGCTTTGTAGATAAGGAAGGAGCAGTCTTATCTCACCTTTGTTTTTAGTTTTCTCTTCTTAAAAAAACAAAAACCTTACTGTTACTCATCAGAGCATTGCTTATAAACTAGGTCCACTAAGTTCCTGGAGTTCTTGAAGTACTGGTTTTATACATTTTTGCAGCCTTTGGGTGTCTTCCAAACTATTCCAGTGTTGGTGCATGTGCTCGCTACTTCATAAATGTTTACTGAAACTTGAATTTATTATAAGAATTTTAAGCAGTTAAACGTGAGTTGTTTTTTTTTTTTCTAATATCGCCCTCCGCAGTCTCATGCTCTTCACTTGAGCCTTAGGTTGCTTTTAAACCATGTGGTAAAAAATAAAATAAAATAATAAAATAAATAATAAAATAATAAAATAAATAAAATAAAATAAAATATATAAAATAAAATAAAATATAAAATAAAATAAAAAATAAACCATGTGGTATCTCCTCTAGGATTCCCAGAATCTTCTTTGAATGGGAATCCATCGGTTACCCATTTCGTGGTATAGGGGGTATGTAATGGTTGCGTAGCTATTCTGGCCGGTGGTTTTCTTTATTCACTCTTGGTTTCATCTTGTAAAAGAAGTCTAGTAAACTGTAAACACATCACTACAGTTTCAAAAGTAATTTGGGAATTGGATAGACCTCTTCAGTAAAGAAAGGCAAGAATTTATCAAGCTCGTCTCTCTTTTTTTTTTTTTTTTTGGCAGAAGGATTGCAAAACGTTTCCATATCCCTTGCAAGGAAGAGAAACCCACTCAGAATAGGCCAAATAAAGTTTGGATTGTTCCAATAAAACAGGCAGTCTCACAGCTGTTAATGGACGGGAAGCAAGTATAGCCAGGACAAAGTAGAACCAAGACAGGGAAGGTTAGAACTAAGGTGTGGTACCCTTCTGTGTGATTTCTTGGGCCTTACGGTTTTTTACCTTGTTTAGGTTGTCAGATTTAGCAAGTAAAGATACAGGATGCACACAGTTAAACTTGAATTTGAGAAAAATAACGAATAATATTTTAGTATAAATTTTTAGCCCCATGCAATATTTGGGATATGTCTATATAAAAAGTTATTCATTGCTTATATGAAATTTAAATATAACTGGGCATCCTGTATTTTATCTGGCAACTCTAACCCTTGTTTTTTTCTGTGCATATGTTTCCCTTCTTCCATCTGACAGAAAGCAACTTGTTTATGGATTTCTCTTACTATGACAGGGACTGGAGTGGCAGTCTCCATGACCTCTTGTCCTAAAGCTCACTACCAATTGTATAGAGTCCTCGTGTATCTTAGCTGAAAATTGAAGAGAGAAATAAGATATGTTGTTGACAAGCCAATGAATTGACTGGCCTGGGTCAGATTTCCACCCTGGCAGAGCTGTGGTGGTGGTCAGTTGTACACATATGAACACCTTTCTAAGCCTTTTCACCCTTTCCTCGCTCCCACCCCTCAAACCTAATGGCCTTTTCATCATAGTTAATTGTCTGCAAGGCTTTTGCTCCTCTAATCAGCTTTGGATGTCTTCACTAAATGTAATTTTTACTCTTCTGATCACTCTAGCAATTAAGATAGATTCTAATACCTTGTTTTTCTTAGTATTAAAGTTAACATCATTTTCTTAATAGATTTTTACCTCCTTTATATACCATTTTGCATTTTACTTTTATTTTTTTATTTTTAAAATTTTTAAGAAGATGTTATTTATTTATTCTTGAGAGACACACAGAGAGAGAAGCAGAGACATAGGCAGAGGGAGAAGCAGGCTCCATGCAGGGAGTCCAATGCCGAACTCGATCCCGGGACTCTGGGATCATGCCCTGAGTGGAAAGCAGATGCTCAACTGCTGAGCCACCCAGGAGTCCCTGCATTTTACTTTTAGTTTTTTGGTAAATGCTTTGTATCTCTCAAGTGCCTCCCAGAGTGACCACCATACACTGTCACTTTCCTGAATTTGTATATTGATTAGTAGCTACACTACTGCCCTGATAATTAAAGCTTTTAAATATATGATATAGTTTTCCAAAAATGTTTTAAAATGCTTTCTAGGTTTGTCATAAACTCTTTCCTCCTTTCTTTTCCCCCAGAATATGCAATTCATTATACTTTTGCCTAAAAGTTTACATACTTCCTCTCTCTCTCATGATTACTTGGTTATGACAACTTCCTAGGCTTGTCACAACAGTTTCTACAGTATGGGTAAATTGGTTGAGGGACTTTTTCATGGTTTTCGTAGGAAACTTTAATCCATAAAATTCATGGAGTATTGATAATATTAGGCCTGGGAGCCAGAAGGATCGGAGTTGAAATTCTGTCAGTAAGTGGCTAACTTCTTGAAGCCTCAGTTTCCTTCCCTTTAAAAAGGAGCCCTAGTGCCTACCTCATTGAGTTTTTGTGAGAATTAAATGAAATATTGCACATAAAGCACTTAATACTTACCTAGGAATAAGCAAGTGATACCTGGTGAGTGCTATTATCTGGGCATCTCAGAGGTCCTACTGTTGCCTTTCGAGCACTGATTATGATCACACTTGTAGGACACGTCGCAGAATGTGTAGTCATAACTCATACGCTATTGTGCCATTATCTTCTATAGGTGGCAGGAGTGTTTCTGTAGATAGCATGCTTTTGTACTCCTTATGGGAAGAAGAGGAGGATGGCTTGTAATTTATTATTCAGACTTAGGGGAAATGTAGGCTAAATTCATTTAAGAGGAACGACACAGTTAGAACCATAGACCCAGTGACATCTCTTAAATCACTTAAAATAAGAGTATGAATAGAAATTTCCCTTTGTCCCGTTCTGTTCCCAGTATATCAGACAGGTTGAAGCTACAGCCTTCTTCCCTTTAAGCAAGTACATTCATTCGGTCTTCCAATACGCTAGCCTGTTATTTGGGGCCATAAAATTTGCCTTTGTCATTTCTTTTTTTTTTTTTCATTAAAAAAAAATTTTTTTTTGCCTTTGTCGTTTCTAATCAGCCCCATTTCCATAATTTCCCAACTTGAATCATAGATATGGATTTGGGTGCTGCAGCTAAAGAAGAGTATATCTAAAGGTGATGATTCCCAAATACATATTCGCTGGTCCAGACTTCTCTCTCAAACTGTAGATTTGTGTAGCAAATTGCCTCTTTTGGGACGCCTGGCTGGCTCAGCGATTGAGCACCTACCTTCAGCCCAGGGCATGATCCTGGAGTCACAGGATCAAGTCCCACATCTGACTCCCTGAGAGGAGCCTGCTTCTCCCTCTGCCTATGTCTCTGCCTCTCTCTCTGTGTCTTTCATGAATAAATAAATAAAATATTTAAAAAACCCCACCAAATTGCCTCCTTGTTTCTCCACTTGGACATATAATAAACACCTAAGGCCTGCTTTTCACATTCTCCCTACAAACCCACAGGCTTTCCTGTGTCAATTGATACCAACCCCATACTTTAGTTACTAAAGTCCAAAAATCTTAGAGCCATCATTGTCCCCTCTCTCTCTCTCTCTCTCTCTCATACACCATTCCAATCCATTAAAAATTCTTCTCTGTTCCACTTTAAAAATAGATCTAGAATCCTGCCCCATTTCATCACTTCTATTGCCATCACCATCATCTCTTCTCTAGGCTCACTGCATGAGCCTTCTAATAGGTCTCCCTGTCCTTTTCATAACTTCCATACAATCTGTTCTTCACTGGGTAGCCACAATGAACATTTTAAAAAAATATTTATTTTAGAGTATGCATATGCATGAGTGGGGAGAGGGGCAGACAGGCAGAAGGGGAGGGAGAGGCAGAGGGATAGGGAGAAAATCCCAAGCAGACTCCTTACTGAGTGCAGAGCCCTATGTGGGGCTCAGTCCCACAGCCCTGAGATCATGTCCTGAGCTGAAACCAAGAGTCAGATGCTTAACTGACTGAGCCACCCAGGAGCCCCTACAATGAACATTTAAAAATGTAAGTCAGATTTTGCCCCTTCTCGCCTCAAAATCTTGCAGTGGTTTCCCACCTCACTCAGATTAAAAGCCAAAGTCTTTTTAGTGGCCCACAAAGCCCCATGTGATCTAGGCCCCTGGTAACTTGTCTGACCTTTGATCTGCTATATTTTGTCTCTCTTCCTCTGTTTCCATGCCTTTGGTCTCTGCTCTTTTTCAAACATGTCAGGCATGCTGCCATCATAGGGCCTTTGCTCAAGCTGTTTCTTTGCTTCACATGCTCTTCCTTCAGACAACTGTGTAGTTAACTCCCCACTTGCAAGTCTGCTTAAATGTCACCTCTCAGTGAGGCCTGCCCTGACTACGCTGTGTAAAATTGCAACCCAATCTCCCTCACTTGCTCTTCCCCGACTTTTTTTTTTTTTAGTAGCACTTACTATCCTCTAATGTATTGTATAAAATGTTAGTTTGTTGTGTTGTTTATTGCCTCTCTCTCATGAGGTCAGGGACCTTTATCTTTTTCCTTGATATGTTCTAGGCACCTCAAACATAGTAACCCATCAATAAATCTTTCATGAATGAAAGAGAGCTGAGCCTCCTGTAGCTTTCCAGCCATGGGGAGAATATTAAGTGTCTACATCTAATAAATCATTTTTGTTGGGTAACTGAGGAGTTTTAAGACTCTAGGAATTGACTCATGTAATCTAAATTAAATTTAAGTTACCTTTAAATCACAATAACAATTAGTAATTTCTGTGAAGATTTATGTTGCCAAGTGATCTAGACTAGTTGGTCAGTGTATTTGTTTCTCAAGAGATGACTACTTAGGAAATCAAGTCTGTATCTGATGGTAGCTTATGAATTTAATGTCATATTATTTAATTTTAAGGGATGGTATAATCCTAAATATTCTCTGTTGCTTTAAAGATATACCTATCGAGAATAAAGGGGAAAGGAAAAAAAATGAGTGGGAAATGTCAAAAAGGGAGACAGAGCATGAGAGACTCGTAACTCTGGGAAACGAACTAGGAGGGGTGGAAGGGAGGTGGGTAGAGGGTGGGGTGACTAGGTGATGGGCACTGAGGGGGGCACTTGATGGGATGATGAGCACTGGGTGTTATTCTATATGTTGGCAAGTTGAACACCAATAAAAATAAATTTATACTAAAAAAAAAAAAAGATATACCTATCAAGCCCATACTTATAATAACAGAGTAATCTTTTGTTGAACTTTGGAGAAAAAATTTAGTCCATCATCAACATCCTTCTAAATTTAAGGAGTGAATTATAGCTGATTTTATTTATTTATTATTAGAGAATGACATTTTCTTACTATGTTTATCAATTCAGAGGTGACATGTTGTTAAGAGTTTGTATCTTTCCCTTGTACTGAATATGAGAGGTAGTGTTCCAGTATGTTATTTCTTTTACTTGCAAATGAGTATAGTTAGTGTATGCGGGGTCTTTTGTCTTAGAGTATTTCCTGGGCTACCCAGACCCAGAAGGTAGTTTGTTCTTAGGAGAGGAAAGACAATGTGTTTAGATTTTGGTGCTTGAGAATATATCAGGCCTTCTTCTTACCTTCCTATTGCATAAACTGACTTTGGAATACATAGAGAAGAAATGCATCTAACAGACTCTCACTGGTGGTAGAGATGTATGAGCTGCTGTAGAGTTAGGCAATATCTAAATCTTGTAATTTGTTTTCCAATTAAGAAATTACATTGTTTTGCCATTATTCTCAGTCAAGAGTAGATATATTCTATTCCTTATACCACTTTATTGTTGATTTTGCAGATCCATTGTTTATTGTGTCAAGTGAGAAAGATCACACACAGGCAAATATCCAAGCTAACCTGATTCGAAACAGACTGGTAGGTCTAATTCATTCACTAAGGCAGCCTAATGAATTTCAACCACCTAGTTTTGCTAACCACACTGATCAGATTGACTAATAATCAGAACACCAGTGGATTTTATATTCTGCAGAAATTACTCTGCCATGATTACTAGGGGACATCTTGATATTTGTGGCCCAGTGTGAAGATTAATTAACTAATAGTGAATAAAAGAGTCATTATAACCTAATTTATTTCAGTGGGAAAAGTTATATGTGCCCGTGATAAAGAATTCAAGTAGTACAAAAACATGTACAGTACAAAGGAATTCTAACCCTCAGCCCCCTTCTCATGATCATCCACTGTCATCAGTTTCTTGGGTATCTTTCTGGAGATATTCTGTGTATGTACAACTACCCTTCTTTCTGTGCCACATACACTGTTTTATAGCTGTCAAAAAATTTACAAAAATAAATAAAATGCTTTAGAAAATCTGAAGGTAACATTTTGTCTTTTTTTTCCCCCTGCCTCCCTGTCCTAATATTAGAGAAGAGTTCCCAGGTTTAGAACCATGTTCAGTAACTTGATCCATTATCCAAGATATTCTCTGTATTGGAGCAAGGTTGACCCTGTCCCAGCATTCATGCGCCGGGAATGGAAAGGACAGGAGGAGAAACACAGAGAAGGCCTCTGGCAGCTTGCTATGTAAGTGTCTGGTAGCTTCAGCTGCTTCTCATGTTTTTAATGAATGCATTTTTCTTCTTAAGATTTTTTTATTCTGCACTTTTTTAAAAGTACAATTGTTATACCTAGATCAATGGACCCCAAATTACTCTCTTAAGTCCTCTGACCAAAATGAGCTGGATTCAGGGGCAATGGTTATGGGTTTATAGGTTAGTAGATGTTCTCAGAAGCTTGGAGTGAATATATATATTAAATGACAGTTTGCTGCCAAAGGTAGAGGTAGAGGTGACTGAATTTGTTTCTTTGATCCATCTTAGAAATTGTAACTATACCCTTCTGTTAGTATCTAAATATATATATATATTTGGAGATTTGCAGCCAGAGCACCTTCAGAGATAAGTATCTTGAATTCTTTGTTCTTTTAATTATTTACAAGTCATACCTAGGAAAGTAAAAGAAAAAAAGCTACCTTTCAACCTGGACATAAAAAGTTGTCTCTTAAAACTCTGTTATTCCTATGGACTATTGATTAAATGCATGCATTTTTGTATGTGAGTTTTCATAAATCTACTCTTTTCTTACTCTTACTTTCTCTTGTTAGCCCCTAGTTTCCTGGTTCAGGGAAAGTAATTGTTATCTAGTCTGAGATGTAGGTCAGTCAGATGCATGTTGTAGAAGACTTTGGTCTCAGTTTCATCAGATACCCTGTATATCTTCTACTTTGTAGATCTAAAACTATTAAATATAGAAATTATATTTGGAAATGACATGTCAGACTTTAATAATGTTTTCCTGCTTCATTTTAGAATGGATACATCTTTCCAGATGGCTAAAGAGGTTTATGAAGATCCTGACGTGACTGGAAAGAATCGCTATAAATATTTTGAAAGGTAAAAAGTAATTACTAATGAAAATGAGCCCTGGATTTTATTAGAAAATGTTTATGGGGTACCTGGGTGGCTCAGTGGTTGAGCATCTGCCTTTGGCTCAGGTCGTGGTCCCCAAGTCCTGGGATCCAGTGCCATATCGGGCTCCCTGCAGGGAGCTTGCTTCTCCCTTTGCCTATGTCTCTGCTTCTCTCTGTGTCTCTCATGAATAAATAAATAAAATCTTTTAAAAAAAGGAAGAAAGAAAGTGTCTTTATGATAATGATAGCAGCTATCACTTTTGAGTGCATGCAATGTGTTAGGTACCAGTTTAGTACTTTATGTATATAAAATCAATTTTTTTAGACTTTATTTTTAAGAAATCTCTACACCCAATGTGGGGCTTGAACTCACAGCCCCGAGATCAAGAGTTGCATGCTCTACCAAGTGAGCCAGCCAGGTGCCCCTATATAATTAATTTTTACAACAGAAATGTAGGATAAGATGTATTATCCCTATTAGTAAGGAAGCTGAGACCAAGAGAGGAGAAAACAATTGCTTGAAGTCTCTTTTTTTTTTTTAATTTTTTATTTATTTATGATAGTCACACACAGAGAGAAAGAGAGGCAGAGACATAGGCAGAGGGAGAAGCAGGCTCCATGCACCGGGAGCCCGACGTGGGACTCGATCCCGGGTCTCTAGGATCGCGCCCTGGGCCAAAGGCAGGCGCCAAACCGCTGCGCCACCCAGGGATCCCTGAAGTCTCTTAAGTTAGCAAGTGGCAGATCTGGGATTACAGCTAAATCTGCCTAATCTCAGAGGTATTAGTGTAAGTAAGAATGTATATTTGAGAACAAAATGAAGTCATCAAGTCAAGTGAAGTACAGGAGAGACACCGTGATAGTCATAGTACATGGGAAATTGTTAAAAGTGGGCAAATAGGCGACATTCACTGTCTTTGTGTGAATCTTGCCAAAACTAACATGGTTGAAAGTTTCACTTTGTTTCATTTGTGATCAATAATCATGTGATAATCATATAGTTAGATTAAATTAAAATAAAGATCTCCCTATAGGTCTTATCTTGTTAGAAAAATAGTCTTGATGTCACATGTACATAAGCTTCCTTGAAAAAGTAAATTTGTAGTCTACATTATTATTTGTGAGCAACCTCCTTATAGAAGTTTTATAATGCTGACTTTTTAGAGAAATGGTAAATTTTTCTTTAAATATTTTATTTATTTATTTATTTATTTGAGACAGTGAGAAGGAGAGAGAGCATAAGCAGTGAGAGGAGCAGAGAGAGAGGGAGAAGCAGACTCCCCACTGAGCAGGAAGCCCATGACTAAGCGGGGCTCCACTGGATCCCACAATCCTGAGATTATAACCTGAGCCAAAGGCAGAAGCTTAACCAACTGAGCCAGCCAGGCGCCCCGAGAAATGTTAAATTTTTAACACAGGGATGCCTGGGTGGCTCAGAGGTTGAGCATCTGCCTTTGGCCCAGGGCGTGATCCTGGGGTCCCAGGATGGAGTCCTACACTGGGCTCCCTGCAGGAGCTTCTTCCTCTGCCTGTGTCTCTGCCTCTCAATCTGTGTCTCTCATGAATAAGTAAATAAAATCTTAAAAAAGAAACACAAAATAGAAATCTTCCCACTCTCAGATCCCTGGGTGGCACAGTGGTTTGGCGCCTGCCTTTGGCCCAGGGCACGATCCTGGAGACCCGGGATCGAATCCCACATCGGGCTCCCGATGCATGAAGCCTGCTTCTCCCTCTGCCTGTGTCTCTGCCTCTCTCTCTCTCTTTCTCTCTCTCTGTGTGACTATCATAAATTAAAAACAAAACAAAACAAAACAAAAAAAAAAACAAAAAACAAAAAGAAATCTTCCCACTCTCTAGTGATTTTGTGCCCAGATTTGAGGATTACCAGGGTGGGATATTCAAGCTCACTGATTTTCAAGGATGAATATGGAAATTAGAGTAAAGCTCAGAGAGTACACATTGCAAAAGTCCCACGCGTTTGTGTTCTTCTTTCTCTGCAGGCCTTTCCTTCCATTTCATCAACAGGTGCCCTTCAATGTTGTTTTTGCAGCAACCAAGTAAGTAACCATTATTTTACAACTCTTTTTCTAGTTTATTTATTGCTTGTTCCCATATTTGTTACAGAATTCCAATATTTTTCAAATTCCAGATCACAAATCATTACAAAGTCATGACATATTTTACTGGGGCATGGACAGCATTTTTAGGAAACGAGATAGAAAATAACCCAAAGCGTCAGATATATTGAGGATAATTGTGGTATTTTTGCTAATGACTTCTGTTTTGGGTAGATATATATACATAAGTTCATATGTCATGGTTATGATGTAAAATGTATTTATTATATGGTATGGTAAATAAAAGTCAAAAAATGCTTTAATTACCCTCTTTTGCATCCCTGAAACACACACTTATTTGGCAATAGCTCTTTAGCATTTTATCAGGAAAACTAGGGGCACTGTGATCCCAGGGTCCTGGGATTGAGTCTTGCATCTGGCTCCCCTAGGGGAGCCTGCTTCTTCTGCTGCTTGTGTCTCTGCCTCTCTCTGTGTGTCTCTCATGAATAAGTAAATAAAATATTTTTTTTTTTTTTAAATATTTTTTTTTTTTTTTAATTTTTATTTATTTATGATAGTCACAGAGAGAGAGAGAGGCAGAGACATAGGCAGAGGGAGAAGCAGGCTCCATGCACCGGGAGCCTGATGTGGGATTCGATCCGGGGTCTCCAGGATCGTGCCCTGGGCCAAAGGCAGGCGCCAAACCGCTGCGCCACCCAGGGATCCCAATAAAATATTTTTAAAAATATTTTTAATGTATTTATTAGAGAGTGTATGAGTGGAGCAGGGTGGGGGGAAACAGAGGGAGAGAGAGAAGCAGACTCCCCATTTAGCAGGGAGCCCAATGCAGGGCTTGATCCCAGGACGCTGGGATCATGATCTAAGCCAAGGGCAGATGCTTAACTGACTGAGCCACCCTAGTGCCACTGTCTTCTGATTTTTTTAAGACTGTGCATGGATACCTTTGGCTCTTCTGTAGATGGAGAGTGAATTTCTCACCCTCTCCCTAAAGAGAGCAACTTTATGTGGTGTCAGTTTACCCAGGGACAGCTGCAGACTTGTTTTCAGTGAAATGCTCTGTATGAGAAAAGAGGAACATATGAGATCAGTAGATCCCTATAGATTCGTTTGATAATTTTTTAAAAGCAGACTTACTGGATCACCTTCTTTGGAGTTAATAATTACATTAGGTCTAAAAGTTGTTCAGTTAATCTTGGGAGTTCTAAGGTCTATGGTGATGAACACTAGGCCTCTTCTTTTGTAAATAACTGTGACAAGAGGGACATCCTCTAAGAATTAAACCATAACAGTTGACATCTTAGATACTCTCTTTCTTAGAACTTTTAAAGGAATTAATCAGTATCCCTGAATGAAGTCAACTCTGGAATTCTGGCAGGGTTGAATTTTTGAGCAATGAGGATAATCCATCCTAGGTTAGAAGGATGGACTTGTCTGGGGGACCAGCTGCCTTCTCCAGGCATACCTTTTCATGGTTAGCTGATGGAGTCTTTACTTTGGACTCATCTAGGCATCTTGGTAAAAAGGATAAAAAGTTAATATTTTTAAAAAGTTCAGTGGTGGTTATTAGTTCCACATGTAAGGAGCTTGGCAGTTGCCATTTGTCCTAAAAACAAGTAAAAAGCTGAACAAACTGAAAAAAGCAACAACTTTTCTTGGATCTGTAGGAAAGGGGAGGATTTAGGGTAAATTGCTGCCCTCAGAGAGTCAGACAGGTTATCTATTTTTTTAAAAGATTTTATTTATTTATTCATGAGAGAGAGAGAGAGAGAGAGAGAGAGAGGGGCAGCAACACAGGCAGAGGGAGATGCAGGCTCCATGCAGGGAGCCTGATGTGAGACTCGATCCTCGGACTCCAGATCACGCTCTGGGCTAAAGGCAGGCACCAAACTGCTGAGCCACCCAGGGATCCCCAAGAGTCAGACAGGTTAATACAAGGAGGCATGGCTTCCCAGAATCCCAGAGATTCATGAGCAGAAATCACGCCAGAAACCAAGTCCAGGTAGGAAAACCTGAACAATAATTTATTAATTGCTGGAGGCTCTGAGAATTAAAATTCTAGGGGGACCTAGTCACTGGGGCTACCACAATTCTATGAGATGAGATTTACCTCCGAGAGCTCAACTAGCTTATCACAGTAAATATTGGGGAAAAAAACCCTCGTGCTTTGAATTGGGGGAATGGAAAAGGAACCATTTTGAAATATGCCAGAGCACTCTGTTCTTAACAAGGTCAGCTGTTAGGAGAAACTAGTTAACCAGAGCCTAACCTGATGGATATTATTAGAGCCTAACTGACCTGGTGGAAGGAAAATATGCAACTCTAGCCTCCTCTAGCAATCCTGCCCCACCTAGAGGGGATAGAAAAAAACTGAGAAACACTTAAGTTCACAGTCCCTATGCACAGGCTCACCAAAAGACTGTAACATTATCATGGGACAATAGAACACTTATCTTCCCCCTCCTCCCCATCTTACCACCACATTACTAAAGGCCTATTTATAGTAGTTCTTTTTACCCAGTACATTATGTGTCACAGTCAAAAAACAAAAGGCATACTAGAAGGCAAAAAACACAATTTAAAGACACAGCATAAGCTGTAGAACTAGACATGGCAGGTATGTTGGAATTATCAGATCAGGAATTTAAAACAACTATGATTAACATGCTAAGGGGCTCTAGTGGGTAAAGTGAGTAGCATGCAAGATCAGATAGACAATGTCAGCAGAGGAAAGGAAATTTTAACTAAAAAAAGAATGCTGGAAATCAAAACTCTGACAGAAATGAAGAATACCCTTGATGGGTTCATTCATTAGTAGGCAGGATACCACTTAGGAAAGAATTTGGAGCTAGAAGTTAAACCATAGAAAGCTATACAACTGGGAAGCAAAGAGAATAAAGACACAAAGACTGAAAAAAAAAAGGAGTAGAATAGCCAAGAACTTTGGACAACAACAAAAATATAATAAATGTGTAATGGAAACACCAGAAGAGAGAAAGGAACAGAAGACATATTTGAAACAATGACAGGATTTTCCCCAAATTAATGTCAAACACCAAACTACAGAGTTAGGCAGCCCAGAAAACACCAAGCAGGATAAATAAAGAAGTACACTGAAGCATATCATATTCAAACTAAAGAAAATCAAAGATAAAAAATTTTGACAGAATCTAGAGGACAAAAATACCTATAGAGGAGCAAAGATGAGAATTACTTCTGATTTCTCAGAAATCATGTGAACAAGAAGAGAAAGAAGTGAAAATTTCAAGTGTTGAGAGAAAAAAAATCAACCTAGAATTCTGTATCCTATGAAATGACCTTCAAAAGTGAAGGAGAAAGAAAAACTTTCTCAGACAAACAAAAATTGAAGGAATTTGTTGCCATTAGATCTACCTTGCTAGAAATGTTAAGAGAAGTGCGTTAGAGAGAAGGAAATAATAAAGGTCAGAAACTTGGATCTGCGTAAAGAAAAGATTGAATAAATGAAGGTAAAATGAAAGGTTTTATTTTTTATTTTATTTTATTTTATTTATTTATTTATTTATTTATTTATTTATTTATTTATTTATTTATTTATTTTTAAAAATATTTTATTTATTTATGCACGAGAGACATAGAGAGAGAGGCAGAGGGAGAGGCAGGCTCCTCGCTGGGAGCCTGATCGTGGGACTTGATCCCGGGACACCAGGATGTCGACCTGAACCAAAGGCAGACAATCCACCACTGAGCCACTAGGTGCCCCAAAAGTTTTTATTTTTTTAATATAACAGTTGACAGTTTGTTCAAAATAATAGCAACAATGTATTTGGAAACATATACAATCGCTACACATACAGTTGACCCTTGAAAATATGGTGATTAGGGGCACTGACTCATGCATATTAGAAAATCCATGCATAACTTTTGACTTCCCTAAAACTTAACTTGTAGGCTACCCTTACTAATAATATAAACAGTTCATTAACATACATATTTTGTATTTTATATATATTATATACTATATTTTTATAATAAAGTGAGCTAGAGAAAAAGATTTCAAAATCTTAAAGAGAAAATACATTTACAGAACTGTACTGTAGGGAGGAGGGCGGGGGGTGGGGTTGAATGGGTGACGGGCACTGATGGGGGCACTTGACGGGATGAGCATTGGGTATTATTCTGTATGTTGGTAAATTGAACACCAATAAAAAATAAATTTATTATAAAAAATAAAAAAATGTAAAAAAAAAAAAAGAACTGTACTGTATTTAAAAAAAAATTTAGGCAGCCCACGTGTCTCAGTGGTTTAGCGCCGCCTTCAGCCCAGGGTGTGATCTGGAGACCTGGGATTGAGTCCCACGTCAGGTTCCCTGCATGGAGCCTGCTTCTCCCTCTGCCTGTGTCTCTGCCTCTCTCTCTGTATATCTCTCATGAATAAATAAATAAAATCTTTAAAAAAATTTAGTTATTTATTCATGAGAGACATACAGAGAGATGGAGAGACACAGGGGTATTCAGGATCCCTGCGGCAATCCTGATGCGAGACTCGATCCCAGGATCCCAGCATCATGCCCTGACTTGAAGGCAGATGCTCAACCACTGAGCCACCCAGGTGCCCAGTACTGTACTGTATTTATGAAAAAATCCATGTATAGATGGATCCATGGAATTAAAACCTATGTTGCTTAAGGGTCATTTGTGTGTGTGTGTGTGTGTGCGCGCGTGCGCGCGCGCTTATATAAGTAAAATGAATGACAGGAATGATAAACAGATGGACAAATTAGGATTATTTTGTTATATAACAGTCTGCTCTCAGAGCACAATGGAACTAAACTAGAAATTAATTAACAGAAGGGTAACAGAGAATTCCTGAATATATAGAGATTAAGTGATGTATTTTCAAATAACACAAGAGAGAAAGAAGAAATCTCAACAGAAGTAAAAAAAAATATTTTGAACCTTGTGAAAATGATGATACAATTTAATCAGAATTTAGGGTGCAGTGAAAGCAGTGCTTAGAGGGAAATTTATAGCATTAAATTAATATATTAGAAAAGAAGAACTAAAACCAGTCATCTAAGCTTTTACCTTAGGAAACTAGAAAAAGAAGAGCAGATTAAATCCAAAGCAGGAAAAGAAAGGAAATAAGAATTAGAGCACAAATCAATGGAATTGATCAATGAAATCAATAGAAAAAAAAATCAGTGAAACCAAGAGCTGGTTCTTCAAGAAGGTTACTAAAATTGATACCTCTAGCCAGGATAACTGAAAAAATAAAGAGAGAGAGAGAGAGAGGACACAACTTACTAATATCAGAAATAAAAGAATAGATTCTATTGACATTAAAAAGATAATGGAATACAATGAATAACTATGCTGCAAATTTGATAACCTTGATGAAAAGTCAAATTACCTGAGGTGCTGCATCTGTTAAGTGTCTGCCTTGAGCTCAGGTTGTGATCCCAGGGTCCTGAGATTGAGCTCTGCATCATCAGGTTCCCTGCTCAGTGGGGGAATTTACTTTTCCCTCTCCCTCTGCCTCTTACCCTTCTTCCCTGTTTGTGCTCTTTTTCTTACTCTGCTCTCTCTTATAAATAAATAAAATCTTTTAAAAAAGATTTTAAAAGGACTAATTACTTGAAAGACACAATCTGTCAAAACTCACACAAGAAGAAGCAGATAATGTGAACAGACTTCTATCTATTAAGGAAATTGAATCAATAATTAATAACCAAAACATAAAGGACCAGACTCAGATGGGTCTACTGATGAATTCTTCCAAACACTTAAGGAAGAAATGATACCATTCTCCACAATCTCTTTTAGATAATAGAAGAAGAGGGAATACTTTCTAACTTTATGAGGCCAGCATTATTCTAAATCCAAAATCAGACAAAGACATTAAAAGAAAACAGTATGCCAGTGAGCATAGGCACAAAAATCCTCAACAGAATATTAGCAAATGAAATCCAACAGTGTATAAAAAGAGTTATACACCACAACCAGGCTGATGCAAGGCTGTTCAGCATTTGGAAATCAATTAGTGTAATCCATCATATTAACAGGCTAAACAAGAAAAATCACACAGTCATATTAATAGAGGCAGAAAAGTATTTGACAATATCCAATACCCATTCATGATAAAAAAAAAAATTGAGTAAACTAGGAATAGAAGGAAACTTCCTCAACTTGATAAAGAACATGCACAGAAACCCTACAGCATAGTTAATGAAACTCAAAGCTTTTCCACAAAGATCAGGAACAAGGCAAAGATGTCTCTTCTTACCTCTCCTTTTCAACAGCACAGATATTCTAGCTAATGTAATAAAACAAGAAAAGGAAGTAAAATTTATATGGATTGGGAAGGAAGAAATGTCTTTGTTAGCAGATGCTATGTTCATCTATGTAGAAAATCGGGGAAAAGGACTAAAAAAACTGGAACCGGTAAGTGATTATAGTAAGGCTATAGGCTACAAGGTTAACGTATAAAAAGTCTGTTGCTTTCCTATATACCAGCAATGAAAACATGGGATTTAAAATTAAAAATACAATACCACTTACATTACCATAAAAATGAAATATTTAGGTATAAATCCAATAAAATGCAAGATCTGTAGGAGGAAAACTATGAAACTTCAATGAAAGAAATCAAAGAACTAAATAAGTGGAGAGATATTCCATGTTCTTGAATGAAAAGACTCAATATTGTCAAGGTGTCAGGTCTTTCCAACTTGATCTATAGATTTAATGTAATCTCAATCAAAGTCCCTGCAAGTTAGTTTATGGATATCAACAAACTGGTTCTGGAGCCTATATGAATAGGTAATATGTGTTGACAGTAGCCAACACAATATTGAAGGAGAAGAACAAAGTTGAAGGACTGACAATACCTGACTTCAAGACCTACTATTAAGCTATAGTAATCAAGACAGAGTAGTATTGCGGAAAGAATAGATCAGTGAAACAGAATAGGGAGCCCAGAAGTAAGCCTACTTAAATATAATCAACTAATTATTTAACAAAAAGAACAAAGACAATACAATGGAGCAAAGATAGTCTTGAAAAGATGCTGGGATAACAGGACATCTACGTGCAAAAAAAAAAAAAAAAAAATTCCAGACACAGACCTTATACCTTTCACAGAAATTAATTCAAAATGGATCACAAAAAAAAAAAAAAAAAAAACCAAAATGGATCACAGATCTCAATGTAGAATGCAAAACTGTCAAGTTCTTAGAAGATAATATAGGAAAAAACCAAGATGACCTGGAGTATGGCAATGACTGTTTAGCTATAATACCAAAGGTACAATCCTTTTAAGAAATGATGGATGATCTGGACTTTATTTAAATTAAAAGCTTCTGGTTTTTTGAGCAAAGATGACAGAGTAGTAGGAGGACCCTAGTCTTACCTCATCCCTTGAACACAGATAAATATCAAGTTGTTCTGAACACCCAAGAAATCTGAGTACTGACAGAATAGAGTGAACAACCAGAGGGAGAGAAGAGGCCACATTATGGAAGGTAGGAGGTGTGGAGATGTGATGTGAGGGAGAGAGGGATGGTGGGTGTTGCAGAGGGGATGGAGCCCTGATCATGGGAGAGAGGCAAGGGGGGTTTTGCATAGGGGATCACACAAGGAGAACATTTCCCAAAGCCATTGACTGGGAAAATGAGAGAGGCTAATTATTGTGTTTTAAACAGCCAATGGAACTCCAAGGCTGAAGTTTTAGAGTTCCATGCTGTCACTGGTGTGGATCCTGGTAGGTGCTGCAGTGCTCCTGTGAAGAAGGAGGGCAGAGAGCCTGGGAGCAGATAGTGTGATCTGAGGATCCCCTGGGAGAGAAGCACTGAGAGAGATGGTTCGCCCTTCTTGGAGTGCATCTGAGACAAATGGGGGTCAAAAGAGGTGGCAGGCACCATTATGCTCCCTCACCCCTTAGCTTAGACACAGACATCTGCTGAGGGTGGCTAACCTGGACACTGGCTTTTTGTTTTGCTTTACTCCAAACTCTTGTGCATTCATGCTACTTCTGGGACAAACCTGTAGCAGCCCCAGTGTGGCAAGACCCTCCCCCAGAGGACTGGCATAGGTCCAAGCCACATCAGGTCCCTAAAGTTTTGGAAATTTAAAACTCAACCAGCCTGCCTGGGATAAAACACAGGTACCCTGCACTGCTGGGTGGGCAGACATCTGGACACAGGGTGAAGGGAGGGATCTGAGGGACACCTCGGACACAGGGGTGTCTAAGGGGAGATTGTTCTTCTCTGAGGTCTTCCCAGACAGTGGTGGGCACGAACTCCCCTCTCTAGGATGAGGGAGAGGGCTGGTGCCATTTTCCTCCCTTGTTCCTCAACCTAAACTAACTTCAGTAAGCAGCATATGCCAATAGTTTCAGCATAAACTGCTTACACCAAGCCCTGCATCCCTGTACTATGCAGGTGTTTCTTTCTTTCTTTCTTTCTTTCTTTCTTTCTTTCTTTCTTTCTTTCTTTCTTTCTTTCTTTCTTTCTTTCTTTCTTTTCTTTTCTTTTCTTTTCTTTTCTTTTCTTTTTTTCTTTCTTCCCTTTCTTCCTTTTCTTCCTTTTCTTTCCTTTCTTTCTTTCCTTTCGCAGGTGTTTCTTTACTAGAACAAATGTGCCTGAGAATCTGAGCAGCAGGCCCCTCCCCCAGAAGACCAGTGTAAATCCCCTGTACACACCAAATTTACTGACCATAGAATGCTGCAAAGCATCAGGTCTCTTTTAACAAGCAGACTAGAGCACACCTGGTTAAAACTCCCCACACTCTGCCCAAGGTCCAAACAGTCCCCACTGTTGAGGTGAGATGAAACTGTGGAGGACTGACCTGAGGGAAAGAGCAGCCAAAACACAGCAGCAGAGTGCACACAGCATATACCAGAGATGCTTCATGAAGTGCCAGGCCCTGAACAGCATATGAGGCCATTACTCTCAGGAACAGGAAACCTAATAGGCTTTCCTAACACACAGAAGAAGACAGAGCCCTAGATAAATGTCAAGATGGAGGAATTCATCCCAAAAGAGAACGAGAAAAGGTCATAGCCAGGGATCTCACTGAAACAGATATAAGTAATATGCCTGATTCAGAATTTAAAACAACAATAATAAGGATACTAGCTGGACTTGAGAAAAGCACAGAAGACAGCAGCGAGCCCCTTACCACGGGATAAAAGACCTAAAAACTAGTCAGGCTGAAATAAAAAAATGCTATAACTGAGATGAAACTCACTGGATGTAATGACCACAAAGATGGAAGAAACAAAGAAATGAATAAGTGATATAGAAGATAAAATTACTGAAAATAATGAAGCTGAAAAGAAGAAGAAAAGAAAAATATTGGATCATGAATACAGACTTAGGGGACTCAGTGACTCCACAAAGCATATAACAATCTTTTCATAGGAATCCCAGAAGAAGAAGAGGGGGAAAAGGAGGCAGAAGGTTTATTTGAGGAAATTTAGCTGAAAACTTTCCTAACCTGGGGAAGGAAACAAATATCCAAATCCAGGAGGCACAGAGAACTCCCATCAAAATCAACAAAAACATGCCAGCAGCAAAACATAATAAAATTTGCAAAATACAGAGATAAGGAAAAAATCCTAAAAGCATCAAGAGAAAAGAAATCCCTAACTTACAAAGGAACACAAGTAAGGTTAGCAGCAGATCTCTCCACAGAAACTTGGCAGGCCAGAACAGTCACATGATATATTCAATGTACTGAATGGAAAAATATGCAGCCAAGAATACTCTATCTAGCAAGACTGTCATTCAGAGTAGAAGGAGAGATAGTTTCCCGGGCAAACAAAATCTAAATGAGTTCTTCACCATTAAACCAACCCTGCAAGAAATTTTAAAGGGGACTCTTTGAGTGGGAAAGAAAGACCAAAAGTAATGAAGACTCAAAAGGAATAAGGATAAAACAAGCAATACAATGGCACTGAATTCATATCTATTAGTAATTACTCTGAATGTAAATAGACTAAATGCTCCAATCAAAAGACATAAAGTATTAGAATGGATTAACTAAACAAGACCCATCTAGATGCTGCCAGCCAGAGACTCACATTAGACCTAAGGCACCTACAGACTGAAAGTGAAGGGATGGAGAACCACTTATCCTGCCAATGGACATCAAAAGAAAGCCAGAGTAGCCATACTTCTACCAAAGTAGATTTTATTTTTATTTATTTATTTATTTTTTATGAGAGTCACACAGAGAGAGAGAGAGAGAGAGGCAGAGACACAGGCAGAGGGAGAAGCAGGCTCCATGCACTGGGAGCCCGACGTGGGACTCGATCCCGGGTCTCCAGGATCGCACCCTGGGCCAAAGGCAGGCGCTAAACCGCTGCACCACCCAGGGATCCCCCAAAGTAGATTTTAAATCAAAGACTATAACAAGAGTTGAAGAAAGGCACTGTATCATAATAAAGGGGTCTATCCAACAAGAAGAGCTAACAATTGTAAATATTTATGCCCCTAACTTGGGAGCACCCAGATATATAAAACAATAACAAACATAAAGGAATTCACTGATAATAATACAATAATAGTAGGGGACGTTAATACCACACTTACAGCAATAGACAGATCATGGAATCATAAAGTCAACAAGGAAACAATGGATTTTAGTGACACACTGGACCAGATGGACTTATATATGGTCAGAACATTTCATTCTAAAGCAGCAGGATACACATTCTTTTTGGGTACACATAGAACATTCTCCAGAATATATCATATACCAGGTCACAAATCAGGTCTCAACAAGTTCAAAAAGACTGAGATCATACCATGCATATTTTCTGACCAAAACATGAAACTCAAAGTCAACCACAAGAAAAAATTTGGAAAGACCACAAATACATGGAGTTTAAAGAACATCCTACCAAAAAACGAATGAGTTAACCAGGAAATTAAAGAAGAAATAAAAAATACACAGAAACATGAAAATGAAAGCATAATGGTCCAAAACCTTTGGAATGCAGCAAAAGCAATTATAAGAGGGAAGTATGTAGCAAGTAAGACCTACCTTAAGAAGAAGAAAAATCCCAAATACACAACCTAACCTTACACCTAAAAGGGGTAGGAAAAGAACAAATGAAGCCTAAAGCCAGCAGAAGAAGGGAAATAATAAAGATTAGAACAAAAATAAATGATACAGAAATTTAAAAAACCAAACAGGACAGATCAATGAAACCAGGAGCTGGTTCTTTGAAAGAATAAAAGTGATAAATCCCTAGCTGGACTTATCAAAAAAAAAAAAAAAAGAATAAAGACCTAAATAAATACAATTACAAATGAGAGGGAGAGATCACAACCAATAGCACAGAAATAGAAATAATTATAAGAGAATATTTTGAGGGGATCCCTGGGTGGCTCAGTGGTTTAGCGCCTGCCTTTGGCCCAGGGCGTGATCCTGAAGTCCCAGGATCGAGTCCCGTGTCGGCCTCCCTGCATGGAGCCTGCTTCTCCCTCTGCCTGTGTCTCTGCCTCTCTCTCTCTCTCTCTATGTCTATCGTGAATAAATAAATAAAATCTTTAAAAAAATATTTTGAGAAATTATATGCCAACAAATTGGGCAATCTGGAAAAAAAATGGATAAATTCCTAGAAACATTTAAACTACCAACACAGCAGCAGGAAAAAATAGAGAATTTGAACAGAACCACAACTAGCAAAGAAACTGATTCAGTAATCAAAAATATCCTAACAAACAAAAGTCTAGGGCCAGGTGGCTTCCCAGGGGAATTCTATCTTTAAAGAAGAGTTAATACCTATTCTTTGAAGCTGTTCCAAAAAATAGAAATGGAAAGAAAACTTCTAAATTAATGCTATGAGGCCAGCATTACCTTGGTTCCAAAACCAAAGGCCTCACTAGAAAGCATTACAGGCCTATATCCCTGATAAATACGGATGCAAAAATTCTCAACAAGATAATGCAAGTTGAATCCAACAGTATTTTATTTTTTAATTTTTTAAAAAGATTTTATTTATTTATTTGAGAGAGAGAATGACAGAGAGAAAGCATGAATGGGGTGAGGGGCAGAGGAAAAGCAGCCTTCCTGCTGAGCCAGGAGCCTAGTGTGGGGCTCAATCCCAGGACTCCAGGATCATGATCTGGGCTGAAAGCAGATGCTCAGCCTACTGAACCACCCAGGCACTCCAAACAGTACTTTAAAGAGTTATTCACCATGACCAAGTGGGATTTATTCCTGGGCTGCAAGGTGGTTAAATATTCACAAATCAATCAACATGATAACTGCATTAATAAAAATAAGGAAAAGAACCATATGGTCCTCTCAATAGATACAGAAGAAGTATTTGACAAAGTACAGCATCCATTCATGATAAAAGCCCTCACTCAACAAAGTAGGGATAGATGGGACATACCTCAATATCATAAAGGCCAGATACAAAAGACCCACAGGTAATATCATCCTCAGTGGGGAGAAACAGAACTTTTCCTCTACAATCGAGAACAAGACAGGGATGTCACTCTCATCTTTGCTATTTAAAGTAGTACTGAAAGTCCTTACCTCAGCAATCAGAAAACAAAAAGAAAAGACATCCAAATGGGTAAGGAAGAAGTCAAACTTTCACTATTTATGGACAATATGTAGAAAACTCAAAAACTCCACCAAGAAATTGCCAGAACTGATATATAAATTTAGTAAAGTCACAGGATAAAAAAAATCAATGTACAGAAATTTGTTGTATACACCAATAATGAAACAGCAGAAAGAGAAATCAAGGAACCAATCCCATTTACCATCGCACCAAAACAATGATACCGAAGAATAAATCTAACCAAAGAGGTAAAAATCTGTACTCTGAAAACTATAGAACATTTATGAAAAATTTAAGAAGACAGAAAGAAATGGAAAAACATTCTGTGCTCATGGATTGGGAGAGCAAATATTTTTGAAATGTCTATACCACCCAAAGCAATCTATACATTCAGTGCAATCCCTATCAAAATACCACTAGCATTTTTCACAGAACAAACAATCCTAAAATTTGTGTGGAACTACAAAAGACCCGGAGTAGCCAAAGAAATCTTGAAAAGCAAAACTGGAGGCATCACGGTCCTGGAATTCAATTCAATTTATATTACAAAGCTGTAGTCACCAAGACAGGATGGTACTGGCACAAAAACAGACACATAGATCAATGGAACAGAATAGAAAAGCCAGAAATGGACCCACAACTATATGGTTAACTGATCTTCAACAAAGCAGGACAGAATATCCAATGGAAAAAAGTCTCTTTGACAAATGATGTTGGAAAAACTGGACAGCAATGTGCAAAAGAATGAAACTGAACCACTTCCTTACACCATACACAAAAGTAAATTCAAAATGGATGAAAGACCTAAATACAAGACAGGAAATCATCAAAATCCTAGAGGATGACACAGGCAGCAGCCTCTTTGAGCGCAACTGTAACAACTTCTTATAAGACATGTCTCCAAAGGCAAGGGAAACAAAAGCCAAATGAACTATTGGGACTTCATCAAGAAAAAAAGCTCTGCACAGCAAAGGAAACCATCAAGAAAACTAAAAGACAACCTATGGAATGGGAGAGGATATTTGCAAATGACACATCTGATAAAGGGTTAGTATCCAAAATCTATAGAGAACTTATCAAATTCAAAAAAAACCAAAACAAATAATCCAGTTAATAAATGAACAGAAGACGTGAATAGACATTTTTTTTTCCAAAGAAGATATCCAGATGGCTAATAGACATGAAAAGATGCTCAACCTCACTCATCATCAGGGAAATACAAGTCAAACCATGATGAGATACCACCTCAGACCTGTCAGAATTGCTAAAATTGACAACACAGGGAACAATAGATGTTGGTGAGGGAAAGGAACCCTCATGCATTATTAGTAGGAATGAAAACTGGTGTAGCCACTCTGGGAAACAGTATGAAGGTTCCTCAAAAAGTAAAAATGAAAATTCCCTATAATCCAGCAATTGCACTACTATTATTTACCCAAAGGGCACAAAAATACTGATTTCAAAGAATACATGTACCTGATATTTATAGAAGTATTATCAAGAATAGCCAAATTATAGAAAGAGCACAAATGTTCATTGACTGATGAATGGATAAAGAAGTTGTGGTACACACACACACACACACACACACACACACACACACTGGAATATTACTCAGCCATCAAAAAGAATGGCGTCTTGCCATATGCAATGACATGGATGGAACTAGAGTGTATTATGCTAAGCAAAATAAGTCAGAGAAATACCATTTGGTTTCATTGACATCTGGAATTTAAAAAATAAAATAGATGAACATGGGGGGAAAGACAGGCAAACCATAAAACAGACTCTTAACTATAGAGAACAAACTGAAGGTTTTTGGAGGGGAGGTGGGCAGGGGGATGGGCTAAATGAGTGATGAGTATTAAGCAAGGCACTTATTGTGATGAGCACTGGGTGTTATGTGTATGTGATGAATAACTAAATTCTACTCCTGAAACTAATACTATACTGTATGTTAACTAAGTGGAATTTAAGTAAAAACCTAAAGAAAAAATAAATAAAATTAAAAACTTCTGCTATATGAAGGACAATGTCAATAAAATGAGAAGACAAGCCACAGACTGAGAGAAAATATTTGCAAAAGACATATCTGCGAAAGGACATTACTCAAACTATGTAGTGAACTGTTCAAACACAACAAGAAAAAGAATAACCTGATTTTAAAACAGGCCAGGGACCTTAACAGACACCTCACCAAAGAGGATGGATATACAGGTGGTGAATAAGCCTATGAAAAGATGCTTCACATGATGTGTCCTTGGGGAAATGCAAATTGAAAAAACAATACGATGTCACTATGCATTTACTAGAATGGCCACCGTCTGGGACACTGATAACACCAAAAGTGGAGCCCTGGAAACCCTCATTCATTGCTGGTGGGAAATACAAAATGATACAGCCACTTCAGAAGACAGTTTGGCTGTTTCTTATAAAACTAAACATACTCTTACTATATGATCCAGCCATCGTGCTCCTTGGTGTTTACTGAAGGAGTTGAAAACTTATGTTTATACAAAACCTGCGCGTAAACCCATAGATGTTTATAGCAGCTTTACTCATAAATGTCAAGACTTAGAGGCAACCAAGATGTCCTTCAGCAGGTTGATGGATAAATAAACTATGGTATATTGAGACACTGTAATATGTTATTCATTACTAAAAAGAAATGAGCTATGAAGTCATGAGAAGGGGGTCATGGAGGAATCTTAAATGCATATTCCTAAAAGAAAGAAACCAATTGGGAAAGGATATGTACTGTATGATTCCAACTCTATGACATTTTGGAAAACGCAAAACTCTGGAGTTTTGCGTGGGGAAATACTCTGTATGATGGATGCATGCTATTATATGTGTATACCATATACATAGGGATTTGTCCAAACCATAGAATATGTAATACAATGAGTGACCTCTAATATACACTATGGGGTGATTATGATGTGTAAATGTATATTCCTCAGCTGTAACAAATGTACCACTCTGGGTGGTAGGTGTAAGGATATTGATAATGGAGCAGGCTATGTATGTGTGGAGCCAAAACATATATAGAAAATCTCTGTACGTTCCTCTCAGTTTTGTTGTGAATGTAAAACCACTCTGAAAACATTAAATCTTTAAAAAAATACAAATAATCATTAGAGTTCATAGTTACAGAATAGGATTTGCTACTTTGTGAAACCCCTCTTTGTGTTTAGTTTTGTTGGGGCTGGGAGGAAAATCTAGAAGACTGTGGATATGGCAGACAGTGCATGCTTTTCCATCTAGTGGAGGAGGAAGGGCCCGGGAGAGGGAACGGAGCAGAGATAAGTGCTGTCAGCACACCAAACCTAGAATAAGTGAGTGTGTGGATGGGATCCAGGGCTCAAGCCACATAAGAAACAGGTATGGGGTCTTTCTGGGTTTTGAGTCCTGACTGAAGTTGGGGAGGAGTAGGAAAGAGATCATTGTTCTTTCTTACTCCATTTATTCTCCCCTAAAACCAACTGAAATAGTTTGGAGAAAAATAACAAGTTAGAAAAGAAACTGTATTAAGTTACCATAGGACTTCTGTCAAAGTATCATTTCCCCTTTGTATCCTCTCCTCTGACCTACCTGTAAGGATATTTTTTTTAAGATTTTATTTATTTATTCATGAAAGACACACAGAGAGAGGGAGGCAGACACACAGGCAGAGGGAGAAGCAGACTCCCCACAGGGAGCCCAATCTGAGACTTGATTCCTGGACACTAGGATCATGCCCTGAGCTCAACCACTGAACTACCCAGGCATCCCCACCTAGAAGGATCTTAAGTCATCAGAAAGCTTAGTCAGAGGATTCATTAGGCTTTATCACAATCTTAGCATATTTGATCAGATAGTTCAAGCATGTAATTTTTAATTTGGAAAACAGTTTATTCTCTTGATTCAAATTAATAGTGTTACATAGTAATAGTCATATGATCTGGGATGATATAAAGCTGATTTGAAGTTATTTCCTCAACTAGAATTTTGGTAGTAGAATAATTTGTGCTGAAAACATAAATTAAAATACCTAAATTATCTACATAGGTTAGAAATCCATAGCAGCTGCTGAAAAATACCACTTAATTCCACTTAATACCACTTGAATTCAGCATTAACAACTTATTATTTTTTAAGATTTTATTTATTTATTCATGAGAGACACAGAGAGAGAGGCAGAGACATAGGCAGAGAGAGAAGCAGGCACCCTGCAGGGAGCCCTATGTAGGACTCGATCCCAGGACCCCGGGATCGTGACCTGAGCCAAAGACAGATGCTCAAACACTGAGCCACCCAGATACCCCAGCATTAACAACAATTTATTTTATTTTATTTTATTTTTAATTTTTATTTATTCATGATAGTCACACACACACACACACACACACACACACACACACAGGCAGAGACATAGGCAGAAGGAGAAGCAGGCTCCATGCACCGGGAGCCTGACGTGGGACTCGATCCCGGGTCTCCAGGATCACGCCCCGGGGCCAAAGGCAGGCTCCAAACCGCTGCGCCACACAGGGATCCCCTTAACAACAATTTAAAGTAGTATTTCATTACAAGTTTAACCTCTCAGTAGGTGCTTCTTTCTAGCTGACTTGAAGTGCATTTTTCTTAGAGTTAAGCTCTATATGTTTTGCTTATTATATTTTTTTGACCAAAAAAAATCACATTTATTTCAGTAGTTCAAAGTGCAAATACAGCAAGTCAGTTCACAATGTTTCAAGATACAGTTTTAAGTATAATGAAAACTTGATATACAAAAATGAAAGGGTAAATAGCAGAAATCTCAATTTTTAAAAAAATTCAAGTAACCCAAAAACCTTTAGACTAAAATATTCCATTTACAACAATTCAGAAACGCCTTAATTTATAGATACCAGTAGTACATTGCAATCCAAAAGGACTTCTCAAAGGAGAATCACCCCAAACCAGTCAGCTCAGGACAAGAGTGGAAGTTCTTGGGGCGGCCTGTTTCTGATTTGGCAGCCTCACTCTCACTGTCGATTGATATGGTTTGACCCATGATACTTGGATGTTTAAGCAAATTCTAGAAAATATTTAAAGTTCAGTATGAGGCCAACACCCTGATAAGAGATACTGAAATGGCTACCATATATTTGCAAGATTTTAAAGACCTATTTTATTTTATTTTGTTTATTTTTTAAAAGATTTTATTTATTTATTCATGAGAGACACACAGAGAGAGAGAGAGAGAGAGAGAGGCAGAGACACAGGCAGAGGGAGAAGCAGGCTCCATGCAGGGAACCTGACATGGGACTTGATCCTAGGTCTCCAGGATTAAACCCCGGGCCGAAGGTGGCGCTAAACCGCTTAGCCACCGAGGCTGCCCTAAAGACCAATTTTAACTTCAGGCCTATGGTGTTACTGGGGGAAAGACACAGATTGATACTTCTTCCATTACTTAAAACCTTTCTGTAAGGTTAGCAATGTGGCCTTTACAACTTCCTCATGAAAATCATACTTCATTATATATTTACTTATTTCTACACATACAGAACTTTTATGTAAAGTAGAAAAAGTTCCCACTAGGAAGATAATTAAAGGTTGTTAATGTTCTTTGTATCACTTAGCAGTCAAGACACATGTTTATTTCTGCTCCGCAGAAGCAATGTTAGCTATTTGCTTCAATTCAGGAAAGGTGTGGGTTTTCAGGATGGTTTAGATGAGATATTTATTGAGTCTTTTTCTCAATCTTCTTCATCATGATAGACAGTAAATTGAGAGTCTGTTCTGAAAATTCTATCCCACCATGTAAATGTGGAAGCATGGTTTCTGATGAAGTTCATGTGGTAGAAATCATGATGCCGACAACCAGCAGAGAGAGGGATCAGATTTAAAGGGTTCAAAGGAATGTCATAGCCACTATGGACATCAATAGTTTCTATCAAACAAATAGTCACCCATGCCCAAAGGAGGATGACATGATCACATAAAAGCATGATTCCTATGAAAAATCCAGTTCCAAGAATCAGAGTTTCCAAAGAATATGCATATTATTCAGCTTCCATTCCAAATGGAGCCTGAAACTCATGATGAACTTTATGAATATATTTATATATTCTTTTGTGATGTAAGGGCCTATGCAGGAAATAGTGCCAGGTATCCTCAATCACTGCACAGCCAAAGCATCTTGCCAAAAGCATATACCATCTTGGCATTCTTTCCCAATCATAAAGTATATTAAAATACTCTGTAAAATAATAAGGTCCACAGATCAAAGGAAGCTGGATACAAAAGTGATTAAAGAGAACTACTTTAAAACATTTCCACTGGTTTTCCCATGTTTCTGGTTTATCCTTTGGAATTTTGTACTTTTTCATGAAAGGTATAAATTGAAACAAAAATCCAGGTAAACAGAACAAGAAATAAAGAACCTCGTGAAATACCAAGGATCCCCATGTTGCAATCTGGAACTTTGTATAATTCTTCAACATATAGTTCCAAGCATTTTTAAATGGTTCTTGTAGAGGGTTCTCAGGTAAAAGTGAACCTACATACTCTACAGCCAAGGATGCTAAACTAAAGATGCTGATACTTTCATTTGTTACCATTTTTCAAATCTCTGCAGAAAGCCTTAGAATTCTGGCCGAGTGGTGGGAATGCCTGTTTTGCTTATTATAAACACCTCCCATTGCCTTTGACTATTTTTTTTAAAATGTTAATCTCTTTTTTTGCCATTGTATTTAGGTTTTTAAAGATGTGATTTAACATACTTCTACCAACTGGAAAACATATTCTTTTACATGGAAATGGCAGTATTGTTTTAATAGTACTATATGTCTAGGTTTAAAAGAATAGAAAATTTAGAAAACGATGAACATGAAAAAAAATTCTGTAGTCCTATCCAGAAATAATTGTTGTTAATTTATTATATATCCATTTAGGCATTTTTCTGTGCACAAAACCCAGTTTTTAAATATAAAAATGAGCTTCTGTTGTACATCCTGCTTTACAGTGTCTTTTGTTCCTACTTTACATTGAATCATGGACATTTTTGTATGTTCACAAGTACTGATTACATTTTTACTTTTATTATTTTTTTAAAAGATTTTATTTATTTATTCACGAGAATATACAGAGAGAGAGAGAGAGAGAGAGGGAGAGACACAGGCAGAGGGAGAAGCAGGCTCCATGCAGGGAGCCCGACACGGGACTTGATCCCGGGTCTCCAGGATCACGCCCTGGGCCGAAGGCAGAGCTAAACCGCTGAGCCACCCGGGCTGCCCGACATTTTTACTGTTAATAGCTGCATAAATTCCATTATATGGGCCATATTTTTTGAAGTAGTTTTTCTGTTGGTCATGATCATTTAAGTTTAACTTTTCTTGAAAAAGAGCCACATGAATAGATTGGAAAGATTTCTGTGAAGTATGATTTAGTTAAAAAAGCAAGATGCAAAAATGCATTCATGTTGGCACAACAATAAAATAATACTCTGTATATTTGTGTGTAGAAAAATAAATGTGGATAAAAATACAGCAAGGTTCAGGGATAATTCAAGGATATATTCTAGATCTAGGATATACATAGAGGGTACTGATAAAGGTGGATAAAGGAGGAAAAGATATTGAGGGAAACAAACTTTAAAAGAAAAAAGCACTGCTGGGTTGCCTGGCTAGCTCAGTTAGTAGAGCATGCAACTCTTGATTTTGGGGTTGTGAGTTCAAGCCCCACATTGAGTATAGAGATTGTTTAAAATAAAATCTTTGTTTTATTTTTTAGATTTAAAAAAAAATTAAGTAGTTAACATTTAGTGTATTATTAGTTTCAAGGGTAGAATTTACAACACCCAGTGCTCATTACATCAAGTGCCCTCCTTTTTTTAAAATTTTTTATTTATTTATGATAGTCACATACACACACACACACACAGAGAGAGAGAGGCAGAGACACAGGCAGAGGGAGAAGCAGGCTCCATGCACCGGAAGCCCGACGTGGGATTCGATCCCGGGTCTCCAGGATTGCGCCCTGGGCCAAAGGCAGGCGCTAAACCGCTGTGCCACCCAGGGATCCCTCAAGTGCTCTCCTTAATGCCTATCACCCAGTTACCCCATCCCCTCACCCAACTCCCCTCCAGCAACCTTCAGTTTATTCCCTTTAGTTAAGAGTCTTTTATGACTTCCCTCTCTGTTTTATTTTTCCTTCCCTTCCCCTATGTTCCCCTATGTTTTATTTCTTAAATTCCACATATGAGTGAAATCATATGGTATTTGTCTTTCTCTGACCTATTTCACTTAGTGTAATACACTCTAGTTCCATCTGTATCATTGCAAATGGCAAGATGTCATTCTTTTTGATGGCTGAATAATATTCCATTGTATATATGCGCCACATCTTTGTCCATTCATCAGTCAATGGACATCTAAAAGTATAATCTTAAAAAAGAAAAAATAACCACTAGAACGTTAAAGCATATGTGCTATCATACTTGTTATATAAATTATGTTTAAGAGTAGACATAGGTTTAAGTGAATTAATCTAATTTTTTTACTTAAAAATAGCCAGAATTAAAAAGAACCAAAGATGAAAATATGAATCGAAGTTGATGCCTAATAACCTAAGGTGCAACCATTTTTTTTAAATGGGCCATTAAAATTTTTTTGTAAGGTTTTACTCTTACACATTAGACTTTATGAATGTGTTTGCTTATATCTCTGTACACTTGTCCAATTATTTCCTAGAATAAATTCCTATGAGTACAGTGGCTGGGGCAAAAAAGTATTTTAAAGGTCAGATATATATTGCTAAGTTACCTGTTAGGTTATATCTATTTGTATTTCAATCAACAGTTTATGTGAATGCCTGTTTTCATCACAACTTCATCAATCCTGGGTATTTTCAATCTTTTAAATCTTTGCTTATGTGATGTAATAAAACAGAATCTTTATGTTTTATTTTACTTTTCTTTGGTTACTAGTTATGGTCATTTTTTCATATGTTAGAAATTTTAATTTTTGTGACTTGTTCTTTACTCATTTTTCCGTTAGTATTTAACTGTCATTGATTTACAAGGGCTTTTTGTATAGAAAGACTGTTTAACTCTTATATATGTTGCAGAACCTATTTCTAAGTGTGCCATTCATATTTTAAATTTATGATACTTTGAGGTATAAAAGTTTCAACTTAACCTTAGTTCTACTGATCATTTTCTTTTGTAGCCAGAGAGGCTTTTGAGCCATGCTGAAAAAGACTTGCACTCAAAGGGGGTATATTTACTTATGTTTCCTATTAATACTTTTGTAGTCTCATTTTTATATTAAATACCTTAAAATATCTGGAATTAATTTTTGTCCAAGGGATGAGGTAACTTTTCTATAGCTAACCAAGTTATCTTAGCATTAATTATTGAGTCATCTATCTAGAAAGAGCCTTGTCTTTTTAAAAAACCAGAAAGCATCTCTAATCTTTTCTCTGCTCCTGAATTTCTAGAGGGAAACAGTTAAAATCGGTTGTGTACCTAAAGGCAGAGAAAAAAGAAACCAGGAAGTAGCAATTCTAAACAGGTTCAGAAGTAACTCTGTGACATCCTAGAATCTACCTCTTACGGTTCTATACTACAGTCCTGCCCAGTGATACACAGATAAATAGCTGCTTTTGTGAGTAGACCTGGGCTTCTGTATCCCCTCGGGTTTTTGGCAGAGGTGAGACTAATAAGGCAGTTCTCTCAAGATAATTGGGCATAATCCTGGTTACACTGTATTCATGAATCTGTGCATGTTTAAAGGGGGAATGGGCTTATTAAAGCTAAGGACTTATTTCTACTTGACTATGTAGTATTCTGAGTGACTGGATCGGGTTTTAATTTTTAAAATCATTTTCCCTTTTAGGACACAGGCATATACTTTTCTCCCTATTTCTGCTAAATACCCACCCGTACTTTCGAAGCATACTGTGGGTACCCAGACTGATTATCGGGATGCTGAAGTTCAAACTGATCCATATTCTCCAGAATATGTAGTATGTCAGGATTCAATCCCTGAGCTCTTGACCCTGGCTACTCTTACTTGGGGTGAGTTGGTAATTATCTTGGATATTTGCAGATATCTGTCCTGATCACCTTGCATACTGTTGAGTTCCTGGAAATGATGTGCTTAGAAGCAACTGGGGTTTAAATGTTGCTATTTAAAATGTCTTGCTCAACAGAGCTACTTCTTAGATTCATACTTCTGCTGATACTTTTTTTCAAAAAGAGGTACCCTTTTCACTTAAAGGAGGGTTATTGTACTTTATCCCTGAAGCTGAAGTTCTATTTCAGCTTAATTTTGTGGTTATTTGGTGACAACTCACCTTCTTCCTTCCACTGTTTTTCCTAGTGAATCAATTCCTTTTTATTGAGCAATTCTTACTCTTTTACACATAAATCTTTTTTGAATGTATAATACTGAATGTATATTACACCATATGTAACAATATTGTCTTACTTTGCCCAAAGTATCTTGCAATTTATCAAATCTCTCTTAAATACCCTATTGGATGATTTGGATGATTTCTTTTGCTATGATTTCGGAAATGCTAATATGGTTCTGACTCAGAAATTCACTCTTAGAATGCAATAAAATCTGACTGAGGCCTATATTATGTGAAATTAGAAAAATTAATCAGAAAAGGGGTTTTCAGAAATAACAGCTTCTTGAACTCACTTGATTGTAGCTGGGAAACTGAGAACCAGAGACGCCAACTCCTCCCAGGTGTTGGAGGTAGTTGGTACAATGTAATGGCTTTTATTAAAATGAGATGACTTTTGTTTCCCATTTGTGATGGTTTGCTGTGGTCAAGTCTGCATCACAGGCAATGAAGATATACATATCTGAACTCTAGTTTGATTCTCATTTCCTGGCTCACCTTAATGAATTCAGATGAAGCATTCTTGCCATCCATACTTGAAATCAGTGGCTCTAATTTCACTAGATGACGGATTAAAAATATGCTGAAACTTTTCCCTTCTGCTCTGAATACACTAATGTGTATATTAGTGTATATATATGTGAATATACATATATTCATATATTGGTTATGGGTATATTAGTGTGAGTTGGTAATTGTCTTGAATATTTGCAGATGTCTCTCCTGATAACCATGTGAGCTATTGAGAGGAGAAGGAGAGAGAGAGAGTATGTGTGTATACACACTGATATACACATAACGACACTTTTAAAAAAAGGAAGAAAATTTCCATAGTTTTGAAGTGGAGATTTCTTCCTAAAATAAAGAAATAGCTGGGAACCTATGATGATGAGTAGGGATTGTGAGTGGTAGGGAACCAGATCTGAGTTACCTGCCTGAATTAGAGGAAGCAGGACTTTTCTCCTACCTACAGGTGGGACTAAAGCTCATTGCCTGCGAGCACAGAGGTTGAAGTATCAGTAAAAACCACTGTGAGTCAGGCCTGCTCCTTCATTTGTGAGGCCTTGCCTCGGAGTCTAAATGGAGTCCTATAAACTATATGTATAGATGTTTAAAAATTATAAATCAAGTTAATATCTGATAAGTAAAATATGTTCTGTATTTTTCACAAATATATCTTTATAATGAATTGAAAGGACAAATTTAAATTGAAAATTCTTAGATTCTATGGGATTCTTTGGTAGAATGGGGCAGCAGGGGAGAGGCTGCCTGTGACTTGCTTTTTTCTTTGGCTGTGTTCCACATCATGAGGGGTCTGTCATGTACGCATGTGATTACCTCACCCTATTTTTCTAGTCTCTGTGTACATATCCCTGTAAACAGCCGCCACTTGGCTACCCTTTGGGTTTAAGGGTAAACAAACAGCAGGATATAGTCTGCCCTTGAGAGTCTGAATTCTGGGAAATGGTCCTTGTAAATTTTGGAAGGAGGCTTGGGCCATTTGTTCAAGGAATTCCAGGATCTTTAAGAGTAGAGTAGTTCCAGATGGGCAGTCTGTTAACTCGTCATCCTCAGGGCTCTAGAGAATGAGGCTGTAGAGCTGTTCTTCTTGCCAGGTCAGAGTGTTACTACCCAAGGTGATTGTGAGAGAAATCTTTGGATGATCTCAACCCAAGAATCACAAGGCATCTAAGGAACACAGACACCAGGAGTGATCCACAAAAAGTTCAAAAAAGGTGTGTGTGGGGGGAGCAGAGAATAAATTCCTAAGCAAACAGAGCAAGCACATGGAGCAATCTCAAAGGGACTTAGGAAGTACTTTTTATATCCTCAAAGAGATCAAGGAGAGTAGAGCATGAAAACAAGAAGGGGAGCTATGAAAAAACCAATTGCAATCCCTGGGAAGGATAACTATGAAGTTTGAAATAAAATGAACTCAGTAATAAACTAAGTAGAGCTGAAGAACAAATTAGTGAAATGAAAGATTAAATGAACAAGTATTCCAGAATGTAATGTGCAAAGGTAGAACAAGATAAAAAAGGTAAGAGCCATGGGGGATAGGATTATAAGATCTGATAGTAGAGAGAACAGTGGAGAAGCAATGCAAGAAAAGATAATGGCTAAAAAATAATAATAAAAAAAAAAAAAAAAGAAAAGATAATGGCTGAGAATTTCCTAAAACTAAAGAAAGATATGAGTCCATAGTTTGAAAGATTTCTTTGAAGACCAAACAAGATTAAAAAAAAAAAAATTCATACCTACTAATAGAGGAAAAAAGAAAAAACTGCAGAAGCTTTTGGAGACAAGTCAGATTACCTAAAAAGAGACAAAAACCAAATTGACATTTCATAGAATTATTTTTAAAGTGTGGGAAAATAATAGCAAACCTAGAATTCTTTTACCAGCCAAACTGTTATTCAAGAGTGAAGGTGAAATAAATAAAGACTTTTCATAGGATAAGACATTTCATAGGATCTACCTTATAGGATATTGTATTGATTAAATAAACTCATTTATGTAATGTACTTAGACCAGTGCCTAGCATGTAGATAAGCATCTTGTAAATGTTAGCTATTAATCTGAGTAAAGGAAGATGAAAGCATATATTTCAGTGAGAAGAAAAATGATCTCAAAAGGAAGAAGCAGGGTTTGAGAACATGATGAGCAAAAAAAAAGAGAAAAGTATATAATTAAAATAAAATTAAATTAAATTACTTGTTAGGTGTTGATTTTCTAAAGATGATATTTTTTAAAAAAGATTTTACTTATTTGAGAGAGAGAGTGCACAAGTGTGAGGGAGGGGCAGAGGGAGAAGCAGACTCCCCGAAGAGCTGGGAGCCTGATGTGGGTTTGATCCCGGGAACCCGGGATCATGACCTGAGCCAAAGGCAGATGCTTAATTGACTGAGCTATTGAGGCACCTCTAAAGATGATAATTTTTGAAAAAAAGAAGCAAGTACTAAAACTCTAGATCAGGACTGGCACACTATGGTCCATAAGCCAAATTGGTCCTGGAAAACTACATGAAGTCAAAATTTCAGTGACGCTAAAGAGGTTTTATTGGAACACAGACACACTCATTTGTTTGTATACTATCTGCTTGCTTTTGTAGTTTTTTTTTTTTTGGAAAAAAAGTCTAATGTTAATTCCAGTATAATTAACATTCAATGTTATATTAATTTCAGTTGTACAATATAGTGATTCAACAGTTCTGTACATTACTCAGTGCTCACCACAGTAAGTGTATTCTTTAATCCTTGTCACCCATTTCCTCCATTTCTTCCCTCTAATAACTTCCAGTCCTCTATTATTAGGAGCCTATTTTTTTTTCTTTGTTGTTTTTTTTGTTTCTTAAATTCCATATTGAGTGAAATCATATGGTATTTGTTTTTCTCTGACTGATTTCGCTTAGCGTATCCTCTCTAGCTCTATCCATATTGTTGCAAATGGCACAATTTCATTCTTGTTTATGGCTGAATAATATTCCTATATATATTCATTCATCAGTCCATGGACACTTGGGTTACTTCCACAATTTGCCTATTATAAATAATGCTGTTATAAACATAAGGGTACATATATCTTTTGAAATTAGTGTTAGCTTTTGTATTCTTTGGGTAAATACCCAGTAGTGGAATTATTGGATTATATGGTAAATCTAGTTTTCAATTTTTTTTTTTTTTTTTTTTTTTTTTTTTGAGGAAACTACATACTGTCTTCCACAGTGGCTGCAGAAGTTTGCGTTCCCAGGGCACTTGGCTGGCTCAGTCGAAAGAGTTTCCTTAATCTATTTTCATCTTTTATTATTCTTTTTTTCTCTCTTGTTCAGCTTGATTGCTTTCCATGACTCTCTCCTCCAAGTCACTGATCTGTTCTGCTTCCTCTACTGTACTATTTTTTCCCCTCTAGTGATTTTTAACTTCAGTTATTGAGTTCCTCATCTCTGATTGGTTCTTTTTTGTGTTTTTTATCTCTTTGTTGAGTGTCTCACCAAATCTTTTGCTCTTTTATCCATTCCAGTGAGTATGTTTATGACTATTACTTTAAATTCTCTATCAGGTATATTGCTTATCTCCGTTTCATTAGCTTCCTTGTCCAGTCCTTTCATTTGGGACATATTCTTTTGTCTCCTCATTTTGTCTAACTCTCTGTGTCTATTTCTATGTGTTATGAAAGGCAGCTACATTCCTGACTCTTGAAAGTCATGGGTGTATGAAGAAGTGGTCCTATGGTGTCTTGCAGTACAATGTCCTCTGTTCACCAGACCTTGGCATTCAGGGATGTCTCCTATGTGTGTTGTATGTGCCCTACTGTTGTGACTTAGTCATGTTTGCCTTCAGTCTAGTCCTCTACAACGGTTCTCTTTGCCTGTTGTGGGCAGGGTTTGGTCCCTGTGTTGTAATTTGGCCAGTCTGGGGTTGCCTTGAGCTTGAGTTGAGTCAGACCAGGGGCTTGCTAGAGCTTCAGTAGCACTGAACTGCAAGGTTTTCTCCCTGCGTTGTCCATGGCATGTGTGATTGGACTGACGTGCGGTAATCTTCCCTTCTCCCTGGGGCAGGAATTGCTTGCAATGGTGGTGGTCCTTATTTGGGCTGCATGATGTCAGCCTTGGATGGACTAGGGTAGTTCCACAGGAGACATGAGGTAAGAGTGAATGGTGTCAGCAATGTCTGTCAATATGCAGGGAAGTGACCTGCAGCTGCTTGGGACTACTCTGCTGAGGCAACTTGGTTGGAGTGGGCAGATCCACAGAAGACTGTGGGGTAGGGCATGCTGTTAGCAAGGTTGGTGGAGATTATTCCTGCTGTTCTGGTTCTGGTAGGTGTCCATGTATCTACACCGGGGGGTGGGTATGTGAAATGGCTCCTGCTAGCTCCTTTGTTCCTAGAGAAGTCTCCCAAAAATCTCTGCCCCTACAGCACAGACTCTGAGATTAGTAAATAAATTTCCCTCTTGTATACCCCAAGTGTTTTTCAAATTTCTGCTTCTAGGCTGAATCTCAGTGAGCCTGTTTGTTGTGCAGTCTCATTAAGGTGGGGGCTCAGTTTCCTCTCAACCTCCTCCTTGATCCCACTGATTTTTTTAAGTTTTGGGTACTAAGCCTCACTGATTTTAAGAGATTGTGAAGCCAGGCCCCTCTGGCTTTCAAAGCCAAATGTTATGGGGATTCATCTCCCCAGTGCCTGTCCCCTGTGCCTGGGGTGCCTAGCATGGGTTCTCCTCCTGCCTGCACTCACAACATTCCTCCCTTTTGTGGATAGTCCTGCAGGTCTGCTTGGCTCCCACCATGTCTCTGCCCTGCCTACCCTCCTCAATGTGGCCTCTTTTCAGCATATAGGTGTGGAAAGTCTGTTCTGTCAGTATTTGGGGTTTTATTCTGGTTATTTACACTGACGGGTGTATATCTGGTTGTATTGTGGGATGAGGTGAGCCTAGGATCTTCCTACTCTGCCATCTCCCCATAAGTCGCTCTACATTTTTTAACGTAATGATAATTAGGAGGTGCTCCTGGCATTTATCACATGGGATGGGGTTTGGGAGCCAGGCTAGTGTGGTACTAAACATCCTGTCCTGCATTCAGCAGTCCCATACAAGAAATAATTGTTTGCCCAATATGGCAGTGATGTCACTTTGGTTGAGAAATACGGACTTAGTGCGGTTAAGAGGAAAATATTGAGGTATAAAGATTAGAAATGAGAAGCAAAACTATTTATGATGTACTCATTTAGAAAATCAACCGAAATTACAAATTATCAGAACTAAGAACCTGAGTTCAAGATGCCTGATTGTGGAATTGATATGCAATATTTAATTAGAAATATTTGAAAACATTATATTCTTAATAGCAACAAATAACAACCTATGAAAATCACTTAACAAAAACATGTGCATAGCATTATGGAGAAAAATATAAAGAGTTTCTTAAGCATATGAACAAAGATTTGATAAAAAAAAAAAAGAGGCATACTGTTTTTATGAATGGAAGACTCATGCTTTAGTGCATATTATTTTTCCTCTAAACATTTTATACCTTCAAGAAATTCTAATCCAAATTCCTGCTGTGCCTCTGTAGATCACTATCTGTCCTCTTCTCTTACCAGAAATCACACAAAAGCAACAAGCACACCAGAACTTCCACAAATTACACTTTCAGTGAAACTAAAAAAAAAAAAAAAGAAATCTGTAAACTACTACTAACTTGTTAGGACTACAAAAAGCAACTGAGAGGGATGCCTGGGTCGCTCAGTGGTTAAGCATCTGCCTTTGGCTCAGGTCATAATCCCCGGGTCCTGGGATTGAGTCCTGTGTCAGGCTCCCCACAGGGAGCCTGCTTCTCTCTCTGCCTGTGTCTCTACCTTTCTCTCTGTGTCTCTCATGAATAAATAAATAAAATCTTAAAAAACAAAAACAAAAACTGAGATTACACAGAAACTATGTGAGAGGAAGTAAGAAAACATGGGCTGTAGGAGAGCATCAGGGGAATCTCAGAAGGCTTGAGCAAAATTATACTTCTGGGAGACAAGTTTGGCAATATCCAGAAAACTTTTAAGCCATTATATTTTATGATCTAGCTGCTAGACTTAAGATCTTCTAAGAATCCTAGAGAAATTCGCATATGGACATAATGACCAGTACAAGGATGTTTTTTGTAGCATTACTATGTGTAATCAAAAAACTGAAGCAATCTAAAACATTAGTTTTTAGAAGTTAGCTTAAATTGTGGTAGAGTCCTACAATGGCAGAATGAAATTAGAACTCTCTGTATCAGTGTGACTAGTGTCCCCAGCACTAAGTTGAGTAAAAAAGTTGCAGAATGATACAGTAAAATATCATGGATATGGATATTAAATAAAAGACAGTATTATATTTTTACTTATGTATAGTTCATTTTTCCCAGCTTTATTGAGATATATAATTCACATATTATCTAAGGTTAAGGCATACCATGCGATGATTTTATATACATATATTTTGCAAAATGATTACCACAATAATATTAGTTAACACATCCATCACCTCACATAATACCATTTTTTTTTGTTATGTGTGGTGAGAACATTTAAGATCTATTCTCTTGTTACCTTTCACGTATGCAATACAGAATTGTTAACTGTAGTCATTATGCTGTATATTAGCTATCCAGAACTTATTCATCACTTAACTGAAAGTTTGTACCCTTTCACCACTTCTACCCATTTCTCCCACCTCCTCACCCCTGACAACCATCAGTCTACTCTCTATGAATTCAGTTTTTTAAAATTCCAGACATAAGTGAGATCATACAATATTTACCTTTTTATTTATTTATTTATTTTTATTTTTATTTATTTATTTTTTAATATTGACCTTTTTATGTGTGACTTATTTTACTTAGCACAATGCCCTCAAGTTTCATTCATGTTGTCACAAATGTCAGGATTTCCTTTTTGTATGGCTGAATATTGTATATTTTAAATTACATATAATGAAATTTATCACACGTTAATAAACATAAAATTTTATTATGTCAAAAAATTTTATTATGTCACATTAATTATATTCAATATAATATGTTAATTATATTTAGTATGTTATATAGGAATTGTATACATATATATCTTTTTTTATGCATTGTCAATGAACAATGAAGTTGTTTCCATGTCTTGACTACTGTAAATAATGCTGCAGAGAGCATGGGAAAATCAAATACCTCTTTGAGATAGTAATTTCATTTCCTTCAGATATATACCCAGAAGTGGAATTGCTGAATCATATAGTACCTCTATTGATTTTTTGGGGGAACTTCCATATTGTTTTTCATAGTGGCTATATGAATTACATTCCCACCAACAGTATACTAGGGTTCCTTTTTCTCCATATCCTTGCCAGCATTTGTTATCTCTTGTCTTTTTGAAAACAAATATCCTAACAGGTGTGAAGTGATATTTAATTGTGTTTTTCTTTTGTAGTTTTCTGATAATTAGTGTCTATTCAGGTCCTTTGTCCATTTTTTAATTGCATTATTTTGGTTTTGTTACTGATTTGTAGGAGTTCCTAATATATTTAGGATATTAACCCTTATCAGATACGTGGTTTGAAAATATTTTCTCCCATTCCACAGGTTGTCATTTAATTTTGTTGCTCATTTTTTCCACTGTGCAGAAGCTTTTTGGTTTGATGTGGTCCCATTTTTAATTTCTGCTTTTGTTTGTGCTTTTGGTGTCATATCCAAAAAAATCATTGCCAAGACCAATATCAAGAAGCTTTCTTTCTATGTCGTCTTCTAGGAGTTTTACATTTAAGTATTTAATCCATTTCAAATTAATTTTTATGATTAGTGTAAGATTGAGGTTCAGTTTCACTCTTGTACATGTGAATATCCAATTTTTCCAGCCCCATTTATTGAAGAGAGTATCTTTCCTCCATTGAGAATTCTCGGCTTCCTTGTCAATACTAGTTGACTATATTTGGGTTATTTCTGAGCACTTGATTCTGTTTCATTAGTCTTATGTGTTTTTTATGCCAGTACTATATTGCTTTGATGACTGTAGCTTTGTAATATAGATTGAAACCAGAAAGTGTGATGCCTTTTCTTCTTCTTCTTTTATTTTTTAAAAGATTTTATTTATTTATTCATGGGAGACACAGAGAGGCAGACTTGAAAGCAGAGAAAGAAGCAGGCTCCCTGCAGGCAGCCTGATGTGAGACTCTATCCGAGGACCCTGGGATCAGGCCCAGAGTCAAAGGCAGATACTCAACCACTGAGCCAACCAGGCACCCCTTGTTCTTCTTTTTCAAGATTGCTTTGGCTCTCTGGGTTTTTTTATAGTTCCATATGAATTTTACAATTCATTTTTCTGTTTCTGTAAACTAATGTCATTAGGATCTTGCTTGGGATTGTATTGAATCTGTGGATGGCCTTGGGTAGTATGTATATTTTAATAAATTATTTCTTCCAATCTGTGAACATGGAATGTTTTTCCATTTACTTTTGTCATCTTCAGTTTCTTTCATCAAGATATTTTATAGTTTTTTGTGTATAGATCTTTTATGTCCTTGGTTAAATTTATTTCTATTACATTATTATTATCATTTAAGATTTTATTTGAGAGCGAGGGAGCACACAAGCAGGGTGGAATGGGGCAGAGGGAGAAGCAGGCTCCCTGCTGAATGAGGAGCCCAATGTGGGGCTCACTCCCAGAACTCTAAGATCATGACCTGAGCTGATGGCAGATGCTTAACCAATTGAGCCAACCAGGCGCCTCCCTATTTCATTACTTTTGATTCTTGTATAAATAGAATTGTTTTATTTGTTTTTTAGGTAGTTCATTGTTTATATTTAAGAATGCAACTGATTTTTATCTGTTGACTTTGTATCCTACAACTTTACTGAATTCATTTGTTCTGTTTTTGATAGAAAACAGTTTTCTATGTATAAGATCATGTTATCTGCAAACAGCGACCATTTTACCTCTTCCTTTTCAATTTGGTTGGCTTTATTTCTTCTTTGCCTGATTGCTCTGGTAGGGCTTCTAGTACTATCTTGAATAGGAGTGATAAGAGTAGGCTCTTGTTTTATCCCTGATCTTAAAGAAAAAGCTTTCAACCCCACTGTTGAGTGTGAAATTAGCTGTGGGTTTGAATATAGAGTTCATTTTTGTTTTATTTCTCTATGGAGAGGGAGTATAGAGTAGTAAATAAGACCACAAGAGTCAGATTGCCATGTTCAAATCCTGATTTCTACTTGCTTACCATCTATGACCTTTGTAAGCTACTTTGATATTTCCTTGCATTTAAAAATATGGATTTGTCTAATACAGGGCATTCCAAGGTATGATTATTCAGTAATATTCTTCAAACTGTCTAGCATCTTATATGCAACTAAAATGTCTTCTGGCCAAATAACTAACAAGAGGTAATACAGGACACAGATAACCAGTTGTGAGGCACATCATGAGGATATTTCCTAATGTCATTTCATCCTTCATAACCCTTGAAGTTATAGAGGACAGGAGCTGAAAGAACGTAAATGGTACATGAATTTCTCCATGTGTTTCTAAAGTGCTTTGCTTCATCATCCAGGTCGAGGGCTCCCAGCTGGACAAGCTGAAGTTGAGATGATAGAACGTGCCCGGGAGAAACGTGCTTGGGAAGCCACTCTTCCCTGTCTGAGTGACACCTCCCAGTTTGAGAAGAGGAGAAGGATGATGAATGCAATGGAAAGGAAGGAGTGGGCCTTCAGAGAGCAGGAGATTGAAAAGTAAGTTCTAGATTACTGAGACATCTGCACCTGTGCTGGTGGAGTAATATAAATATTTTTTATCTGTAAAGCATTTTCCCAAATGTATGGGTTTAAAGGCAGCTCTCTACCTGTAGAGTTAGGAAGTTGGATTTCTGGTTCTTTTAGGAATAATAGTTCTACAATTTTCTCTCTAACAACATAAAACTGTATATTGCTCTCTTTGTATGTAAAGTTAAGCATGGAACCCAGATTTGAATAATTTCTCAAAGCATCTGTGATTCTTCTCTTTCCTTTTTTCTTTATTTTTATTTTTATTTTTTTTAAGATTTTATTTATTTATTCAAGACAGAGAGGCAGAGACAGAGGCAGGGGGAGAAGCAGGCTCCATGTAGGGAGCCTGACGTGGGACTCGATCCCGGGTCTCCAGGATCAGGCCCTGGGCTGAAGGCGGTGCCAAACCACTGGGCCATCAGGGCTGCCCCCCTTTTTTCTTTATTTTTTATACTTTTTAAAAGATTTTATTTATTTATTCATGAGAGACAGAGAGAGAGAGAGAGAGAGAGAGGCAGAGACACAGGAAGAGGGAGAAGCAGGCTCCATGCAGGGAGCCCAACGTGGGACTGGATCCTGGGTCTCCAGGATCACACCCCAGGCTGAAGGCAGCACTAAACTGCTGAGCCACTGGGGCTCCCCTTTTTTTCTTTTTTCTTTTTTTTTTTTTCCCCTTTTTTCTTTAAAGAAAAATCTAGGGATCCCTGGGTGGCGCAGTGGTTTGGCGCCTGCCTTTGGCCCAGGGCGCAATCCTGGAGACCCAGGATCGAATCCCACATCGGGCTCCCGGTGCATGGAGCCTGCTTCTCCTTCTGCCTATGTCTCTGCCTCTCTCTCTCTCTCTCTCTCTCTCTCTGTGTGTGTGTGTGTGACTATCATAAATAAATTTAAAAAATCAAAAATAAAAAAATTAAAAAAAAATAAAGAAAAATCTAATTATTATCATAGAATCCCACTGAAATGCCTTTTTTTTTTTTTTAAAGATTTTAAAAATTTATTTGACAAAGCACAAGCAGGGGGGAGCAGCAGAAGGAGCTGCGGTGGGAAAGGAAGAAGCAGGCTCTCCACTCAGCAGGGAGCCTGACATGGGGATCAGTCTCCGGACCCTGGAATCATGACCTGAGCTGAAGCCAAGATGCTCACCTACCTGACTGAGCCTGACTGAGCCACCCAAGCACCCCTAAAATGTCTTTCTTTTAAAAAAATTTTAATTTAAACTTTAGTTAGCTAACATATAGTACAGTATTGGTTTCAGGATTAGAATTCATTGGTTCATTACTTTCATATAACACCCAGTGCTCATCACAACAAGTGCCCTCCTTAATACCCATCACTCATCTAGCCCATCCCTCACCAACCTCCCTGTATCAACCCTCAGTTTGTTCTCTATTGATAAGAGCCTCATGGTTTGCTTCCCTCTCTTTTATCCCCTTCCCATATGTTCATCTGTTTTGTTTCTTAAATTCTACTTATGAGTGAAATCATATGGTATTTGTCTCTCAGACTGACTTATTTCGCTTATCATAATACACTCTAGTTCCATCCACTTTGTTACAAATGGCAATATTTGAATCTTTTTTTATTTATGTTATTTTATTATTTATTAATTTTTTATCTTTTTGATGGCCCAATAATATTCCATTGTGTGTATGTGTGGAGATATGCACACACACATGCACATACTACATCTTCTTTATCCATTCATCAGTCTTTCAAACTGACCCTTTCTGTTCATTCCCAGTGCACCTCTGCCTGGACCGTGGCCCTCTTTATATCCCTCAGCCTCTTAGCTAATCATCTTAGTCCCTTTGATACTGAATTCACAGTCAGGACATCCTGGGTTCTAGCTACAGTTAATGGGAGCATTTTCTATTTAAAAGACAAATTGTGGAATTCCTCAATTAAGAGATGAACTCACAGTGCATAAATAACAATATGTTTAGGTACTTCTGGTTTTCAATAATTTTAATGTATTTTCAGTAATAAAGCTGTCCTTAGAATGTGTGGAAATGATGAAAACCCCAAAATTACAACTCCCTAACAATAAAGAAACATGGGATGTTTTTCCATTTATTTTTGTCATCTTCAGTTTCTTTCATCAAGATGTTTTATAGTTTTTAGTGTACTAAACAGAAAGGGAACTTGTTGAGGTTTTCCTTTGTTCTGTGCTGCACTAAGGCACTTTATTGCCCATAGCAATGCTACACCTGTCAGTGTACTTACACAAAAGAAAGCTAAGAACCAAGACAGAGACTTAGCATGGTTCTGAATTCAAAGTATGTTTATCTTTTTATAACACCTTCTGTTAACCCCAAGTCCAGACTGTGTGATGTTTTGGTAAAAGCTTGCAATTAAAGAATGCAAAGTAGGTATCAAAATTAAATTTATTGCTGCAATTTGGAGAGGTATATTCTTATCAGAAGGGCACTAGGAACATTTATAATGTTTCTGGCTAGTTCTGTTTGGGATGGGTGGAGATTTGGGAAAATTACTGAGAGAAAGTAGCTGGGTGTTGAAGGGTGAGTAAAAAGCCATCAGGAAGATAGTATTAGTGATGATGATGATATTCATAGAGCATGTTACACTTGTAGAAGCTTACTGTGTGCTGGAGCCATGTTCCAAGCCAGTGGTTCTCAAATTGTGGTCCACAAACTAGCAGCATCGGAATTTCCTGGGAATTTGTTAGAGATCCAGATATTTGGGCACCATCCCAGACCTACTGAGTCAGGTGGTGGACTCCAAATTATCTGAGGCATGCTCAGGTTTGGGAACTACTGTTCTACCATTAACTCATTTAATGCTCACAACCTTATGGGATAGGTACTATTATGTCTGTTATATGGCTGAAGAAATTGAGGTAAGTGATGAACTTGAGAATGAACCTAGAATTTCTAACTCCAGAGAGAAAAGTGACAATTGGCTTTTGGCTTTTTTTTTAAAACACCTGTTTTTCCATATTCACTTTTCACTACTTCTCCACCTTCTCCTGTAAGTCCACTTTGAGAAGCTCCACCAGTATGACATGTTAGCTCTGTCTCTAGTCCTTTGAGTTGAACTTTCCTCTGCCAAGGCCTCACTTTTTCCTCATCTATGTGGCAAATCTCAATCCTTGTTTATCTTCAAGACTACAGAGGTAATAGGAAAATTACTATTTAATAGTAATTATTAAATTACTGTAATTTAGTACAGTAAGGGAGCCTTCTCCATCTTCCTGGATCCATTGGGAATAGCGCTAACCATAGTTGCCCTGTTCTTTTTTCTCCCATGGTGTTCATTCCTTTGGTCTGGTATTTATCTCTCTCTTTTTTTTTTTATCTCTTTGTTTTATAAAATGCTAGTTGGGGGATCCCTGGGTGGCTCAGAGGTTTAGTGCCTGCCTTCGGCCCAGAGCATGATCCTGGAGTCCCAGGATCAAGTCCCACATCAGGCTCCCTACATGGAGCCTGCTTCTCCCTCTGCCTGTGTCTCTGCATCTTTCCCTCTCTGTGTCTCTCATGAATAAATAAATAAAATCTTTAAAAAAATGCTAGTTGATATGCCTGCTCCAATAGAACAGTGCTTCTTGAGAGAAGGTGTTTGATCTTGTTCATCATTGTTTGTTTCCTGCCTGGCATATGGTGAGGATTTAATAAATATTTGACAGATGAGTGGCTGAATAAATTACTCTATGAATTTTTAAGTAAGCATAAAATGTTCAAATGTCTATTTTAGGAAGGAAAATCTTGACAGCTGTGTGGAGCAAAATTGGAAGGAGAGACTAGATTAGCAACTAGCGTCCAAGTTAGGAGAGGGATGATAAAAAAAACATGAGATAGGGACTGGATGCGAGAAGTGTTTTAGAGGAGGAATTGTTAGGGGAGGGAAGAAGATAAGAAGGGGTAGATTTCTGGGAGAACAAAATAAGTGAATTTTTTTGAGATTCTCAGGATTGCTGGAAATTCAAGTAGATAGGAATTCTGGTTCAGAAATACCTGGGCTGGAGGTACAGATTTTGAAGTCATGTGTGCATGGTTGCATAAACATGAGCAAGGCAACTTTAGGAGAACAAGATGAAGGGAAGGGGAAAGGAAACAAAGATTGATTAATGTCTATATGTGCCAGACACTGACATTTTCACATGTATTTCTTAAAATAGCATGCTGTCTCATTTTCTCTTCACTCGTATTACTTAACTCTCCAGCCAATACCTGTGGACCTGGAACTGTGCACAGACATCTTCTTGTTCATTTAGACCCATCTGCCTAGAGAACCCTTTTATTTACCTGGAATACTCTTCTTTGCCTTTCAGAACTATGCCCATACATATTCCCTTTTTGAAAAATATTTTATTTATTTATTCATGAGAGACACAAAGAGAGAAAGGCAGAAACGCAGGCAGAGGGAGAGGCGGGCTCCATGCAGGGAGCCCGATGTGGGACTCAATCCCGGGTCTCCAGGATCACGCCCTGGACTGAAGGCAGGCGCTAAACTGCTGAGCCACCCGGGTGTCCCATACATATTCCTGTTATAGAGAGATCCACTAGGAGTTGCCTCCCCCAAACACCCAATGTATCTGTCACACTTTGATAGAGTGGTCGTTTTAAATACATGAATATGGTACCAGCCCAAAGAGAAGATTCTGTTTATGGCTGGTGTTTCCTCTCTCCCTAGTAGAATAGTCTGAGATAACAAACACTTCTTTATGTTTGGTGATTTACTTAAAGATTACAGGAGATTCGTCTGGAAGTTCTAAAAGAGTTGCTGAAAAAACGTGATGAGAATCAAAATGAAGTGAACATGAAGCACTTGAATGCCCGATGGTCTCAACTGCAGGAAGCGAAGGAGGCAAAGTTGGCACAGATTCAGCACACACATGTAGTAGGTAATGATGTCATATTAACGATGAAGAGAATGGGAGGGTTGGCTTTGCTTTGAATCTTTGATCAAACCTCATTTAGATAGAATTCTTTTGCATCCTAATGTTATTAAATAAGTAAAAGAGATGAATTACTTCTCAAAAGTAGAAGAGTGGAGGAAAATTCTTCACTAAGAAAACCAAGTAATGATGTTCCAACAGGTAGTCAGGTTATTGACACTATGGGGTAAGTGTGTGTGTGTGCATGTGTGCGTGTGAAAGGGGTCGGGCTTCCCATATTCATGGGTTGAAGTCCTGGATAGAGAGCCCTATTTTCTCAACCTTTTTTATTATTGCTCCTAAGTGATACATTTAGACATCTTTTCTCCTTACCCCCTCCCATGAAATTTTAATACCATGGGTATACTGTGTATCTGTTTATGTACTATATCTGTAGACATAAAAAGAGCAGTCAGTGGGTGATTAAGAATAACTATGAAAAAATTAAAAAAAAATAATATGTAATATTTTTAAATTAAAATTAAAAAGGGCCTGGATGGCCCCGCAGTTTAGCACCTGCCTTCAGCCCAGGGTGTGATCCTGGAGTCCCAGGATCAAGTGCCACATCAGGCTCCCTGCATGGAGCCTGCTTCACCCTCTGCCTGTGTTTCTGCCTCTCTCTCTCTCTCTTTCACTCTCTCAATCTCTCTCTCTGTGTCTCATGAATAAATAAATAAAATCTTTAAAAAAAAATTAAAAAGAGGGTACCTGCATGGCTCAGTTGGTTAAGTGTTGACTCTTGATTTTGGCTCTAGTCATGATCTCAGGGTCGTGAGATCAAGCCCCATGTTGGGCTCCTCACTGGGCATGGAGCCTGCTTAGGATTCTCTCCCTCTGCCCCTTGCTAGCGCCCCCTCCCTCTCAAAGAAAGTAATAATAAAAATTAAAATTAAATAAAATTAATTTTTTAACTTATTAGTATTTAACTTTATAATTTTGGTTGCTTAGTAACTTCTAATGTAATTTACTTATAAAATAATATCAATTATATGTGCAAATTGACAATTTATATGCATAATAGATTAATCATAATTTTTAAAAAATCAAATTTGTTATTTTTCTAGCAAAAGTAAAACAATTATAAAAATTCCGTAGAATTATTTTTAGTTGAAAACAAAAAGAATTATTTTTAGTTGAACTTTTAACGCTTTCTTGATGTGAGAAAATAACTTTTAACTAGCTGCTAGATATGCACTTAGATATTGTCAGCATTTTTTCTTTTAGGTACCTGATATAACTAATGATGAGTTGACTAACTTTTGTAGATAATGAACTGAGGGTTGCTGGAGGGGAGGAGAATGGGGAGATGGGATAACTTAGTGATGGTCAGTAAGGAGGGCACTTGATATGATGAGCACTGGGTGTTATATGCAACTGATGAACCACTAAATTCTACCTCTGAAACTAATAAAAAAAAGATACATAACAAACGTAAACTATATTTCGTTTCAAAACCCCAAGTCCCACACAAAAGCTTGGAGAACCAACATAAATGCCCACGAGGAAGCAGTGGTGCCTGCAGCCACCTCTTAAAATAAGACTTTGCAGTCCCACAGTATGATTTTAATCCCATCCAGAGTGCACAGTGTAGAGCCCTCAGCAGGGATGGCTCTATGATAGATCTGAAAGAAAAGGAACAGGTGGAGGTAGTAAGCATGAGTCCTTAATGAGTAAACTCCCAGTGTGCACAGCTGAGCCTTTTCCCTCCCACTGCCAAACAGTTCTGAAGAGCTCTGAGCTGGGATACATTGTGCTTTATTCTGGTGTGAGCCAAGATGGAAAGAGATTATCGAAGAACCTGTAGTCTTTCCTCCCTTGCAATTATTTTCCTAGGAGAAAATAATTTTCCGAATCTCCACTGACCATGGTTTTTTTGGGTTACTTTGAGTTTCTTTCATTAGCTTGACAAACTGTTACTGAATACCCCTTCTTGCCTCAGAGCTTGGAATGCAATTATAAAAGATTTCTGTTGCATACCAACTGAGGACACTAATCGACTCAGCTTCTGTCACTTGCACTTGTCTCATGATGATCTGGTCCACACAGATGACCTCTGTTCTTAGTGTTACATTCCGGCTGCAGTGAGTGGCCATCGTTGAAATTCATTCCGCTGAGTAGCTTCCCTGTGAATAAAAGTAGAACTGGCCTATTATTATGCATTTGTTCAGAACAATATTTTGAAGATAGTCACAGAGGTATGTTTTATTCTAGCAATCAGAAAACTTGCGGGAAAGGGAAGGAATATAGAAGGGAAGTTAGAGAGAAGAAATATCATCAAGGATTATTCTGATTATGCATCACAGGTCTATGGGCCTCTGTCTCGTCTTGGTCGTTTCCCTGACAACAATTCAGAGGACTTTGTAGTAAAAAACTACTATCTCAACACCTATGAAGGTAAGCAATTTACATAATTACAAGTCCAGTAGTAGCAGTATTAAAGTACTAGAAATATTAGATTAAAGGCTAAACAACAAATAAAAATATTTTCAAGAAATAGCAATGAACACATTTATTATTATTAATATAAGTTCATACAAACCAATAAAAACTCCTAAGACCCAAGTAAATGGATCCACTATATAACAATATATCAGTGTTTAGCTACTAAACATTTAAACGTGTTCAATGTCACTAATAAAGTCACAGAAAAATGAAACCAAAAAAGCTTTTATACAAGCTTTAGAAAGTAAACAAGGAACTTATCATGAAATCAGCCCTTAAAGAAGAAGTGCTAGAAAGCTAGTGGGTAACGAAATGGATAACTAGGGGATAAAATTCATGGTGAGGGCTATACTTCTCATCAAGTCCCAGAGAGGCTTATTTAGGTTATTTAAATTTTCATTGACAAGTTGAAGCATACACATGGCCAAGATCATGAGTTGGTGGTCACACTGTTGAACTCTCCAGAGCAGAATATGATAAATCGGTGTACATCCCCGATAGAATGGTGGTCCACTAAATTTCTGTTGGTTATTATCATAAAACTCATTCCTTTTTTTAGGGAAATATTTTATTAGAATGCATTTTGCATTTTATGGTCTAAATCACTGAGAACATGAGCTAATTTATGCACAAATTTGCTTTATGTTTTGGGGCCACTTCAATTATGTGAGCTATATATCTGATCGATTCCAAATGAAACCACTTGGCAAACAGCTACTAAAATTAACAATATGCTTTCAAACGCCAACTGCAGTCACTGAATACTAAAAACATGTACTTCATTCCTGTAGGATTAGTTGAACTTGAGTCAAGTCTCCCAGATTTTGTGACACAACCCCGAATCAGACCTCCGAAGCCAAAAGTCACTACCACGAAAGCCGGTTTTCTCAAGAGGGCAGCAAGGATGGACCATGAGTTGGCAGAGGTTCATAAGGTAGAACAAGATGCTATTAGTAGGACTTTTGCAGTGAGATACCCCATCTCCAAAACTGCAGTGTCCAGTAGTTCTCAACACATCACTCTACATTTTTTCTCCTCTCCAGACTTTCATCTTTTGGAATTTGCCAGTGCTATGCTGAACCAGTGTTTTCCCCCCTCATTTCAAGCTGTAGGAAAATCTGCTGGAGGCTCTTCTCCCAATTTGCAGGAGTCATGTTACTTCCTAAAAGTGGTTCTGACTTTGGATCTACATAATAAAACCTGACACTGCGTTTAGGGGTAGCAGGTTTCTAGTGTTAGGAATTACTGCTGGTTTTAATAGTCAAAAAGACTTCATTTTCTCTCTTTTAGAATGTTCCCAGGGCATCAGGAAGAAAGGGAATCATGTTCAAGTGCTCTCTAATCTGGTTTAAAGCCCAACCACATGAGAAAGTGCAATGGTTGTCCTCATGAAACGAGTACATGGCATCTTCCAGCTGTGCTTCCCTTTTGTTAATTGGACTACAAGCGTACAGACTCTTGAACTTGTGATTTATGAGTGCGCTCCTCAGTCTTTAGCATGCATCAGAATCACTTGTTAAAACACATGTTGCTAGGCCCAACCTCCAAAGTTCCTGATTCAGTAGGTCTGGGGTGGGGCTGGGGTATTTGCAGCTGTTACAAGTTTCCAGGTAATGCTGATCTGCAGGAACTACCCTTTGAGGCTCACAGGTTCATGACATAATCTCATCACTGGTCCATGTGTTTGTGTGTTCAGTTGGTTTTAGTAATAGAATAATCCACAGAAGCCCATAATCAAAATAAAAATTAGGACCTTGGGGCGCCTGGGTGGTTAAGCATCTGATTCTTGATTTCAGCTCAAGTCATGATCTTAGGGACGTAAGATTAAGTTCTGCTGTGGCTCCATGTGGATGTGGAGCCCGCTTAAGATTCTCTCCCTCCCCCACCTCATCCCCCTTCCCCAGCCCTGCAAGGTGCACATCCATGCTCTCTCTCTAAAAAAAATTTAGGGGATCCCTGGGTGGCGCAGCGGTTTGGCGTCTGCCTTTGGCCCAGGGCGCGATCCTGGAGACCCGGGATCGAATCCCACGTCGGGCTCCCGGTGCACGGAGCCTGCTTCTCCCTCTGCCTGTGTCTCTGCCTCTCTCTCTCTCTCTGTGTGACTATCATAAATAAATAAATAAAATCTTTAAAAAAATAAAAAAATAAAAAAAAATAAAAAATAAAAAAAATTTAGGACTTTGACAATAATTCATGTGTATCTATGTGGTTCTTTCTCACCTCATTCCCCTATCTCCATTTACCCATTCTGAACTGTGTTCATTATTCTCTCACTTTCTGTAAGAGTTTTTTTCAGACACTTTTTATTAGAGTATGGAAGTTCTCTTCTTTCCTCATTTACTGAAACTTTAATCATGGGTTCCTGCTGAATTTTATCATGTTTTATCTGTATGAATTGAAGTAATTATATATTTTTCTTTTTAAAATTATGGTAATAAGGAACATTTATAGGTTTTTGTTTTGTTTTTTACAAAATTCATCTATTCTTATGCACTGGGAATGAACCTAAATTGGTCAAGGTGTTTTATTTTCAATACAGTGTTGGGTATTAGGGAGGGCACTTGTTATGATGAGCACTGTGTGTTATATGTAAGTGATGAATCACTAATTTCTACTTCTGAAACCAATATTATACTATTTGTTAACTAGAATTTAAATAAAAATTTGAAAAAGAAAAAAACCAATACATTGTTGGATTTGATTTACTAATAAGTTTATCAGAATTTTGATTCCATATTCATGAGTGAAATCACCTTTTTCTTTCTCATTTTGACTACGTATGGCATTGGTGTCAGAGTTATCCAGGTCTTCTGAAATGACTGTGGAGTATTCCTTCTTTTCTACTTTTGAAAAGAATTTAAATAGGTTTAAAATGACCTATTTCTAAAAAAAAAAAAAATAATAAAATAAAATAAAATGACCTATTTCTTCAGTTTGGTAGAATATTCTTATTAAAATTATGAGACTGATGTTTTCTTCATGGGAAAATTCCAACCACTCCTTCAAATTCCTTACTGCTTACGGAACTATCTGCATTGTTTTAGTAAATTAACTTTTCTTTTTTTTAAATTTCTTTTTAACTTTAATTTTTTTTTTTTTTTTTTTTTAAGGAGGGATAGGAGAGGGGGAGAGGAGGAGGAGAGAGAATCTTAGGCAGGCTCCATGCCCAGTGCAGAACCCAACTTAGGGGTTCGATCTCATGACTCTGAGATCATGACCTTAGCCAAAACCAAGAGTGGGACACTTATAACCCAACTGAGCCAGCCAGGTATCCTGAAAAATTACATTTTCTTTATAGATTTTGTTGCACCTAGCTTTTCATATTTTTTGACATATGGTTGTTGGTAGTATTATTTAAAATCTTTTTAGTGTTTGTTGTACTATAATCATGCCTTTTTTCATTTATAATATTATTTGTGCTCTTACTCTTTTTCCTTATTCATTTTTGCTGGAGGCTTATTAATTTTCTTGGTATTGTTTTTCTAAAGAACGAAATTCTGACTTTGTTGATTTTCTCTACTTCATTTGCAGTAACTCCCATTCATATATATCTTTCTTCTTTTTGTTTTGTAGTTCTTTTCCTAACTTAGAGTAGACATGTAGTTCATTAATTTTCAGGCACTCATCAGTTTTATAAATAAGTATTGAAGGCTAAGCATTTCCTTCAAAACACTGGCTTTGGTATATTCCATTAGTTTTGATATGGAGTGTTTATCAATACTAGTATCTAATTTTTAAAAATATCTGTTACAGTTTTGAACCTATAAGTATTTAGGTTTTTAAATTTCTAAGTTTGCAGGAATTTTCACTCTTTTTGAAATAACTTCTAACTCCTTTGCTCTATGGGCAGTAATCCCTATTTGAAACTTAGGTATGTTTGTCTTGTGAACTAGTATATGAGTTTACATATAAAATAATCTAAGTACACCTTCAAATAATATTATCACTTTACATGTAGTACAGGTCCCTTATAGCATATTATTCCCCATTCATTCCTACTGTCCATTGGCATTGCTGTCATTCATTGCACTGATCCATATGCTATAATCACCCAATACGTTTTTACTCTTGTTGCTTTAACAGTTATATTTTGGATCAATTAAAAATAAAAATATTTTATTTTACCTTCATTTATTCTTTGTATTCCACTGTTCCTTTCTTTATAGAAATGCAAGTTTCTGACCTATATCACTTTGCTTCTGCCTGGAGAACTTGTTTTACCAATTATTACGGGGAAGGTCTCCTGGCAATGAACTCTCTGTTTTTGTTTGTCTCAGCAAGTCTTTATTTCTCCTATATGATTTCTTTTTTAGATATAACTCACATACTATAAAATTCACTCTTTTAAAATATACAGTTCAGTTGTTTATAGTATACATATTCACAAGATTGTTCAACTATCACCAATTTCTAATTCCAAAATACTCTCTATCCCAAAAAGAAACCTTGTACCCATTAGCAGTCACTCACAATTACCTTCTTCCCCCTAGCCCCTGGCAACCACTAATCTTTCCTTTTATGGATTTGCCTATTCTGAACATTTCATATAAATGAAATCAAACAATGTATGGCCTTTTATGTCTGGTTTCTTTAACTTAGCATGATGTTTTCAAAGTTCATCTATGTTGTAGGTAGGTACCTCATTACTTTTTATGACTGTATGATATTCCATTGTGTGGATGTATCACATTTTGTTTATCTGCTCATCAGTTGATAAAAATTTGAGTTGTTTCTACTTTTTATCTATTATAAATTATGCTGATAGGCACATTTGAGTACACATTTTTGTGTGGACATAAGTTCTTCAGTTCTCTTGGCTTTGTACCTAGGAATGGAATTCTTGGGTCACCAGATAACTGTTTTACTTTGTGAGGAACTACCAGATTGTTTCAAAAGGGGCTATACTGTTTTACATTTCTGCCAGGAATGTATGAGGATTCTGATTTCTCTGTACGTTTTTAAAAAAATTTTATTTATTCATGATAGATATATATATAGAGAGAGAGGCAGAGACACAGGCAGAAGGAGAAGCAGGCTCCATGTTGAGAGCCCAATGTGAGACTCGATCCCGGGACTCCAGGATCATGTCCCGGGCCAAAGGCAGGCGCTGAACTGCTGAGCCACCCAGGGATCCCCTTCTCTGTACCTTTGCCATCACTTATTCCTGCCTATCTTTTTTATTTTAGCCATTCTAGTGTGTGTACTGTGATATTCTCATTATGGTTTAAATTTGCATTAGTCTAATGATTAATGAGTGTTAGCATCTTTTTCATGTGCCTTTTGGTCATTTGTATCTTTTTTTTTAAAGGTTTTATTTATTTATTTGAGAGTGTGTGCATTAGCAGAAGGAGAGAAGACACAGGGCTTGATCCTAGGACCTGAGGATCATGACCTGAGCTAAAGGCAAACACTTAACCAACTGAGCCACTCAGGCACCCCAGGTCATTTGTATATCTTTTTTTGGGGGAAATGTCTATTCAGATCCTTTGCTCATTTTTAATTGGGTTGTCTTTTTGTTTGTTTATTATAGATGTTACTTTTAATGTCTATTTATTGTTGAGTTGTAGGAGTTCTTATATATTCCAAGGACTATACCCTTGTCAGATATACAATTCACAGATTATCCTCCCAGTCTGTGGGATGTCTTCTTATTTTTTTGTCTTTTTACTTTCTTGATAGTATCTTTTGAAACAGGTAAGTTTAAAATTGTGATCTTTTCACTTTTGAATAATGATTTTATTGAGTGTAGAATTCTAGGTTGGTGGGAGTTTTTCCCAACACTTCGAAGATTTCCCATTATTCTCTTTTTGCATGGATGGTTTCTGACTAGAATTCCACTGTAATTTTTAACTTTGTTCTTCAATAGTTAAGGTGTGTTTTCTCTCTGGCGACTTTCAAACTTCTCTCTTGGTCTTTGGTTTTCTCTAATTTAAATATTATATGCCTGAGGTGTTTTGTGTGTGTGTGTGTGTATGTGTGTGCACGCATGTGCATGTGTGTCCTGCTTAGTGTTCTCTAAGCTTTTTGGATCTGTGGGGGGTGTTTGTTATTACTTTAGGAAAGTTTCCAGCCATTATTATTTCAAATTTTATTCTGCATTCTCTCTTCTCCATCTGGTATCCCAGTTAAACATATTATTCCTTTGATATCATTTCACAGTTCTTGGATATCTTGTTCTACTTCCTTGTTTCTCTTTGCATTTCACTTTGAGAAGTTTTTATTGACATATCTTCAAGTTCCTGGTTTCTTTTATTTTTTTTTTGAGTCTACTGATGAGCCCATTGACAGCATTCTTCATTTCTGTTACAATGTTTTGATTTCTAGCCTTTCCTTTTGATTCTTTGAGTTTCTATCTCTATTTACATTACTTATCTGTTCTTGCATGTCATCTACCTTTTCCATTAGAGCCCTTAACATATTAATCATTGTTATTTTAATTTTTCTGTCTGATAATTCCAACATTTATATCATATCTGACTCTGGTTCTGATAGTTACTTCTCTCTTTAGACTGTGTTTTTCTTGCCTTTGGAATGCCTTTTAGTTTTTTTGTTGAAAGCCTGACATCTGTTATAAAGCAATAGGAACTGAGGTAAATAGGCTATAGGTGGGATTTATATTAATCTGGCTAGATGTTGGGCTGTGTTTAATGTTTGTTGTAGCTGATGGTATCAAAGAATTCACATTCTTTTACTGTCCTTGTTTTTATCTGAACTCTTGGCTTTGGTATAAGATGTTTTCCTTCCAGAGATATCTTACAGGCAAATATATCTGTATCTATATATATCTCCATGTAGAGATCTCATGTGTGCACACACACATGACCAATATGTATATGTGTATATTTAGAAATATATGAAAATAAATATAAATACCTATAAGTATCTTCAACTTTTTTACACAAATTTTTTTTGCACAAATGTTAATACATAATCCACACTGCTCTGTCTGTGCTTTTATTATCTAATATATCTTAGAGATCATCCCGTAATTGTGTTACATCATTTTTTGCATGATACATCATAATATAAATGTAACATGTTTAACCAGTCCCAAGTTTTTTGTATCAAAAATAATGCTGTTTGCATATAATTTAGTATATGTATGAACATATCTAAAAGAAAATCCCTAGACATGAATTGCTGGCCCACAATATGCCTGCATTTATAGTTTTGATGGATATTGACAAATTTTCTTACATAAATGCGTACTAAATGCTGAATATGTGAGAGTGCCAGTTTTCCCAGATCCCTACCAACATATTATAAATGATTGGTTTTAAAATGGTTTCATTGTAGTGCTCTTCAGGGCAACACACTCAAGAGATGCTTGACTTCAGAATTATTATTTTTTTTAGACTGCTGCTGCTTTCTGTTGAGTCTGTTGTTGTGGTTATTGTAGAACTGTTATATATTAGAGCTGTTATGTATTTGGTGTCAGTTTTTATCTTGTAGAAACTCAGAGGGTTCTGTTAAAACCACAATAATGTCATGTGGTTTCAAATTTTACTCAATTTTCATATGTTTATTATTTCAAGATTTGGCTTAGTACTTGTTTTTATCTATGTTCTCTGTATTTTCTGTGGGAAAACTAATGTAAAAATTATATGATAAAAAACATGATTCTCAAGTATGATTTTTAAACAACAGAGATCAGGCTTTTTGATACTTTTAAGTTAAAAGTATCCCCGTATGGCTGAAAACAGAAGCAATGAACAAAACCATTATAACAAATTATAATGTCATGTATAATTTGGGGGGCTTTTGGTGATCAAAAGTAAAATCAATAAAATGTATGTTGAAATCAAAACACACACATACTCTTTCACAAGGAAACAAGTTCATTTTCAGAAAATGTGAGCTGCAGGCTTTCATGGCCAAAGGAAAGCTCTTTCTTCACTTGGAGACAATTGCCTTTAATGCTCCTCAGTTCCTTCATAACAACAGAACATAACAGATTTCTGTCATTTATGGCCGGGGGAAATTTTCTGTTGCCCAGGAACTTGTTTTAAACAGTTAATTGGCTCTTGTAGAAGAAAAGGAGTCAGGGATTTGCTTGCACACACACATGACCAAATCTTTTAAAATCTCAATTTTTTTTAAACCTCCAAATCTTTGATTAAAATGGATAAAACCTACGTGCCCTGTTTACTGAGTGTTTAGCTGATGTTTAGGAGTATCGTACTATTCCATGGGTCATACAAGCACCCAGTTTTGGCCTTATTCAAAAAGTCCTGGCATAGCCATAGTGAAGATTATTTCTGATTGATATTCAAACCTGTGTCTAGATCTAGTAGTGGAAGAAAATACAAAGGTAAGAAGTGATGCTAGTTGGTGTTATTCCAGGCAATATTGGATAAGAAGAATAAAGTTCTTGAACCAAAGAAACTTCTGCGCTTCCTTCAAAGAAAGGCTGTACCTCAACCTCGGCTTCCAACGCCAACCTTGGAAATGAGTTCCAATGTAAGTTTGAAACTTTATTCGAAATGCTAAATTCAGTATTGTTGTCTGTTTATCCTTAGATACTTTGGTTTAAAAACAAACCTAATTTAACAGGATTACCTTCTCAATATCTGACTTCTATGGCATATATTCTTATGCTTCAAACATCAAACACACAAATAAGCAAAATGACAAGAAAAATAGGCATCAAAAGGTATTCCTCATGTGTGTCAAATAAAAAAAGATCAAATGACGATCAGTTACCATAACCATCTTGCAACATAGGGAGGTGGCTTCTGGACAGCTGAAGTCAGAGAAGAGTGAAGTGCCAGAGATGTCATGAGGACAGGCTGGCTTCTGAGGTAGGACTGGCTCAAAGAGTTCACCCTGACCAGGGTCATACCTCACCTTCATAGATCTCCTAACCCAGTTTGGCCAAGGTACCAGAGTTAGTCAGGATTTAGGACTGACTCGGACTTGACAGCCACCCTCCCCCTTCAAAACCTTCACCCCCCACCTGACCAAGAAACTCCTAGAGAGCAGTACACAATACAAATGTACTGCTCAGTGGGAGGATAACTGCCTGGTAGATGGGGATATTCTTAGCAACCCTTCTTCTCAGCCCATTATCTCCCTGTTTAAGGCAATTCTCACAAGAAGCCAGATCATATTAATAAGGTTGTTGTGCTATGTCAGAGGGAAAGGAGTTGACAGATCTCATTAATGCCTCTGACGGGTCACCTGTGTGACCTGTGTAGAGATACTGCAGTACTCTCACTGACTGGCCAGGATATGCTTCTGGACATCCACCTTTCTAGACTTTGTGCCAATCACTCCTATGGTTAACACATCGTCTATTAAATGTGTTTATGCTGTTGATTTCTGTTGCTTTCTTTTGTATTCAGAGGTACTTTAATAGATTTGCAGACTGTCAAAAGCAAAAAAACATAGTCATTTAAGGTGATTTTCGTGGTGGCTAATCTTGTCCATTCTGATTTTACCAGTTTATCTAAATTCTTGTGAGAAGTACCTTACTCTAGACTCTGACATAGACTAGCTGTATTCCTAGTCTACTCTTGATCAAACATGAAAAAAAAAAAAAAAACAATTGCAAAAGAGATATTATAAGGAATACTTGTTGCTTCAAGAAAGATTTTGCTGGAAAGGAATATAGAAAAATGAAAATGGCTTAATTTGTAGGGGTAGAATGAATTTTTTGCTTTTGATACGATTTTTTAATGATGTCTTATAAAAATGATGAATTTTAACAATACAGTAAGTAACATTTAAAATACTCTATGTTCAATGAGAGTGTAGGCCTTATTTATTTCTCTAAATCTTTTTGGCATCTAGCACAATCTCTTTTGCTTGATCTAAGTCTTCAAAAAACTATTTGATGCTGACCACTGCTGTTCTCAAGCTGCTTGATTCTTACTTTGTTCTTTTAGGAAGAAGAAGATATAGAAATGGCTGTGATCTACCTTCAAAAGTTACTTCGGGGAAGAGTCGTTCAGAACATGGTGTGTAGGGTCTATCCACTGGTCCTGTGCTTCTCCTTTGAGAATAGATATATAGAATGTGTATGTACTGGTTCTTTGGGGTGAATTCCCTCTTGCACCCTGCTGTCTTATGGAGCTATATACTCTTGCATGACCTGCTCATTCCTTTCTACTGTCATAGTTTGCCAAGTGGGCAGCACGGTGTCAAGGAAAGAAAGGATCTGCTTGCTTGCTGTTTGTCACAGTTGTAACCAAGGCAAGGTGAAATTAATATCTTCCTTAGAATTGCTAAATCTAGCAATTTTCTTGCTTGAATTTAGACTTTTTTTTTAAAAAAAGTTTATGTAAGTAATTTCTATACCCAACATGGGGCTTCAACTCAGGACCGTGAGATCAAGATTTGCGTGCTCTACTAACCGAGCCAGCCAGGTGCTCCTGAATTTTAACTATTAAGGCATCACAAACCAAGTGGATTCCCTAATTTTCCGTAAAGTTGTAATTATTTGAGTTTGCATATAGCTAGCAATATTTGAATAATAAACAGATAAGTAATACTAACTACAGTTTCGAACCCCTAATGTAAGCTCACATTGTATATTCTTTACTTTACATCTATCATCTCATTTTTTTTCCTTTTAGTTACCTCATTTTACAGGCAAGTGATGTGAGTCTGAGATTATGTTAACTGCTAGCAAATTCAGCTCTGGTCTTCCTGACTATAGAGCCTTTACCATGTTATTTGTACAAGCACACTTTAATTTTAAAATGGATTGATATAAAGCACCAGCTAAAAAAATTTTTGTCCTCTTATAGCTGTAACTTGTAAGAGACTCAGTTATAATTAGTATGTCCAGAGAAGCTGGGTGAGCATCTCATGTCCAGCATTACTCTTTACTCTCCTTGAGTATTTCCCCAGGAAAAATGTCACAGCAGACATTATTATATGTATTATAAACTAGGGGCAGATCTCTTGGAAAAAGAAAAAGAAAAAGAAAGCATGACTATAAAAAATACCATCCATCCTCAGGCTTCTTAGGGAAAGAGCACAGAAAATGAAGGGGAGATTCAAGTTTCTTATATGACACTATAGTAACCATTTTGTCTTTGAGAGACATTTTAAGAAATTGAGTAAACAACTGTTAACAACTCTTTCTCTACCTGAGCTGCTGACGGTGCAGAAAAGAGGGCTGGGCTTTAAGCTCTGTGGTCCCAGAGGGCAGAACTAAACCCACCACTGTTCACAAGTGCCTCACCAGTCACAGCAGGAGTCCTTGTGCCTCGCACGAGGGATGCTAACCTGCAAGTTTCTTTCTGATTTGATTTGATTTGCTACAGATGTTTGAAGGCAAGGAAAAGCGACTGGAGTTGATCCAGGAGCTACGCACCAGCCATGCACTGCAAGAGGACGACAGGCTGCTGAAGAAAGCCGAGAAGCAAGTGACGCTGGCCTTACAGCGGCAGAGAAACCTGCATGAGCACAAGGTTCTTTCCTTTATTTCTTGTGACTCTGTCTCCTCAGGTTGTTATTACTGCACAAGCAGCATCATAAGAACAGTAAATGAAATGACAAAGAAACATCCACCACCCCCATCCCATCACTCTATCAGTTGGCATTTTTAAACAATGCTGCTGCAGTCTAGAATTGGAATGGGGGGGTGGTGCCCTCACTGAACTGAATATGGTCTTATTTTATTTGCAAAAAAAAAAAGGACAAATCCCATATTTTAAAAAGGTTTTTCCTTCCAATTTTCTTAAGTATTTGATGATTCTACTATATTTCAGTGGGGGTTCAGCAGTATGAAAATAAAAGCAAAAAAAAAAAAAAAAGACAGGAGATTTGTTTTAAAATATCAGCACTTATTTTATGAGTTTTGGAACTGTACCTAGCCCATGCTGGTTAAGCTGCATGTTAAATATGTTAAGATCTCATGGTATTCTGTGGCTCTCATCATGTCATCTGACAACAGCTGGTAATTGCAGCTCTACTCAACAACTGTAAATGTTTTTCCTATTTTCTTCTGGCATTTGTCCATGTGTGCAGCTTTTAATGTTGCTGACCAAAGGGTAGACAGGATTTTACTATCTTTCCCACTTAACCTATAAATCAATATGAAAAAGAATCAATTTGCCCAGTTTGGTGTTATAAAAAAGCAAACTCACAGTGAAGTTAATATAACCCACCCTTAGTAACACATGTACTGCTTGGGCCATGTGGGATTGGGCACAAAAGGTAAGCAGCTTGGAAATGAGCACATTAGTCCTTTTACGTGACACTGGGCTTATGGATGGTCTCTGAGTTTGGAGGAGCTGGTGTAGGCGAGGGAGGAGGAAAACCAAAGGCTAACAGACCCAATAGAGAGACCAGAGAAATAAGGGAATGTGGACACTAGAGTCTCTGAATCTGGAGGTCTGAGAGTCCTGGAAATGAGAGAGCCAGGGCCTGTGCTTCTGTTCAGATGGGAGCGCCAGGACCCAGAAACTGGGTAGAAAAATGCCCTCCTTGGCCCTTTGAAGTTTCTGATTATAGACATTAGCAGGTACACGTAAGCCAGTCCAGGCTTTTTAACTCATCTGTCCCAGTTAGTGGGCACATACTTAACTGCTATCATGTCACCTAACAGCTAAAGGAGGAGTTAATGGAAAGAGCAGTCACTTAGCAAAGGACTCTCACCCTGCTTACCTTTCGTCTACCTGGATACATCAGTGATATGCAGGAATCTGAGGGAGGGGGCACCTCACATATACCTCCAACTGATCCTCTCCTTTTCTCCTCTTTTTTTTTTTTTCTTTCCTCCTCTTGTATTTTCTATGGGGAATAGTGCAGAAAATGCACAGTTCCCTATTATGTAATATATTGCATGATATGATCACAGCAAAATCACCTTCCTAAATATTTTTACTTAATTTTCAAATTAGATTGCACTACCTTAGCATTCTCAAATTTCTTGCTGAGGGAGGAGGCTGTACATGAACAAATAGCCATCTTGGGTTTTAAAGGTTGCATCTGCCCCCCTCCCCCCAACTGAAGGAGCTTGTGATCCTGAGACAAGGAGAGGATTCATTTGTGGTCTCTGGGCTGAATGATCAGTTTATAATGTAAGCAGTAGTGAGGCACTCTTCATGTGACCCTTCCTTTCCACCGCCCTCTATCATGTAAGTAAAGCTGAACTTTGTAGTTAAAAAGCATGTATGGGCTGGGAGGTGAGGGAGGAGGAGGAGAAGGGTGTTGGGGCTGATGTCCACACTTGAATGACAGTCTTACCAGTAGCTCCATCACCTTTGAGATCTGTGTTGTTACCTCCCTTCGATACAAACCAGAGAAGAACCCAGTACAGAAGGAGTACAGAACCCAGTACAGACTGGGAGAAGAGCCCTTTCCCCTTATACCTGAGGATAGGAGAAGGAACAGGATGAAGCTGCAAAAGAAGCAATCTTCTTTTTTTTTTTTTTTTTTTTTTTTTTTTTTTTTAAGATTTTACTTATTCATGAGAGAGACAGAGAGGCAGAGATACAGGCAGAGGGTGAAGCAGACTCCATGCAGGGAGCCCAATGTGGGACTCGATCCCAGGACTCCAGGATCACGCCCTGGGCCAAAAGCAGGTGCTAAACCACTGAGCTACCCAGAGATCCCCCCGGAAGCAGTCTTCTTAAACACTTTTATTCTCCAGGTGTCAAAGCCAGGACAGAAGGGTCCATAAATAGATACTCCAGGCCCCAACTTTACCTCAACACTTACATAGACCTGTAGGCTTTTTCCTGCTCTGTTTCAAAGATAGTTCTTAATGACTTTGAAGTTATTTAAAAGAATAAAGAGTCTCACAGTTCTCTACTTTGATGATTCAAGAACTTAAAATTCCCCAAACTTGTGTCAAAGAACCAAGCATTAAAAAATTAAAGGGTGGGCAGCCCAGGTGGCTCAGCGGTTTAGCACCACCTTCAGCCCAGGGTGTGATCCTGGAGATCCGTGATCGAGTCCCATATCAGGCTCCCTGCATGGAGCCTGCTTCTCCCTCGGCCTGTGTCTCTGCCTCTCTCTCTCACTGTCGCTCATAAATAAATAAATAAAATCTTTAAAAAAAATTAAAAGGTATCCTGAGTGAATTTCTTGGAGACTCCATTTTATTGAGCTCCAAAAAAATCTTTTTAATAAAAACCCTGACATTTCCCTTCCTGTCTGGGAAAATAGAAGCACTCTACCTTCTAGATAAAAATGAAAAAAAAAAAAAAACTTGTGTGGATACTAACAGAAATGTTTTGTTAAATCCTCATCATAATTTGAGGAGTCTAACCTGTCAGTGACTGACTGAGCAATCACTTTCTTATGTCTAAGTTTGTATCATAAGTTTTCTTAGTAAGAACTCTTGGGATGGGGCCAGCCTAGTGATAATATCCCTTTAAAAAAATTTTTTTTATTCCTATCTTATTTAATTTATTTTTTTAATGGAAGCTCAATTTGTCAATATATAGTTTAACACCCAGTGTTCATCCCATCAAGTGCCCTCCTCAGTGCCTATCACCCAATTACCCCATTCCCCCCACCCACCTCCCCTTCTACTACCCTTTGTTTGTTTCCAGAGTTAGGAGTATCTCATGTTTTGCCACCCTCTCTAATTTTTCCCACTCATTTTCCCTCCTTTCCCTTATAATCCCTTTCACTACTTTTTATATTCCCTGTATGAGTGAAACTGTATGATGATTGTCCTAATAACACTGAGTTCATTCTGAAAGTGAAGTGGCTGTCAGGAGTTCTGGGTAATCCAGCATCCTTCTTAGACATCCCCATGCTTAGTAGAATTTGAATCCTTAAAAATGTATTATTATTTTTAAGGTCTCACTGGTTGAAAACCATTTGGCTGGACTGGAAGGAAGGGTGCTGGCAGACATGTTTGACTTTCTGTCCAAAGAGCTAGTGAGACTACAGGAAGAGAGGAGGATCCATGCTTTTGCCATGCTGGCCGAGAGGCAGCGGAGGATGCGAGAAGCTGAAGAGAGTGGTCGACGCCAAGTGGAGCAAAGGCGCCTGCGGGAGGAGGACCAGATATTTAAGGAGGCAAGTGGGGGTGCAGCTGGATGTCTGGAAGCTATTTGTTTGTGAGGAGCTGAATCAAACCCGAAGAAACTCATGATGTGAAATGGCATTTGTCCTTTGTTTTTCATTGTGTTTTACAACTATGTATTGAGTTACTATGATATGCTAGTCACTGTGAGGTACTTTGGAAGAGAGAAACCAGACATGGTCCCTTTTCTCCTGGAGCATAAGTTCTATATAGCATGCAAATATGTGTAGAATTAGAAAATCTAGTAAAGTTCGTGGAGGAAACAGATGGGGCCCAGTGACACATTTTTAAACAGATTACTTTGCTTGCTGTGTGGAGAACAGGTTGGAGGGAGGACAGAGTGAGAACAAGGAAATCAGGAAGGAGGCTGTTGAAGTAGTTTAGGCCAATGAGAAATAGGGAGAATCAAGGAAGATGTCCAGTTTCTGGTTTAAGCAACTGGGAAGATGATACTGTTTTTTGAGGTGGAAGAGCAGAGTGTGGAATTAGTTTAGGGACAGGGGTGGAATCAGGAATTTGATTTTTATTAGGTTCAAGACATTCTAGTGGAGGTGTCATTTCAGCAGGTGGATAGACAAGATGGGATTTAAAAGAGAGGTTTTGACCAAAGATATAAACTAGCGTACCAGGTTGGTAAGTTAGAATTCTGACCAAGACATCATGGGTGTGAAATTCCAAAGTGAGCAAGATGTAAATTCAGAGGAAGTTCAAGGAACTAGTAAGTTCTCAAAGCATTCATCCTCATCAAGACTATAAAAGTTCAAGTGTGAAAATTGGAGGGGGTTTATGAAGATTTCCTTTAAAAGGAACTATGCTGTGACTACCCATTCCCCTCCCCAACACACACCTGCCAAAACACACCCAGAGGTTGGTTTCTTTTCCTGTACTCATTGATGATCTTGATATGTATCTTTTCACTTAGAGTGTCTGACCCTCTAGAAATGGAGAGAAGGGGAGCTGGGGAGCTGGCTGCTTTGGAGGTGGGCATAGATGAGGCTGTGTGGGTGGCCACCACACCCAGAATATGTCAAGGCAAAGGCTCTGTGAGAATTTCCCTTGGACCAGATGTGGGCCACATGGGAAAGAGAACCAATGGGGATCTTAAAAGATTTCCTGTCCAACAGGCAAGAGGGCTGTCTGAATTTTAAGTGTGGATACTCAGTTTAAAAAAAAAAGTGTCCTTTTAAGATCTTATTTAATCTGAGATTTTTAGGATTTACCTAGTTCTCATGGAATTAGGATTGATTCATGAATAGTATTTGCTCTGTGTGTTTCAAGTGTTTTTAAAACCAAACAGATTGTTCTCCCTCTACACAGCTTGAGGCGTTTTGAGTTACATATTGTCAAGTTCAGCTTTTTAACTGGACTAGCAGATCATCTACAATTTGTAGCAGCCTATAATCCATATCCTAGCTTCCTACCATCCTAACACATTTTGCTTCAGAAAGAGTTGCTGAGACTTAAAAAGTATTAGTAAACCAAAACTTACTACCACATCTAATATCACTAAGGAAAAACCAGCTGGGATGAGAAGAACCAGCCTAGGGGTGAGAATAAAAAGGAAAGGGACATAGAAACCACTCTGTTCAAAAACACAGGAAGGAAGGAGGAGGTGACAGCTTCAAGAAAGGTACCTTTTAAGTGGGAATGACCCCAGGAAATTTCAGCCATGTCTAGGAAGGGCAAGAAAGGGCTAAGATGAACCTTCTAGCCTGATTTAAGGATCATTTATGTGAGTCATGTATCCACCTATGGACCCCAAGTTGAAATACCATCCATCATTTATTTTTTAATTTTTATTATTTTTTTTAAGATTTTATTTATTTATTCATGAGAGACACACAAAGAGAGAGAGCAGCAGAGACACAGGCAGAGGGAGAAGCAGGCTCCATGCAGAGAGCCTGACGTGGGACTCAATCCCGGGTCTCCAGGATCAGGGCCTAGGATGAAGGCAGTGCTAAACTGCTGAGCCACCCAGGCTGCCCCCATCCATCATTTAAATTTCTAATCTCCCTTCACATGACCCTCTTAAAGATAAATATGCTTGCACATAAATATACCAAAAAACAGAAATGTTTACATTACGTAAATTTCCAGAAAAATAAATATATTGAGAAACATAGTCATTGGCGTATATTTAAACACAGACACGTGTTTGTATGCACGTACTCAAAGACATTCAGAAACAATGCAGAGCACATAATGTTAAAGACATAGAGGAACATACACAATTCACAGCCACCTACGCATTTCCTTATTCATTCAAGCACAGACAAGCACAAGTGTGTCCAGAAACTTACACATTAATAAAGACATATGTAAGCATCCAAGTGCATATACTGCTAGAGGCAGACAACATTAAACTTTTCACCTCTGAACTCGTATAAGACTCAGTTGTCTAATTATTTCACATAGGTGCGACTTGCCTCCTGAATAAGACTGTGGGTGGGCTCCATGAGAGCAAGCATATTGTATATATATCACTTTGTGCCTTCTTCAGCACCAGCACAGGTCCCTGCACAGAAGACACTGAGAAAATATATTTTGGTTGATTGCTTGCTTGGTTGTTACTGTATTAAACTGGTCATTGAGTCTCATCCACAGGGAAGGCCTTGGGATTCCAGGTTATGGTCTTGGTGTTTTACAAGTAGATGCACAGTAAACATTACATACTCAGAGTCTTACTGCAATGCCAGTCAAGAAATAGTGAGTTGTTACCAAGTACCAAAGCATTATCTCAGATACAAAGAACTATTCTGACATGAAATATAAAAGTACCTTTTGCCCAAGAAATACAAAATCTGTTCAGGAGACAGAATACATATAAAACTAAGTATGCTGCACTTGATGCCTATGATGCTTCTTGTCCATCTACCTACAAAACAGGGAAACTAAACTGTACTATTTATTATTGCATACTTAGGGAGGAAAACTGTAAAGAAAAGTGTGTTTACCGTAAAATCATGACAGTAGAAAGGGTCTATGGTCAGGAAGAGCCCATAGTGGCTGCCTAGAATTCTAGCAGTGGCTACCTGGGTACTGGCTTTACGCTAATTCATTACACAGTACATCTGTCACTGTGCACTTTTAAAATATGTGTTCTATTTCACAATTTCAGAAACCTTAAAAAAGCAGCAGTCCAGGATATGATCATTTAAAAATTCATCAGAGACCTGGGATCACTCTAGGTTTCTGCTTTTCCGTCCTTATGGCATGGCCCTCATGTCAGTTTTAGATGACTTCTGGTGCTCCAGTATTATGACCCCATGAAATGAGAAGTGAAAGAGAATAAATAAATAAATAAAATAAGCGAGGTTTCTCCCTTAATCCTTTCTAGGGGCCTCTCAGTTAATTTTGACTCAAGTCATGATCTTAGGGTCATGAGATCGAGCCCCACTTCAGGCTACATGCCGGATAGAACCTGCTTAAGATGTTCTTTCTCCCCTCACTGGGTTGTGTTCTATCTCTCTCTCTTAAAAAAAAAGCAAAAAGAACCTAGAAAGTGCACAGATGGCTTCAGCATGTATACCCTTAACCAGAACTATGGGTATTAGGAAATGTAGTCTTGACTCTAGACATCTGTTGGTGCAGCTAAAATTCAGGGGGCTCTGTTATGTAAGAAGGAGAGAAAGGACATTGGGAAATACCTCTTAGTCTCTGCCACATATGGGTAGTTTGACCAAGTCACATTGCCAGAATGAACAAAGCCAAGATCCAAAACAGGGTTATTGATTGAAGCCCATGATCTTTCTGTAGTGTTATATTGCCCACCCTAAGTAAGACCCATAATTCTAAAATGGGGTAGGTGGAGAGGAGCTTCACCGAATGGGAAGGTAAGTGGACTGGAAACAGACTGATTGGACAGGAAAACAAAAGGATTGATCAATGAGGGGACTTTTGACTTAATGAACAAAAATAGATCTGCTTAAAAAAGGTCAGCCAATGTTTGCAACCAATTTTGCTCATACAGTAGTATTCCTGTTCTCAGTAACAGGGGTATTTTTGGGTTTTGCAGGTGATTAAAGTTCACCAAAATACTATAACTTCCTATCTGGAAGACATAATCCTGAATACTGAAGAGAATACTGCAGAAGAACAAGCCAGGGCAGAAATTGAGAAGATGGCTGAGGAAATCAATGATGTTGCTTATGAAATGGAGAGCCGGTTTGTATCAAGAGAACATACGGCAGAATGGATAACCCATTGGCTGTTACTCATATGTATTTTTCAAGAGCTTAAGATTTTACCACCAAGGAGAAACAAGTATATATCTCCTGTGTCAGTGTCCTTTGTTTTAATTGCATAACTCTTCAAAAGTCAACATGCCCATACCTTTGTATGGCAGGAGCACTGGGAGTAGAATTTTTAGTTATCCTCTGCAGTCTGGATCGCTAACATATTACTTTTAGAATACCACAAATCATGAAAACAATGTGAATAAGCATATGTAGTATTACCTCACCCCAAAACGTTTGGCTTCTTGTATAAGTTATATCTTTAAAGTTCCCTTCCTGGCAGGCAGGCTAATTGAAGGATAGGGTCAAATCTGAATTTGCATGAAGTTAACCAAGCCCACCAGGAGTGTAATATTTCAGACTACTTCATCAAGGAAAAGGCAGTGGTGGGACTTGAGCAGTGGAGTCCCTTACACAAGCAAGGAGAACCTAAGTAGAAATCAGCAGCAGAAGTAAGGCAGCAAAGGAAAAAGTTTACTTTTTTTTTTTCTTTTTTAGTCGAACTCAGCTTCAGTCAGAGGAGATTGTTGCTGAGTTGGTTTATAGTTTCCTGATCCCAGAGGTACAGAAGGAGTTTGTCAAAGAAAAAGGTAAGCCAATGTAATGCTTTGCTTTGTGATTTCTTTGAAAAGATGTAAACTGTTGTCAGTATCCCTGAGATTTAAAATGAGCAGAAGTAGGAAGAAATTTTTGAAGGAGAATGACTGAGTTTTTTTTATTTTAGAGCTTGTCAAGTTCTTTTCATGCTGATTCCAGAATATAATGATCTCTAATATAGATGGGATGCAGTTCTAAGTGTGACAGAATATCAAAAGCCAAACCTTCTTTAAGAGGAAGTTCCCAAAAGAGTTGTATTTTGTGATTTGATTTTTTTTAAGACATAAAGCAGATGTTGACAATATATAGGATTTTCAGATTGTGCTAAGCTTTGGAGGTGGGACACATACAAGGTGGGTATTGGAAAGCTGAGATGCTTGAAGGGCTTAAGTCTATCCTGCTCTGTGCACAGATGTCTTCTGTTTCTGCCAGAACTATATGGAAGTATAAATATCTTCACTTATTTGTCAAAGGTGGCATGTTTTGAAGACTAATGCTTTTAGTCAATAAAGAAAAAACTTTAAAAAAGAATACTTTGGGGGCACCTAGGTGACTCAGTCGGTTAAGCGTCTGACTCTTGATTTCAGCCCAGGTCATGATCCCAGGATCATGAGATCAAGCCCCACATTTGGCTCCACACTAAGCATGGAACCTGCTTGAGATTCTCTCTCCCCTCCGCCCCCACCCAAAAGCACCCCTCAAAAAGAATACTCTTCTGGAGCTTTCAGACTGTTGGTGACAGGTTACCAGAGAGGGGGGTACAACCAGAAGATCAGGATTTAAGTGAAGTAACTTCCAGGGAAGATGGCCAAGTAGGAAGATCCTAAACTCACTTCTCCCATGGTAATTCCTAGATAAAACCCACATCAGTGTAAATAACCCAGAAAAATGACTTTAAACCTGGCAGAATGCACTTTCAATGCCTAAATGTAGAGAAGAGACCACATCGGAAATGGTAGGAAGGGTGCAGACACGGTTGGGAGCCAAACTGACCAATGTCACTGTCCATGGAAGTGAGGGACACCATGAGCATGGAGAGGGGAGAGCAGCAGACCCCACACCAGCCACGCTAGCAAGGGAGAACCTGCACTGAGAAGATGAATCCCAGTCGCTTCGAAAACCAGAGGGGCTTAACATTGTGAGTTTTACAATCAGCAGGGCTCAACACTTGTAACTTTATAAATCAGCGGCTTGGTCCTGGAGAGCCAGAGAGCGCAAGGAAACCGTCCCCACTCTTAAAGAGACAGCATAACACACAGCCCCACTGGGATACAGCATGGAAACAGCAGTTTGAGTCCAGTGGAAGGAGATTTACTAATCTCAGAATGTGTGATCTGGGGCAAGGATCTTTAGAAGACTTCTCCAAAATCAAAATTGCTATCAGGTGCCATTTACCTCCCTCAACCCCAGCCTAGATAAACAGATACCTACAAGGACCAGTAAAGTGCACACACTCTCCACTTAGCTTACTGACAATGTGTCCCATCCCCATGTTCCCCTGTGGATCCACGTTCTCCAAACTAATCCACTTATCAGGAGTTCATCCAAAGCAGTGCCACAAACCTGACATTATGCCAGCAAGCCTAGTGGGCTAGCAACACTCCAAAGTGACTTCTGCCCCAGGGAGGGGTAAGATAACCACACACACATCAATTCAACTGTAGGCCCCGCAGTGGGCAGACATCTGGTCTGACTACACCTTTGCCCACCAATGAAAGCCTCACAGGAGTCAACACAGGGGAATGCCCTGTAGTTCAGTGTGACCACAGCTCTGGCAAATATCTGGGCTGACCAAAATCAAGCCCAAGGTGATCCCAGTCTGGCCCACTAAAACAGGGACCAAACCCTGCCCACACAGACAGAGAGCCTTTGCAGACAACTAAATTGAAGGCAAATACGATTCAGCCACAACAGTAGGGCACATACAACACACATACAAGACACCTCTGAATGCCAGGGTCTGGTGAATAGGAGACATTGTACTGCAAGGCACCATAGGACCACTTCTTCATATGTGCATAACTTTCAAGAGCCAGAAATGTAGCTGACTTTCATAAGACATTATAACAGACATAGAGAGTTAGACAAAATGAGGAGACAAAAGAATATGTCCCAAATGAGAGGACTGGACAAAATCACAAGAAAGCTAATGGAACAGAGGTAAGCAATATGCCTGATAGAAAATTTAAAATAATAGTAATAAAAATACTCACTGGAGTGGAGAAAAGAGTGAAGGACTCCATGAGATACTCAACAAAGAAAGATAAAAAACAAAAAAGAACCAGAGATGAAGAACCCAGTAACTGAAGTTAAAAATACACTAGAGGGAAAAAAAACAGTACACCAGAGGAAGCAGAACAGATCAGTGACTTGGAGGAGAGAGTCATGGAAAGCAGTCAAGCTGAGCAGGAGAGAAAAAAAGAATAATAAAAGATGAAAATAGATTAAGGAAACTCAGCCACAGCATCAAGTCTAATAACATTTGCATTCTAAGGATCCAAGAAGGAGAAGACAGAGAAAAAAGAGGGGAGAAAATTTTACTTGCAATAATAGCTGAAAACTTCCCAAATCTGAAGAAGGAAACAGAAATCCAGATTCAGGAGGCAAACGAGGCCCCCAACAAAATCAACCCGAGGAGGTCCACACCAAGGCACATGGTAATTAAAATGGCAAAAAGTAGTGGTAAAGACTTTTTAAAGCAGCAAGAGAAAAAAAGAGTAGTTATATCCAAGAAATATCCCATAAAACAACTAGCTGGTCAGCAGAAACATTGCAGTCCAGAAGAGAGGGGCAGGATATGTTCAAAGTTCTGAAAGAAAAAATGTGCAACCAAGAATATTCTATCCAACAAAGCTATCATTCAGAATAGAAGGAGAAAGTTTGCCAGACAGACACAAATTAGAGGGATTCATGACCCCTAAGCCAGCCTTACATGAAATGTTAAAGGGGACTCTGAATAGAAAGGAAAGACCACAAGCAGGAGTAAGAAAAGTAGGGAGCACAAAACCAGTAAAATTAAGTATATCATGAAAGGGAATCACAAAATAAAAAGTATGTAAAGTATGACACCATGTACCTAAACATGATAGGGGAGAGGAATAAAAATGTAGTGCTTTTAGAATGGGTTCAAACTTAAGCAACTATCAACCTAATATAGACTGCTACATGCATAAATTGTTACATATAAACCTAAAGATAACTACAAATCAAAAACCAATAATAGAAAAAAATAAAGAGAAGGGAATCCAAAAATAAAGAGAAGGGAATCCAAATATATCACTAAAGAAAGCCAGCAAACTGTGAGAGAAAAGAGTAAGAGAAAATAGAGAAGAGCTACAAGAACAAACATAAAATATGTTCTCATTGCTATTTGTTACTTACCTATCAATTACTTTGAATGTAAATGGACTAAATGTTCCAGTAAAAAAACATAGGTTCAAGACATAAAAAAACCAAGACCCATCTATATGCTATCTGTAAGAGACTGGTTTCAGACTTAAAGACACATGCATATTTAAAGTGAAGAGATGCAAAAACATTTATCATGCAAATGGAAGGAAAAGAAAGCGAGGGTAGCTATACTTATTGCAGACAAATTAGGCTTTTTTTTTTTTTAAAGATTTTATTTATTTATTCATGAGAAACACAGAGAGAGGCAGAGACATAGGCATAGGGAGAAGCAGGCACCCCACGGGAGCCCAATGCGGGACTTGATCCCAGGACTCCGGGATCATGCCCTGAGCCAAAGGCAGATGCTCAACCACTGAGCCACCCAGGCACCCCATGACAAAATCGGCTTTAAAACAAAGACTGAAAAAAATAAATAAATAAATAAAACAAAGACTGTAACAAGAGACAAACACTACATAACCACAAAGGGAACAACAATTCAACAAGAAGTTATAACAATTATAAATATTTATGCATCCAGCATCAGAGCACTCAAACATGTAAAACAGATAGCTATCTATCTATTAACATAGATAAAGAAAGTAATTGATGGTGATATAATAGGAAACACCTCCCTTTTTCCTCTGACCTGCCAACATGCCATCCAGACTGAGGAAGACCCAGAAACTTCGGGCTATGTGAGTCATGGCCGCGGCTGCATCGGCAAGCACCGGAAGCACCCAGGAGGCTGGGGTAATGCTGGTGGCATGCATTATCACAGGATCAACTTCAACATATATCACCCAGGTTACTTTGGAAAAGTCGGTATGAGACATTACCACTTAAAGAGGAACCAGAGCTTCTGCCCAACTGTCAACCTTGATAAACTATGGACCTCAGTCAGTGAGCAGACACAGGTAAATGCTGCCAAAAACAAGACTGGAGCTGCTCCTATTATTTATGTGGTGTGATTGGGCTACTACAAAGTTTTGGGAAAGGGAAAGGTCCCAAAATAGCCTGTCATTGTGAAGGCCAGATTCTTCAGTAGAAGAGCTGAGAAGAAGACAAAGGGTGTGGGGGGCACCTGCTTTCTAGTAGCTTAAAGCCACACAGGGGGAGGTTCATTAAATGCTAACAAGTGCAAAAAAAAAAAAAAAGAGAGAGAGTAATATAATAATAGTTGGGGACTTTAAGACACCACTTACATCAATGGATATATCATCCAAAGAGAAGAATCAAGGAAACAGTGCTTTGAATAACACAGTGGACCAACCAGATGGATCTAAGAGATATTCAGAACTTTCCATCCTAAAACAGTGGAATACACTTTCTTTTCAAGTGCACCTGGAACATTTTCCAGCATAGATCACATGTTAGGCCACAAGATAATTCTGAACAAATTTAAAACATTTTAAGTCATATTCTGCATCTATTCCAGCTACAATGCTATGAAACTAGAAACCAACCACAGGTAAAAACTGGAAAGATGACACATGCATAGAGGCTAAATAACATGCTACTCAACAATGAATGGGTCAACCAAGAAATCAAAAGACACTTGGAGATAAATGAAACTGAAAACACAATGGTCCAAAATATCTGGGATGCAGCAAAAGCTGTTCTAAGAAGTAAGATTGGGGACAGGCCAACCTCAAGAAGCAAGAAAAATCTCAATCTAACCTTACACCTAAAGAGGCTAAAAAAATAGCAACAAACCAAACCCCAAACCAGTAGAAGGAAGTAATAAAGATTAGAGAAAAAAATAAAAGAAACTAAAAAGCAATAGAAGAAGTCAAGGAAACAAGGAGCTGGTTCTTTGAAAAGATCAACAAAATTGATAAACCTTTGGCCAGATTCATCGAGAGAGAGGGAGGGAGAGAGAGAGAGAGAGAGAGAGAGAGAGAGAGAAGACTCAACCAGAAAAGAAAGAGAAGAAATAACAACTGACACCACAGAAATAGCAAAGGTTATGAGAATATTATGAAAGATTATATGCTAACAAGTTGGACAACCTAGAAGAAATGGATAAATTCCAAGAACTATATAAGCTCTCCAAACTAGACCAGGAAGAAATAGAAAATTTGAAGATTGAATATAGCATAGGAGATGAATCAATCATCAACTTCCAACAAACAAAAGTTTAGGACCAGATGGCTTCACAGGAGAATTCTACCAAACATTTAAAAAAAGAGTTAATACCTATTCTTCTCAAACTGTTCTGAAAAATAGAAGATGAAGGAAAGCTTTCAAATGTATTCAGTGAGGCCAGCTGTACCCTGATAACAAAACTAGATAAAAGATGCTACAGGCCAATATCTCTGATGAACGAAGATACCAAAATCCTCAAAAAATATTAGCAAACCAAATCCAAAAATACATTTAAAAATTCACAGTAAGGTAGGATTTCTTCCTGGGATGCAAGGGTAGTACAATATTTGCAAATCAATTAATGTGATACATCACATCATCAACAGAAAGTATAAAAAAAAAACCATATGATCATTTCAATAGATACAGAAAAAGCATTTGACAAAGCACAGCATTCTTTCGTGATAAAGACCCTCAACAAAGTAGGTTCAGAAGGAACTTACCTCAACATAATAAAGGCCATCTATGAAAAACCCACAGCTGACATTATACTTTTCCCCTAAGATCAGGAATTAAGACAAGCATATCCACTCTTACCATATTATTCAACATAGTATTGGAAGTCCTAGCCATAGCAATCAGAAGAGAAGAAATAAAAGCCATCCAAATTAGTAAGAAGTAAAACTTCAACTATTTGCAGATGACATGATAATATAAAGAGAGAAAACTAAAGACTCCACCAAAAAACTACTTGAACTAATAAATGAATTCAGAAGGGTTGCAGGATACACACTCAATATACAGAAATCCACTGCATTTTATACATTTCTAATGAAGTAACAGAAAGAAAAATTAAGATAACAATTCCATTTAGAATTGCACCAAAAAGAATGAAATACCTAGGAATAAACTTAACCAACAGGGTGAAAGATCTCTACTCTGAACACTGTAAAATATTAATGAAGGGAATTGAAGATGACACAAACAAATGGAAAGATATCCCATGTTCATAGATTGGGAGAACAAAATTATTAAAATGTTCATACTACACAAAGCAATCTACAGATTTAATGCAATCCCTATCAAAATACCAACAGCATTTTTCACAGAACTAGAATAAATAATCCTAACATTTGTATGGAACCAAACAATGACCCTGAATAACCAAAGCAGTCTTGAAAAAAAAGAACAAAACTGGAGGTATCACAAACTCTGATTTCAAGCTATGCTACAGAGCTGTAGTAAAACAGTAAGTTACTGGCACAAAACAGATGCATAGATCAATATAACAGAATAGAAAGACCAGAAATAAACCCACAATTTTAATGGCTGTCAAGTTTTCCACAAAGGAGGCAAGAATATGCAATGGGAAAAAGACAGTCTCTTTAACCAATGGTGTTGGGAAACTAGACAGCTACATACAAAACAATGAAATGGAACCATTTTCTTACATCATACACAAAAATACACTCAAAATGGATTAGGGGCCTATGTGTGAGACCTGAAACCATAAAAATTCTAGAAGAGAGCACAGGCAGTAATGTCTCTGACATTGGTTATAGTAACATTTTTCTAGATATGTCTCCTGACATAAGGGAAACAAAAGCAAAAATCAACTATTGCAACTACATCAAAATTAAAAGCTTTTGCAAATCAAAGGAAACAGTCCACAAAACTAAAAGACAGCCTACTGAATGGGAGAAGATATTTGCAAATAACATATCGATAAAAGGTTATAAAATATATAAAGAACTTTTACAACTCAACACCGAAAAAAAAACCCCACCACAAATCCAATTAAAAAATGGGCAGAAGACATGAACAGACATTTCTCCAAGGAAGACATAGAGATGGCCAACAGACACATGAAAAGATGCTCACATCACTGATCATCAGGAAAATGCAAATTAAAACCATGATGAGATATCACCTCATACCAGTAGAATGACAAAAAAAAAAAAAAAAAAAAAAAAAAAAAAAAAAAAAAAAAACCCACAAGAAATAAGTGTTGGCAGGATATGTTAAAAAAAAAAAAAAAAAAAGGAATCCTTGTGCACTTATAGTGGGTATGCAGCCATTGTAGAAGACAGTATGGAGGTTCCTCAAAACAATGAAAAATAGAATTACCAAATGATCCAATAATTCCACTACTGGATATTTACCCAAAGAATATGAGCAGTAATTTGAAAATATGTATGTACCTCTGTGTTTATTGCAGCATTTATTTACAGTAGCCAAATTATGGAAGCAGCCGAAGTGTCCATCAATAGATGAATGGATAAAGAAGATGTAGTATATATCCGTGTTGGAATATTACTCAGCCATAAGAAAAAGAATGAAATCTTTCCATTTGCAACAACGTGGATGGATCCAGAGGGTATAATGATAAGTGAAATAAGTCAGAAAAAGACAAATACCATATGATTTGTCTCCTGTGTTAAATTTAAAAAATAGATCAAATCAACAACAATAAAAAAGAGATAAGTAACAAGACTCTTAAGTATAGAGAACAAACTGATGGTTACCAGTTGGGAGACTGGTAGGCAAAGAGGTGAAATAAGTGAAGGGGACTAAGAGTTCACTTAACATAATGAACACCGAGAAATGTTTAGAATTGTTGGATCACTATATTGTATATCTAAAACTAATATAACAAACACTGTTTTTTAATTGTACTGGAATTTTAAAAGGAATTTTAAAAATTAATTTATATTTTGTAAACCTCAAATATTTACATAAAAAAATATATAAAGAACCCAGATGTCCATCAACAGATGAATGGATAAAAAAGATATGGAATATGACTCAGCCATCAAAAAGAATGAAATCTTGCCATTTGCAACAATGTGGATGGAACTAGAGGGTATTATGGCAAGCAAAATAAGTCAATCAGAGAGACAATTATCATATGATTTCACTCATATGTGGAATTTAAGAAACAACATGGAGAATCATAGGGGAAGAGAGGGAAAAATAAAGTGAGATGAAATCAGAGACTCTTAACTATAGGAAGCAAACTGAGGGGTGCTGGAGGGGAGTTGGGTGAGGGGATGAGGCAACTGGGTGATGAGCATTAAGGAGGGCACTTGATGTAATGGGCACTGGGTGTTGTATACAATCATCAAATTGTACCTCTGAAACTAGTATTACAGTGTATGTTAATTAAATTGAATTTAAATTTTAAAAATCTAAGTGAAATAACAGCTTGGTTATTTCTAACAAGCTTTCCATGTTGTGCAGGGGAATTCTGGACAGGTTTAATAGAAATATAACATTTCAGATCACCTCAAGGAATAAAGGAATGGTGCAGCTCTGATGCATTCAAAGAGAAGAAAGAAATATCTTATTTTCCTATTACACAATTGTACTGTAGTTTTAAAACCAGTATCTTCTAGTGATAAGTATTTAGTTTGTTTCAGTGTGTTTTACTATAACTAGCAATGCTGCAAGCAATATATTTTATGCAAATCCTGATCATGCTACTGACAGTAAATTTCTAGCAGATTGGTGCTAAAAATAGGGTATGTGCATCTTACTTTTGCCAGGTACTAACAAACAGCCCCCACAAAAAGACTGTTCTAATTCATACTCCCTGTCATCAGTATATACCAACAATATTTAATTTTCAGATAAAATAATCAGTGTTTCTGTGTCACCTTATAAAAAGGAATCTTGTGTTTTCTGTATCTTTAAGAAAATATGCAACTCCTTTTAAATTTTCTTGGGTCTAAAGTGAGGTCAGCCTGGCTCAAGTCAATTCTAACTGAGGGAATTGAAGGAGGTAGAGAAATAGTGTTTAGTAATAACTAGTTTGTTACACCTTGCGCTGGCTTCTCTGAGCTCCGAAGGAAAGAGGGAAAGATGCTGGAGGAGGCACTTGAGCTGAAGGAATGCAGAAGGACTTGTCTGTGAGTGAACTGGGCAAGTCCTTAGCCTCTTCTCTTTATATAGATATACCAAATGAAGAAAGCCATGTGAACAGGGACCCACAATACGACCTTCTGTTTTTCTTTTCAAATGAAAGAACCATATGAATTATATGTACTCTTTACCCCCAAGTTAAGATAACGTATACAGGCCATTTGAGATACTTTATGATTGAAAAGACCTTGAAGAGACCTATTATAGATGTAAAATAACAGTAATTACCAAATTTTTAAGTGCATGCTAAGTTCCAGACACTGTACTAAGCATTTAAAAACTACCTTATCTCAATTTCTTAAGGTGACTGTAGGTGTATTCTCATTTTTCAATTATGGAAATTATTGCTTAGAGATATTATACAACTTACAGATTTGAACCATGGTTTCTGCAGCTCCAAAGTCCCCATTCTTTCAGCCATACTACTATGAAGTGTAAGTTGCTGTGAGATTTATCCTCTATAAACTCAGATACCTGGATAGCACAGAATCCACAGTACTTCCTGCTCTCCTTTACTAGCTGTATGATTTGGGGCAAATTACTTAATCTTTCTGGGTCTCAGTTTCCTCATCTGAAAATGGGGATATTATTAATATTTCTTTTTTAGGGTTGTGGGGTGGTTTAAATGAATATATGCCCACTACTTAAAACAGTGCCTGGCACAAAGTAAGGATGAATGCTAAGTGCTAACATCATCATCATCATGATTAGTTCTTTCCAAGGGAAATGGGAGGCTTGATAATAAATATTCTTAGAATATGGAGCAAGGGCCACCTTCTAAAGCCATAAGATCAGAAATTCATCATCAGTCAACAAGTATCCTCCATGTTAGGAACAAAAGCTCAAAGAGAAGAATGAGACAAGGTCATTTCAATCTAGTTAAAAAACAAAATGGAACTCACATCATGTGCTTCAGTGCTCCATGGGTTTGTCTGAATTCCAGTGTGGCAATGGTAAATGTGGGCTGGCACAATCAGAGGAGCCTTCCTGGAGGAGCGAGGAGCTGAGATCCACATTGGGCTTTGCAGAACGGGTAGGATTTGGAGTGCAGGCATTCCAGGGGAGGGCCGCTGCAGGGGAGAGGAATAGAGGTGAGCCTCATGGGGAAGAGTAGGACTGGATCGAACCAGAGTGGGAGCAGGGATAGGGTAGCAGGGTAGGACCTCTGTCCTACTTTCTTGAAAATCTTTAGGAATGATTCTGTTCAGACTTTCAGAGTAAAAATTCTTGTCACTTTGTCACAGTGAGGAATGCACAGCGGAAGCATATCCTTGCGGCCCATCAGATCATCCACGGGCACACAGAAGACATGGTCAAGAAGAATTTTGTTGAGCAAGAGCAAGATGAAGAGGTCTCAGACACTGACAAGTCACCTGAGGAAGATACTCAAAATAAGAATAGCAGCTAAGGTGAGTTTGGTTTTTTCATCTGAAAGGAAGCAGAAAGTAGGAGAGGCAGCATCATTCAGCTCTCTGCTCTCCCTAACAACCATGTGTTTAAGAAAGTGAGACACTCCCATTGAAGCTGGCACATTTCATCTAGGTTATAGAATCTACTATCAAAAATTCTTAGAGAATAGAGTTGACATTATAGCAGTTGGACTCTTGTGTCCAGAAAACAGGATTCTAGATAATTTTTTATGGGTCCTTAAAGTATATAATGGTATTCCATCACAAAGCTGTAAAATGTGCCCATGTTATTTGTGTGTGTGTGTGTGTGTCCATGTTATAAAAAGCAGCTTTTTCTTACGGAGTAGATACAGTATCTCCATCTCATCATGCTGGCTGTAAGCACAGCAGAAGACACGTTTTCTGATTCTAGCCCAAGTACCTCGTGCAGTGCCCACCAGGAGTTGGTCTTAGACTCAACTAAATGTTCCTACTCACAAGACACATAGACCAGGTTTTAAATGATTTTAGTATCCATCTACTCAGAAAGATAGAAGATGGGAACCACAACTTCAAGCCGGGCAGCATCAGGTATTTCTCTTCCTATGGAAGCTCTTACCATATCCACACAGAAAAACACATAGCTGTTTTCTTTAGTGCCCCAGTTACAAAGCTCAGGTGCAAGGAAGAGAGATTTACACTGGGTAGGTACAGGACCTGCCTTGGTTTACATGCCTCAGGGGCCAGTGTGTCTTATAATGATTCCATAGGCACTATTTCCAGGGTCCCCCTAATGGATTTACCTGGTTACAATAGTCAGCACTCAGGAAAGCTCAAACCTACGGTTTCCTGTGGCATTAATAATTCCTTTATCCTTCCAATCAAATGCTAGTTACCACTTGGAGGTCAAGTAGTGTTGCTTAGTAACAGAGTTGATATAAACGTCTTAATGAATTATTAGGAGAAGAGAGCTAGAGTCCATTTAAAGTAAAGTTCTTGGGGTACCTAGGTGGCTCAGTGGTTGAGTGTCTGCCTTCTGCTTGAGGCATGATCCCAGAGCCCTGGGGTCGAATCCCACATCAGGCTCCCTGCAGAGAGCTTGCTTCTCTCTCGGTCTCTGCCTGTCTCTCTGTGTCTCTCATGAATAAATAAATAAAATCTTTTTGTTAAAAAAGTAAAATTCTCATGAGAATTCTCGTAAGAAAGGGAGTGAATCCTTTGCCTATTCCTTCTCCCTCAACTGTCATCTGATGGGTCCACATCATGTACTATTTTGGCCTAAGAGTATGCTATCAGGATAGAGAAGGCACAGGCTTGGGGAGAAATTTGTGACCAAAGACCCTCTGCACAGGAATCTATTGAGGCCTTAAGTTTTAATCAAGGAAGACTGGAAGGAATATCAAGATGAGGGGGCAGTTAAGAAGGAAAGCAGAGAAAAAAACTGATAAAAGTACTCTTAAATACCAAGGTATGGCTATAAATTACAGCAGAAAATCTTTTGTTTTTAATTAATAATGAAATAACCTGTGAAATTTCTGAAGATATAAACCATGTATTTACATGTAATGTTATCCATGTATCTATATAATATAAATTCAAGGGCCAAATAATGAGATTTTGCCAATCTCATTATTATGATAAAAATCACCTTCAATATTTGGATAGTCCTTTTTCTTACATGAAAATTTAACAAGATTAATAATTTACATAGTTTAAATTGAGTATGTATGCCTTTACTTCTGAGTATAAAGTATCTCTTTATTTTGCTTTATTAAATGTTTGGAACATGATGCTTAGTTGCCCCCTTAATATGTATTACTCTTTCTTTCTTCTCTGTGGGAAGGAGGGAAGGACAGATGTCAGATGTGAAATTTTTTAACAATGCCTAGGGATGTAGAGATGGAACATTCATTTTAAAATATGTTTGATCAGCTTGAAGACAATGGAGAGCTAATAGTGAGGAATTTCTGGGCAAATATCTAAGAGAAGACAAATTCAGAGAGTTAGTTGGTTCTGGCATTTGGAGTCACTTCTTTTTCCTGAGGGAATAGGCACATCCTAGAAAATGTGGCTAAAAAGCTGAGTGATGCTTTCACCAGCTTTGTAAAACTAGAGGGACAAAGACTGGAGTCAAGGTAGAGGCCCTGGTAAGCCTCCTCCATTTGGTTTGCACCTTGGTGGCTCAGTCAGTTAAGCATCTAACTCTCAATTTTGGCTTAGGTCATGTTCTCAGGATTCTGGGATCAAGCCCCGCATGAGGCTCTGGGTTCAGCATGGAGTCTGCTTGGGATTCTCTCTCCCTCCCTCTCTCTCTCTCTCTCTCTCTCTCTCTCAAATAAATCTTAAAAAAAAAAAGTACATAACTCATCTGATTCATAGCTGGAGAGGAATTTGGCTCAAGATGAATCATACCTTGACTCACCTATACCTGATTTAGAGGATATTTAGATGAGACTTAGTTGATGCTCTAAGACTTTGGGGGCTATTGGGCTGGAATGAGTGTATTTTGCAGGTGAGAAGGACACCAATTTGGGGGTGGCAGTGGAGGACTACAGACTTGTGTCCCTCCAAAATTCAGATGTTAAAGTTCTAACCTGCAATATGATGACATTTGGAGATAAGTGCTGTGGGAGATTAGGCATAGATGAGGTCATGAGGATGGGTCCCCCGTGATGGGAATGGTGCATTTAGAAGAAGAGACACCAGAAAGCTTATTCTCTTTTTCCTTTCTATGTGAGGACATGGCAAGGAGGCAGCCATATACAAACCAGGAAGAGAGTTCATCCCAGAAACCAGCTATGCTGACATTTTGATCTTGGACTCTTAGCCTCCAGAAACTGTGAAGAAATTAAGCTTAAGCTATCCAGTTATGATATTTTGTTAAAGCAGCCTGAGCTTAGACACTTATGTTTAAAGAGATAAAAGTCAGTATTGAAATTTTCAGGATAACTGTAAATCATAAAAATGATATAGCAGATTTGAGGAAAATAGAAATTCTAGGATCTAAGGGTGCCTGAGTGGCTCAGTCGGTTAAGCATCTGCCTTCAGCTCAGGACATGATCCCAGGGGAACCGGGGGGCACCATCAAACATCTGTCCACCCTTATACAGAATGACCTGAAAAAGAAAGCAAAATAAATAAATAGGCCACTACATCCCCATCTAGACACACAGTACATAACAATAACTATCTGGTAGATAGGAGACGGCACCAAACATCAGAAAACTTTACTTCTCCTCTTACAGTTGTCACCTAGTTTCTACCTCAGCACCAGTGCGTAGGTCTATTCTGGGATTCTAAATTCTTATATCTCCAAACTGGAATAGCACTGTTTACTTCTAATCCATCACAATATAGAAAATGTCTTTAATGCAATCTTACTCTCAGCCCATACATATTTTTATTCAAATAATTTCAAAATAAAAAGTTTTAAAAAAAATTAGCACTGCCATTCTCATGCTTACTAGGTGACAAAATGATAGATCATAGTTATAGCCTGAATATAAACGAATGTCATAAGAGGGAAGAAGAGTTGTGGGTCATGATTGCTCTTATGTCAATTTCTATTATCAAAGTCAACTATTTATGAGAGATTGAAATTTTTCAGGATAACTGTAAATCATAAAAATGATATAGCAGATTTGAGGAAAATAGAAATTCTAGAATCTAGGGGTGCCTGGGTGGCTCAGTTGGTTAAGCATCTGCCTTCAGCTCAGGACATGATCCCAGGGTCCTGGATTGAGCCCTACTTTGGGGTCCCTGCTCAGCAGGAAGCCTTCTTCTCTTTCTCCCTATGCCTCTCCCCCTGATTATGCTCTCTCCCTCCCTCTCAAATAAATAAGTAAAATCTTTAAAAAAAAATTCTAGAATCTAAAAATACAGTAATCAATATGAGAAACTCAGTGAATGGACTTAAGAGCAGGACAAATACGGCTACAGAGAAAAATCAATAAATTAGAAGATAGGGCAGAAGAATTTACTTAGAAGAATAAAGGAACAAAAAGGTGGAAACTACAGAAGAAATGCAAGGATAGTGGTAGGATAATTTAATCCTTAAGAGACAAAAGGATAATAGGCATGGACCGCTGATTCAAGAAATTTGACTACTAGGAGAAATATGTTAGGAAGTCATGTGTAATGTGAATTTTTTTAAAAACAAAGACTCAATATTTAACAAACCTTCTTAACCCCAAGCAAAAAAATAATTAAAAATCTATACCTAGATACATTTTAATATGACTACTGAAAACAAAAGAAAAAAATCTGAAAAGTTTTCAGAAGAAAAAAAAGTTTTCAGAAGAAAAGTATGTGAATTGCCTTCAAAAGAGCAATAATTAAGCTGAAGTTGACTTCTCATCAGAAACAGCCAGAAAATAATGAAATTATAGTTTCAAAATGCTAAAATAGATTAAAAACATAGGATCTATCCCATGCAAATATATCCTTCGAGAATGACAAAGAAAGACATTTTTAGATAAATGAAACAAAACTTATCACTAGGAGATTTTTCACTACAAGAGATTACTAGGGGGTGTTATACAAACAGAAGGAAGATTATCCCAGGTGGAAAATTGGAGATAAATAAAGAATATGTGGATATTTATTGACTGCATAAAAAACAGTAAGAAAAAGCAACACTAGTGACATTAGAGTTAGCATAAGTAGTGTGGGAGTCCAAAATCCATACTTGGACTAAGTTGTCCTAAGATACTTGCATTATCTAGGAGGGGGATAAAATGCTATTTAATATTATCTTTGATGGGGATCCCTGGGTGGCGCAGCGGTTTGGCGCCTGCCTTTGGCCCAGGGCGCGATCCTGGAGACCCGGGATCGAATCCCACATCGGGCTCCCAGTGCATGGAGCCTGCTTCTCCCTCTGCCTGTGTCTCTGCCTCTCTCTCTCTCTCTGTAACTATCATAAATAAATAAATAAATAATTAAAAAAAAATATTATCTTTGATGACTCAAGGCAACAGTCTGTAACCTCTAAGATAACTCCTAAAGCATAGTAGAAAGTTGTATGACATCTAAACTAATAGAAGAAAATGGAATAAAAAACCCATTCAGTATAAAAGGAAGATAGAAAGGATAGGAAAAGGAAATAAAATGGTAGATGTTTATCATTGATTCATCACTCATTTATATTAAAGAGCTAAATGCTCAAAGTCAGAATTTGGCAGACTGAATAAAAACTAAATCCTGTTTGTAGGAGGCATATACAAAACCTAAATATACAGAATGCTTACAAGTTAAAGGGTTAAAAAAGATACCATGAAAACATCATCCACAGGAAAGCAGATATAATTGTATTAATATCGAACAAAGACAACTTTAAGGCAGAATGGCCTATTAGACAAAACGGACAGTTCATAAAGATAAAGGTTTTAATTCATTGTGAAGGTATGAGTCACAAATAGGAATGTATCTAGTAACCTGGCCTCAACCTTTGTAAAGCAAATTTAATAGAACTGCATGGAGAAACAAATCCAAACTAATTCTAGGAAATTTTAATCTCTATCAGAAGCTGATGGAGCAACCGGAGGGGGGGGGCGGGGGAGAAATGGAAGGCTTAAAATACATAATTAAGAAATTTGATGTAATGCACATTTATAGAATATTACACCTAACAAGTACAGAATGCACATTATTTAAGGGCACACACAACAAACACGTACAAAAACTGACTATATACTGTCCTAAAGCAAATGTTAACCATTTCAGAGTTGAAATCACGCCAAATGTGTTCTTTGATAAAAATGCAATGGAACTAGAAATCAATAACAAGATGATTCTAATATGTTTAAAAATTAAGAAATACAGACATTCATCAAAGAAAGTGTCAGAACTAGAAAATATTTTGAACTGAAAAATGACAAAAATGTGTATGTATCAAACTTGTGGAATGCTGTTAATGTGGCACTTAGTTAGAAATTTGTAGTTAAAGGCATTGATTTGAAAAGATGAAAATAAGACTAAGCATCCTTTTCAAGAAATTATAAAAAATGGTAAATTAGATACAGAAAAGCAAAAGGAAAGAACTAATACAATAACAGCAGAATTTAATAAAACAAAATAAAATTTGAAGACAAACATTATGCATAAGTTAGGGGAAAAAATTTAACAAAACAAAATAGACATATCTTCTGATTTTAGGTAAGATGTACGTAGCTGCAACATTTAGAGAAAATAATGGATACATAGTAAACACCATATTTTCAAAGACATTGGAGAGCTGTGAAAATCAAAAGGACTAATTATAACAGCAGAGAGGAAAGTCCTTCCTAAGTGATCTGAGATACTGGCCATTTTCTTGCCTTGGGGTTGGCCAAGTTTGGGAATAAGCTTGGGCTCAGGTTTGCCAGGGGGCAGAGGGTCTTTATTCACTAGGGGAAACAGAAACCAACAAGACTCTTAAAATCAGTACAGGCAAGCATGATGGATTGCAATCGAGAGGAGCTCCGAATGTAAGGGCAAATTTCCCCCACAGAATGTCAGCATTAGCTTTTGGTGGATAAACTTTTTACTAGTGAAAACATGTTTGAATCTAACATGTGTTACTTAACCAGCTGTTTTTTTTTTTTTTTTTTTAAGATTTTACTTATTTATTCATGAGAGACACACAGAGAGAGAGAGAGAAAGAGAGAGAGACGCAGAGACACAGGCAGAGGGAGAAGCAGGCTCCATGCAGTGAGCCTGATTGGGGACTCGATCCTGGGACTCCAGGATCACGCCCTGGGCTGAAGGCAGGTGCTCAACCACTGAGCCACCCAGGCATCCCTATCCAGCTATTTAAATGGTGATCTTCACTCAGTCTCGTGGATTTAACCATTGCTAATTTATTGTTCCATGAGTTTTTTGTTTTTTTTTTTGTCAGAAATAGCTGTGTACCCTGACTTGCTTACCTCAGTGATACTTGATGGCTTAGCAATCTTTCAGTGTGAGTTTTTCAGCTCAAACTAAGATTGAGATTTTTCTAAGTAAGAAAATTACCCTTATCTACTATTATGGAACAATGAAAGGCTTTGGAAATTAGCTTTTGCTGTAGACTTGATACTATTTTTTAATGAATCCAACCTAAAATTACAAGGCAATGGGCAGCCCCGGTGGCCCAGCGGTTTAGTGCCACCTTCCACTCAGGGTGTGATCCTGGAGACCCGGGATCGAGTCCCACGTTGAGTTCCCTGCATGAGCCTGCTTCTCCCTCTGCTGGTATCTCTGCCTCTCTCTCTCTCTCTGTGTCTCTCATGAATAAATAAATAAAATATTTTTTAAAAGTAAAATGAAATTACAAGGCGAAACAGAGCTTATATTGCAGAATTTGCACTACGGTAAAGTCATTTCAGAATCACTAACACTGAATTACAAGTAATGGCCAGCTGCTTTATATACTTGCTGTGCTGTCAAAAGTTAAAACAAGAAGCAAGATTTTAATTCCCACACATATCTGCAGTGAATATGTTTTCTGAGTTTAAACTACACCTCCAGGAGCATTTTTTGGAACCTGAAACAAGTGCAAAGGAAATTTTTCTATTCCAAAGTCTCTTTTACTGTGCAATGGAGGAATGTCCCCTTAACCTTTGACGGGAAGTGATTACTATGTGTCGTAATGGCGTGCTAGGAGGAAAGTATCAAGAGACGGATCTAATGGAGTTCTGTAAATGCTTCCCAAGCAATAAATATGCAAAATTAAAAGCATATGTTCATGGGTTGATATCTGTATTGGCAGCACCTGTCTGTATGTCAGACATTTTCAAAGCTGAAATGTGGGTGGAGGTCTCATTGCAAATGTTTGTCTGCTACTAGTGATATGTAATCAGTTTTGATGATCTGAACCTCAATTAAGCAAAATGTTACCCCTAAATAAAACTTCTATTTTTCTCATTAGTAGACCTATATTAAAAAATAAACCTGTCATCATTATTACCATCTTTTGAATTTTATCAAAAATTTTGTGGAAATTTGTTTTCTCTCATTGAGGACCCACATAATATCCTTGATTTTGTTTACTGACCCACAAAGCCTAGAATTCTTACTATCAGGCCCTTTGCAGAGGTTTGTCAATTCCTACTATGTAGCAATTAAAATGAATGAAGCAGAACTAAATACAACATGGATGAATCTTGCAAATATAGTAAGTATTGAAAGAAACCAAACAAATCCAGAGATGCCTGGGTGGCTCAACTGGTTAACCATCTGCCTTCAGCTCAGGTCATGATCTCAGGGTCCTGGGATTGAGCTCTGCATCGGGCTTTCTGCTTAGCAGGGAGTCTCCTTCTCTCTCTCACTCTCCCTGTGTTCTCTTTCTCTCTCAAACAAATAAATAAAATCTTTTTAAAAAAAAAAAAGAAAGAAAGAAAGGAGCCAAATCCAAAAAGAAACCTATAGTATGAGTCTATTTATATGGAATTCAAAATCAGCACTAAACTGTGGCACTTAGGAGGTAAAAAAGAAAAGAAAAGCAAGGAAATGAATACTGTAAAAATCAAATAAAAATCAGAATAGTGGGGCAGCCCAGGTGGCTCAGCGGTTTAGTGCCGCCTTCAACCAGGGCGTGATCCTGGAGACCCGAGATCGAGTCCCACATCAGGCTCCCTGCATGGAGCCTGCTTCTCCCTCTTCCTGTGTCTCTGCTTTTCTCTCTGTGTCTCATGAATAAATAAATAAAATCTTTTTTAAAAAATCAGAATAAAAATAAATAAAATCAGAATAGTGATAAGTTTTAGAGGATAGGGAGAGGGTTGTGATTGCAAAGGAGTAAGAGGGAGCTTATAGGACTTCTTCACCTGGGTAGTATTTAGACAGGTGAATATTTAACATGTATTCACCAAGCCGCACATTAGTTTTCTGTTATTTTCTTATATGTGTCATACTCTTTAATTAAAAGCTAGAAATATGTGTGCATATATACAAACATATATATACATCCATGATGCTTGCAATATACATAAAATATTTCTGGACAGATCAAGAAATTGGTTAAGTATTGTCAGTAGGCTTAGGGACTGGGAGGAAATAGATATATTTTCCTCATGTTCATTTCCTTTTGTAGTCTGAATTTTTTTACAGTGTACACATATTAAGTTTTCAGTTATAATTCAGCTAATATAAAGTTTATAAGTGCTATAAGTTGGAAACTGAGACCCTGTGAGTTAAACATTTGGATCATGGGGCTCATAAGTGGCAGAACTAGGATATTTCTGGTGATGTCTGCCTTTTGAACCAAGGCTCTGTATAATTGCATCACAGTAATTTTTTGAATGTATTGTTCTGATAATGATTATTTCTTAAAAGATGACATAAACATTTGTGGGTTTTTATGTGTGTGTTGTTTGTTTGTTTATTTTTTACAGATTATCTTTCCTAAAAGAAGCTGTACAAATCATCATAAAGAATTCCTATATCTGTGCTTCTTCCAAGATGTACAGCTCTTATGGACTTGTCAATGTGTAATTCATGAGGAAAGATCTTTATTTTCCATAAACTTCCAATAATTTAAAATGATTTTCAGTAATAATAATCAAATGAAAGAGTTTATTCTCTTTGGTGTTTCCCAGATGCTCTACTTCAAGAGAAAATTTTCTTATGTTTCATTTCAACATTTTGTTAACTACGAGGATATTCTGGCTTAATCAAACAAAAAGAAATGTTACTGAATATTTCTTACATAGTTTTGGCTTGATATTCATGGTACATTGACCTTATCTGCTAAGTTTGAAAGCATCCATACTCCATGACCTGGCATTTCACCTCCTAAATATATACTCAGTAGAAATACATGAGTATATGCATCAACAGGCATGACAAGAATGTTCACAGCAGTACTTTTCTTTATAGCCCCTCAACTAGAAACCCAAACATTCATTGACATTGAAATAAAAAAATAAGCTGTGGCATATCCATATAATGGCACATCAACTTACCCTTGAGCTTTAGATCTAAGAATATTTATGCAACACCCCTATAGAGAGGGTGCTGTTGGAGAGCAATCTGCCCACCCTGTGTGTTGACAAACATTAGGATCCCTCCTCATTTAAAGATTGGTAAATAGGAAACAAACCCTAAAAACAAAAGTATCAACAACAAATCTACCTGAGCCCCATGCATGTTACTCTGAAAGCAGAATAAAAGCCTATCTTAGAAAATGTCCTTCTATAAGAAACAAGAAAATCTTCAGAAGCTACCTGCTGGTGATTTTAATAGGAGGCAAAAAGAAATGGCCTCAGGAAACTGAAGCAGAGAATAATAAGAGCAGATGCCAACAGAGAGATGTAGGCTGGAAAGAAAGGAAAGCTGGTTAATGTGAAAAAAAAAATGCAAAAAGATTAAAAAATCCAGTGAAACACATTTGGATGCAGTTTAAAGAACAAACTTCACAGCAGAGAATAAAAGAGGTGATGTTGCTAATGAAATTAAGTCATCCAGTATGGTTTGGGAAGGATAAAGAGATGAAAATGACAAAGAGGTTAGCTCTGGATGACCAATCCTACAAGCAGTAGGAAATCTTAAAGAAGAAATCAAGACAAATAAAATAGTTTTAACAAAAGATTTTCTGAGCTGAAAAAATACTTGATCATACAACTTTGGAAAGGTTTACCTTGTATTAGGATAACTGTGATCAAGGTAACTTTTCTTCGCCTGAGAATCACTGACAAACAGAAAAGCACTACACAATTAACGAGGGAGTTGAGTTTTGTTCCTTTAAAAATGCTAACCTGTTTGAGGTAAAAGTTATTTGTAAAATAAAAAATCGGGGACACAAGACAGAATGAGAAGAAGCAAATTAGGCAATGGGATAGAAGATAGTGGCAGGGTGGGCTATGGGGAGTGAAGGTGCCATACTATAGCAGGCAACAGCAGACTTATTCTGTAAAGAGCCAGATAGTAACTATTTTAGGTTTTGTGGGTTAGTTTCTGTTGCAATTACTCAACTCTGCCATTATAAGGTGAAAGCAGCAATAGGTAACATATAGAAGGCACATGGTTGTGTTCCAATAAAACTTTACAAGAACTGGCAGCAGCCAGATTTGGCCCTTGAGCTGTACTTTGCCCATCCCTGCTATATAGCAATGAACTAAAGTTGAAATCAATACCTACTTTCATGAAGTGTTTAAAGCAGCTTTTAATAAAGAACATATAATGAAACAATATTTTCTAAAACAATCTTTATGCAGTCTTTGAAAACTAAGATTTGTTTTTAGACAAAAAGGAAAATACAAAGTAATACAGAATTCTCATTAGCTAACTGAAGTTTACCAGGAGGGGAAAATTTTCTCTTACTAGCAAACTTCTACTTATAATGGCTTTAGTTAAAACACCTAAACTTTAATAACCATTGCTCTTAAAAATAAAAGTGATGAGCAAAACTCATGTTTAAAGCATGCGGTCATGGCAACTGAAGCTATGTAGTTGGTTGGGACTAGTCGAATAATCAATAGCAATACACAATCACAATGAGCTGATTTGTAAAGTAGAAAAATTTTTTTTCATGGATGCATAATCGTATACAGTGAACCTTCATGCCACTTAACAAAGGCATTGCCTCTTCTCAACATGCTTAAGAACAGGCAAGGTAAAATCCAAGGAAGAAGTGTGTAGTGTGAGTAAAGGATCTCTTTGGGATGAGAAACCATTAAGTGCAAAATTGTTAGAGATTCCAAATCTTTAGGTGCAGAACCCGAGACAATTTAAAGGCTGAGTATACGTTGATTCAAGAGAACTCTCATCCCCATCCTCAATTCTGGACCCTAGTACCTACCTGGGAGTAGAGTTGCACCTACTAAGACGACTTGGAGTACACTTTTATGCAGCAAGCTACGCAGAGAATTAAAGGCCCAGTTACCAGTAGAATGGAGAATGCTAGCTGGCAAGAGTGATATAGAAGTGGCCTCCAACTGTGCTTACCGCTTGGTGGAACGAAGGCCAAGCTAGCCTCTTAACATTGGAGTAGCCTGGAGGTTAGGAGAATATGCTCTGGAGCCAGATGCTCTGGATTGAAACCCCAGTGTGTCCTCAAACAAGTTACTTGATCTCATTAAGCTTGAGCTTCCTCAAATCTAAAATGGTATAACAATAGAATGTATATCATGGAGTTGGTATGAGGATGTAATGAATTCATTCATGTAAAGGGCTTGGGAACAGCAGCTGGCATATGATAAGCATTCAACAAGTACCATTTAGCTATTTTTATTATCACTATGGGATAGAAGCAAAAGATACGGTGGAGCAAAGTAACTACATCTACCGCTATGCAGAAAGTAGCTCAGTGGATGTCAGTTGCTAACTAATCAGATGAATTTCTCCATCTCACTTGGGGATGAGTGAGAAGGAGAGAGAGAGGAACGAGTGTCCCATGTTCTGTAGAATCCTGAAGTATTGGCAATAAGGGCATATTCTACTAGACACCAGAGCAGTAGAAAGAAGCCATTATGAAGAAGAATTTCCCAGAAAACTTAACTAAAACCATTGAAGGAGGCTTCTTTTATTATAGTTGTCAAAAATTGAGGAAACAGGAAACAAAGACTGTAATAGTTCTTAACCATGGCTGCATGCTAAAATCATCAAGTACTTTAAAGAATTGGTTCTTGGGCCTCTCCAGGCCAATTAAGATAGAATCTTTAGAAGTGGAACCAGGCAAAGGTTTTTGTTGTTGTTGTTGTTGTTGTTGTTTGTTTTTGTTTTTGTTTTAAGTTTCCCAAGTGATCTAATGTACATTCAAGACTTAGAATAGGAGAAATCTTTCCCAAAGTAACTATCTCTCCCCAAGTACTGACCATTCAGAAACTTACCATAGGAGACATATCTTTAGTCAGGCTTTAATGATATTTTATTTCTAAAGCCTCAAAGATTGAAAAGACTAGAAAAAAATTGTGGGCACTGAGCACAATCATAACACTTGTACTTCCTCTGCCATAGCCCATATCACACTTGATTATAATTGCCTGCATAATCATCTCTCTCACCAACTGGACTGTTAGCTCTGAGATGAAGGCAGGAGCTATGCCTCATAAGTACATTTGTTTTTATTCCTGGTACCTGACACAGTTTCTGGCATGTGGTAATCTCTCAATAAGTATTTATTGAATGAAATTCTACACACTTAATATTTGTAAAAGCAAATACTTCTATGATTTGGAAGAACATTTGTGAATATCTTGGTATTTTATGGTATGAAATGAGTTTTTAAAAATAAAATTCTCGATTTATAATATTCATTTCTAGCAAATAAAGGTGTAACTTTTTGTGATTCAACTGGTGAATATTTCACAGGAACCAAGTAAGTCATAAAGGGTGTAGGAGCTTCTATACTACATCCAAAAGGGAGTTTATCCACTTATTCTGGACAAACAACATTAACAACTTTAAAAACCTCCAACAGAGGTTTTAGAGAAATGTTTTTCTCAATAATATTTTTAATAGAGGTTAAAGGCATCATATTAAAATATAACCATAATATCAGCTTCTAATTATGACAGAAAGAAGAGGCCAGCAATTCTCCTCCACTAATAGATAGGGAAGTAGGTAGATAGATGATAGATACATACATACATACATACATACATACATACATACATAGATGATAGATAGATATAACTAGACAAAATTGTAAAAAAAAAAAAAAAAACCTCACCCATTTTAGGGCCTAGAAATCTCAGAGATGGCCAACACTTTAAAAACCTACTAAAGATTCAGGTAAGAACAGCACAGGTCTACACTACCCCTAACCCCCATGCAGCTCAGTCTGCAAGAATGGCAGTCTTCCAGTCTAGCAGTTTTGTTGCCAGAGAGGAAAGACTTAATTTAGGGTGGGGAGATGGGGAGAAATCTTGTGACATTACATGCTAAAGGTAGCACCTTTTCAGTAGTTGATAGAACAATTAAATAAGAAATCAGTAAAATTTAGACAATCTGAACACTACTCATTGCCTTAACCTAATGCTAATCAGAACACTACACCTAACTACCACAGGATATACATTCTTTTCAAATGTACATAGAACATTTGTTGCGATAGATCATATCCTGTGCCATTAAACAAGTCTCAATAAATTCAAAGAATTGAAATAAAATATGTTCTCTGGATGCAAATAATTAAATTAGAAATCAAAAGAAAAAAGTAAAGTTAGAAAATCCCCCAAACATTTGGACATTAAACAATAAATAGCTTTTGGATCAAAAAGACATCACAACAGAAGTTAGAAAATACTTTGACCTGAATGATTGAGAAAATACATCTTTGAAATTTATGGGATGTAACTAAAGCAGTCAACAGATAAATATATACTTTTATATGCTCATGTGGGAAAAGAGGTTTAAAACCAAGTAAATTTCCACATGGGAAAGACACAAAAAGAAAAAGCAAACCCAAAGTAAGTGCAGCAGATATTTTAAGAACAGAAATCAGGGCAGCCCAGGTGGCTCAGTGGTTTGGCACCTGCCTTCAGCCCGGGGTGTGATCCTGGAGAGCCGGGATTGAGTCCCACGTCAGGCTCCCTGCATGGAGCCTGCTTCTTCCTCTGCCTGTCTCTCTGCCTCTCTCTCTCTCTTTGTGTCTCTCATGAATAAATAAATAAAATCTTTGAAAAAAAATCAATGAAACAATAGAGATAACAAAGCCAAAATTTTGTTCTTTGAAAAGGTTAATAAAATTAATTCCTAGCAAAACTTGTTTAAAAAAGAAAACAAATTTCAATGTCAAAATGAGAGGGAGTATCATTTTGGGGAGTGAAAGAAGGAATGTCACTACAGGTCCTATAGGCGTTAAAAGAATAAGGGAGTATTTGGAAAACTTATAACAGTAATTTGATAGCTTACATGGAATGGACAGTCTTGAAACAATTTACCAAAACAGATATAAGAATAAAATGCAATTTCTGAGTAGCTCAATACCTGTTAGGTAAATTGAATTTTTGGTAAAAAAAATTTTCCCTCAAAGAAACCTTCCAAACCAGATGGTTTCAGTGGTGAGTTCATCAATCAATCAATCAAATAAATGAATTCAATCCCATAAATTCATCCAACATTTAAGGATACTGATACTAATTTTATACAAACTCAGAAGATAAAGAGGAAGCACTTCTTGATGAAGTTTTGGAATGTAGGTGAGGTTTGGTGGGGTGAGGTCCAGAACCGACAACCAAGAATTCTTGAGATGTCTTTGGTACAAAATGGTGGTTTTATTAAGGCCCGGGGACAGGACCAGTGGATAGGAAGAGCTGCTCTCCTGGGCCTGTGAGGGATGGCTGATTCCCTCCATCATTCCATGGGAATCAGCCATCCCTCACAGGGAGATAGCATACTCTAAGGAATTTTGGAAGCAAGGTTTCCAGAACCTTGAAAGGGCTAGCTATTGTTGGGGAAAGGTCATTTATTTCCGTCTAATAAAACCTGAGTCATGAGACCCTTCAGGTGTGTATCGGTGGGCCACGTGCTTGGGGATGATTGCCAACATGTATCTTGCAGAGTAGAAATAAAGCAAATTTCTAAAAGTTTAGATTGCCTTTTGCCCTTAGCAAAGTATTAACATCGAGGCAGTTGAGTCTGTAGACTCTGCCTGTTTCAAGGACTTGTCAATGTGCTGCCCCAGGCTTGTGCATTGTCTTCAGCTAGCCCTGTTCCCCCATAACTTCATATCACACTTTTAAGAGGCCAGTAAAATCATAATGCCAAAACCTAACAAAGGTAAGAAAATAAGGTTAAATATCTATATCCTTCATGAATATAGATGCAAAAGTCATTAAGAAAATGTTACCAAATCAAATCCAGCACTACATGAAACAAAACAAAAACCAAGACAATACATCAGGATCAGTGGATTTTTCCAAAGATGCGAGGTTGGTTCAAGATTCAGAAGTCAATATAATTCACTACATTAATAGGAAAAAAGGATAAAAGCATTATGATTTTAATAATCAAAGAAAAATCAAAATGCCTCTCTCATTTGGGATTAGAAATTCTCAAAAAAAAAAAACCCCAAAAACCTAGGAATAGAAAGTAACTTCTTCAATCTAACAAAAGGATCCATATACAAACGTACAGCCTGCATAATATCGGATGGTGAAATACTGAATACCACCCACCTCAATACTGGTAAAAAAGCAAAGATATCCACCCGCACCATTCTATTCTATATTAGCTCTAAATGGTGCAATAAGGTAAGGGGGGAAAAGCATAAAGATTGGAAAGGAACAATTAAAACTAAAAACATTTTGCAGAAAACATCATTGTTTACACAGAACAACCTAAGAAATATTAAAGAATGACTCCTGGACAACTACTATTTAACAAAGTCACAGGACACAGGCCAATATACAGAAAAATATGTATGACTATATACTAGCAATGATTGGAAGATGCAAAAAAATTAAATTCTATTCACAGTAGTATTAAAAGACCTAGACACCTAAAACTTAATAAATTTAACAAAAGACATAGAAGACCTCTGCGCTGAAAACTACAAAACACCATGAAAAAATTAATGACCTAAATGAAGAGATATACAATGTTCATGAACTGGAACACACAATGCTATTATGATGTTGACTCTCCCAACTAAATCTGTAGATTCAATGCAATCACGAAACAGCAGAGGCATTTTGATAAGTAGATTTTAAGATTTACATGGTAAAACAAAGGGCTAAGAAAGAGCCAAAACAATTTTAAACTGGAGGGTATTATGCTAAACGAAGTTCAATCAGAGAAGGACAATCATTATATGGTTTCACTCATACAAGGAATATAAAAAATAGTGAAATGCATAGGGGAAGGGAGGGAAAATGAGTCGGAAAAATAAGAGAAGGTGACAAAACACGAATGACTTCTAACTGGGAAACAAACAAGGGGTAGTGGAAGGGGAGTCGGGTGGGGAGATGGGGTGACTGGGTGACGGGCACTGAGGGGGGCACTTGACAGGATGAGCACTGGGTGTTATACTATATGTTGGCAAATCGAACTCCAATAAAAAAAATATACATATTAAAAAAAAAGAGCCAAAAAGCCATTTTGAACAAAGTTGAATGGTCCATGCTACCTGATTTCAAAACTTGCTATAAAGCTGATTCTAAGACTTGCCAAAAGACCGCATAATGTTAGCATAAGGGTAGATAAATAGATAAATGTTACAGGATATGGAGTCCAGATAGTGGCCCATTCATTTACAGTTAGTTTTTGACAAGGTGTCAGAGCTATGTAATGGGAAAAAGAAAGTCTTTTCAACAAATGGTACTAGAAAACTGAATAAATGAAGGGAGGAATGAGTCTTGATACCTACATCACACAAACACAAATATTAATTTTGTATGGATCTCAGAATTTAAAGCTTAAACAGTAAAACTCCATGAATAAAACATAAGAGAATGTCTTCATGACTTATCTGCAGAGGACCCAAAAAATATTTATCATAAAGAAAAAAGACTAATATGCCTATAGATCCTTCTGAAGAGGGGTTATTCACCTTTATGACCAGGATGGACACAAAACCCAACACACTTCTGAAATAGGCTTTCTTATTTCATTGATCACCTTTCTCAAAAGGACCCTTACCTGTATCTGTATCATTTCCTTGTACAGAGAGGGAAACTGAGACATACACAAAGAAATGAGGCATCCCACTAGCATTGGTGATATCAGCAAAATGGCAGAGTTAGCAGCTCCAAATTCCTGTCCTTCCCTAGAAACATTAAAGAACAAACAGCAACTATTAGAACCAACTTTGCCTGGACTCCTGAAAAAAGTCAAAAGTTTATAACAACCAAGCAGATGCTGAATCAAAAAAAGGACAACTTAAAAATGGTAGGAAAGCGATCACGGGACTTCTGGGGAAGATGGCCGAGTAGGAGGATCCTAGACTCACCTCCTCCCACAGATACACATATATAACACCCACGTCAGTATAAATAACCCAGAAAATAACTCGAAGACCGGCAGAACAGACTCTCCACGGCTAAATGTAGAGAAGAGGCCACAGTGAAAAATGGTAGGGAGAGCAATGACGTGATTGGGAACTAAACTGACCCATGAGACTGTAGGAGGGAGGGACCCACTGGTGTGGGGAGGGAAGAGGAGCAGACCCCAGACCGGGAGGTCCAGGCACAAGCAATCTGCATTGGGAAGACAAACCCCCATAACATTTGGCTTCAAAAACCATAAGACCTAAATTTGTGCATTCATTTTTTTTTTTAAGCTTTATTTATTAATGAGAGACACAGAGAGAGAAGCAGGCTCCTTGCTGAGCAGCAGGGATTCCTGCTAAGCAAGGAGCCCCATGCAGGACTCCATCCCAGGACCCCAGGATCATGCCCTGAGCCAAAGACAGACACTCAACCACTGAGACACCCAGGGGTTCCAACTCTGTGCATTCCTACAATCAGTGTGGCCTAACATCTGGATCTTTAAAAAATCAGTGGGCCCACCCCTGGGAGAATTGGAAGGTTATAAAAAACTGAGTCCCTGTCCTTAAAGAGACAGTGTAACAAACAGCCCCATGGATATATAGCATAGAAGCAGCAGTTTGAAAAATGCCTGACATAAAGGGGAGGAGATTTGTTCACTAATCTCAGAGCATATGCTGGAGGGGTAGGGATATTTGGGAGACTTTAGCAAGAGCAAAAGAGTTGGTGGACATCCTTTCCCTCTCCTGCACTCTAGTTTAGATGTAAGGACAACTGTGATAACCAGCACATTGTGAACACTCTCACCTAGCTGGCTAATGGTTCGCCCTGCACCCCCCTTCTGCAGACTGCCCCCTCCAGCCCAGCCTTAGCAGGGATTTTCCCAGGTGGCTACAGGTTCCCTCCTGCAGCAGACCAGGTGGGACCTTGCTGGCATTGCACCCCCCTTGCTCCCTCATTCTCCTGCAGATCCACCCCATCAAACATGGCCTTGACAGGAGTCCATCCAAACAGCACCACAAGCCTGGCAGTGTGCAAGCAGGCCCAATGGGGGTCAGTCCATTCTAAAGTGACTTCTGCAATCGGAGAAGGACAAACATTATATGGTCTCATTCATTTGGGAAATATAAATAATAGTGAAAGGGAAGGGAGAAAAAATGGGTAGGAAATATCAGAAAGGGAGACAGAACATGAAGACTCCTAACTCTGGGAAACGAACTAGGGGTGGTGGAAGGGGAGGAGGGCGGGGGGTGGGGGTGAATGGGTGATGGGCACTGAGGGGGGCACTTGACAGATGAGCACTGGGTGTTATTCTGTATGTTGGCAAATTGAACCAATACAAAATAAATTTATTATTAAAAAAAATAAAGTGATTTCTGCCCCAGAGAGAAGTAAGAAAAACACACATACCAGTTTGCAGCCCCACTAGTGGGCTGAGCAAGACACCTGGTCTGAGTACAGACCTCACCCCCCAAGGAAAGCTTCTCAGGGGACAAGAGAGGGAGAGTGCCCTGCAGTCCTACGACTCAAGCCCAAAGCATTGCCAGACTAGCTCACTAACAACACAGGAACTAAGCCCTGCCCACAACAGACAAAGCCATTGCAGATGACTGGACTGAAGGCAAATATGACTCAGCCACAACGGTAGGGCCCACACAACACACACACCCCTAAAGCACCAGATTCTGGCAAAGAGGTGATATTGCAGTACAGGGCATTACAGGACCTCTTCTTCAAAGGTCCATGACTTTTAAGAGCAAGAGATCTAGCTGACTTTCCTAACACACAGAAACAGACACAGAAAGTTACACAAAATGAGGAGACAGAAGAATATGTCCCAAATGAAAGAATAAGACAAAATCACAACAAGAGAGTTAAATGAAATGGAGATAAATAACATATCTGATAGAGAATTCAGAGAAATGGCCATAAAGATTCTCACAGGACTTGAGAAAAGAGTGGAGGATCTCAGTGAGGTCCTCAATGAAAAGATAGAAAACATAAAAAAAAAAAAAAGAACCTTTTAGAGATGAAGAACTCAATAACTGAAATAAAAAAAAAAAAACATTAGAGGGAATAAATAGTAGACTAGAGGAAGCAGAACAGATTAGTGACCTGGAGCACAGAGTATGGGAAAGCAATCAAGTTGAATGAACAGGAGAGAGAAAAAAATAATAAAGAGTGAAAATAGGTTAAGGGAATTCAGCCATACCGTCAATCATAACTTTCACATTATAGAGATCCAAAAAGGAAAAGAGAGAAAAAGAGGGAGAAAATTTTATTTGAAGAAATAATAGCTGAAAACTTCCCAAACCTGGGGAACAAAACATAAATTCAGATCCAGGAGGCACAGAGAGCCCCCCCCCCATCAACCCAAGGAGGTATACATCAAGACACACAGTGATTAAAATGGCAGAAAGTGGGCAGCCCCGGTGGCGCAGCGGTTTAGCGCCGCCTGCAGCCCAGGGCATGATCTTGGAGACCCGGGATCGAGTCCCACGTGGGGCTCCCTTCATGGAGCCTGCTTCTCCCTCTGCCTGTGTCTCTGCCTCTCTCTCTAGCTGTGTCTCTATGAATAAATAAATTTAAGAAAAAATAAAATGGCAAAAAGTAGTGATAAAGCAACAAAAGAAAAACAGTTACATGTAAAGGAAACTGCATGAGGCAATCAGTTGGTTTTTCAGCAGAAAACAGGCCAGAAGGGAGACATGATATCATCAAAGTGCTGAAAGAAAAAAACTGCAACTGCAAACCAAAAAACTGTACTCTGTCAAGGCTATCATTCAGAACTGGAGAAGGAGTTTCCCAGACAAAATTTAAAGGAATTCTAAAAACCAGCCTTACAAGAAATGTTAAAGGGGACTCTGAATGAAAAGAAACACCATAAGCAGGAGTAAGAAAAGTAGGAAGCACAGAAGCCATAAAATTAAGTATATCTACAAAAATCAACCAAGGGATTCACAAAATAAAAGGATGCAAAGGGGGATCCCTGGGTGGCTCAGCGGTTTAGCGCCTGCCTTTGGCCCAGGGCGTGATCCTGGAGTCCCGGGATCGAGTCCCACGTCAGGCTCCCTGCATGGAGCCTGCTTCTCCCTCTGCCTGTCTCGCCTTTCTCTCTCTCTCTCTATCATGAACAAATAAATAAATAAATCTTAAAAAAAAAAAAAAAGAATGCAAAGTATGACACCATATCCTAATATGTAGGGGGGAAGAGGAGGAAAAAATTAGTGTTTTTGGAATTGGCTCAAACTTTAGTGAACACCAAGATAATATAGCCTGCTATATGCACCGATGTCATATACCAACCTAATGGTAACAACAAATAAAAAACCAGTAATAGATATGCAAAAAAAGAGAAAGGAATCCAACTATATCACTAGAGAAAGCCAACAAACCATGAGAGAAGAGAGTAAAAGAACAGAAGAACCACAAAAACTATCATAAACAAGTAACAAAATGGCAATACATACATACAATAATTACTTTGAATGTAAATGGACTAAATGCTCCAATCAAAAGACATAGGGTCATAGAATGGATTAAAAAAGCGAGATCGAACCCCATGTTGAGTGTAGAAACTACTTAAATAAATAGAAGTAACTTACTTTTTAAAAGGCCTACCTATATGCTGTCTATAAGAGACTCATTTCAGACCTAAACATACTTACACTTTGAAAGTAAAAGGTTTGGAAAACATTTATCAAGCAAATGGAAGTGAAAAGAAAACCAGGTTAGGGCAGCCCCAGTGGCGCAGCGGTTTAGCGCCACCTGCAGCCCAGGGTGTGATCCTGGAGACCCAGGATCAAGTCCCACGTCGGGCTTCCTGCATGGCCTGCTTCTCCCTCTGCCTGTGTCTCTGCCTCTCTCTCGCTCTCTCTGAATAAATAAATAAATAAATCTTAAAAAAAAAAAAAACCAGGTTAGCAATACTTCTATCAGACAAAATAGACTTTAAAACAAAGACTGTAACAAGAAACAAGGAAGGACACCACATAAAGGGAACAATCCAACAATAAGATGTAACAATTGTAAATATTTATACACCCAACATGAAAGCATCCAAAGACATAAAGCTGCTGATAATAAATATAAAAAAGATCATTAATAGTAATACAATAATAGTAAGGAACTTTAACACCCCATTTACATCGATGGATAGATCTTCCAAACAGAAAATCAACAAGGAATCAGTGGCTTTGAATAATGCATTGGACTAGATGGAGCTAAGAGAGAGATTCAGAACATCACATCCTAAAACAGTGGAATACACATTCTTTTCAACTGCATGTGGAACATTCTCCAGAAGAGATCACATGCTGGTCCACAAAACAAGTCCCGACAAATTCAAAATTGAAAAGTCATGCATCCTTTCCAACTACACCACCATGAAACTAGAAAACAAGCACAAGCAAAATCTGGAAAGAAAATACATACATGGAGGTTAAATAACATGCTACTAAACAATGAATGGGTCAACCAAGAAATCAAAGGGGAAATCAAAAAATACATGGAGGGACACCTTGGTGGCTCAACAGTTGAGCGTCTGCCTTTGGCTCAGGGCTTGATCCTAGAGTCCTGGAATCGAGTTCCACATCGGGCTCCCTGCTTGCAGCCTGCTTCTCCCTCTGCCTGTGTCTCTGCTTCTTTGTGTGTGTGTGTGTGTGTGTGTGTGTGTCTCATGAATAAATAAAATATTTTTAAAAAATACATGGAGACAAATGAAAATGAAAATACTGGTCCAAAATCTTTGAGATGCAGCAAAAGAGGTTCTAAGAGGGAATTTTACTCTGTAGTTAAGAATCTATTTCTTGGTTTGGCTCTCTCTCTTTTTTCCCCCTTTGCTAGTTTGCTGATGATTACCAGAAGGGAGGTGGGTCAGGGGACAGCTTATATTTCAGGAGTGCACTTATTATGATGAGCACCTTGTGTTGTGTGGAAGTATTGAGTTACTATATTGTACACCTAAAACTAATATTACGCTGTATGTTAACTCTTTTAAATAAAAGTTTTTTTAATTTATTTTTTATTGGTGTTCAATTTACTAACATACAGAATAACCCCCAGTGCCCGTCACCCATTCACTCCCACCCCCCGCCCTCCTCCCCTTCTACCACCCCTAGTTCGTTTCCCAGAGTTAGGAGTCTTTATGTTCTGTCTCCCTTTCTGATATTTCCCACACATTTCTTCTCCCTTCCCTTATATTCCCTTTCAATATTATTTATATTCCCCAAATGAATGAGAACATATAATGTTTGTCCTTCTCCGACTGACTTACTTCACTCAGCAAAAGTTTTTTTTTAAAGAGGGATGTTTATAGCAATACAGGCCTACTTTAAGAAGCAAGAAAAATCTCCAACAACCTGACCTTCCATCTAACAGAGAAAAAGAATGAAACCAAAACCAATAGAAGGAGACAAATAATAAAGATTAGAGCAGAAACAAATGAAATAGAAACTGGAAAAAAAAAAAAGAAAAAGAACAGGTCAATGAAAACAGGAGCCACTTCTTTGAAAAGATCAACAAAATTGATAAACCTTTAGCCACACTGATCAAAAAGAAGAGAGAAAGAGGACCCCGACAAAACCAGAAACGAAAGAGGAGAAATAATAAACAGCACCACAAGGAAAGATGCAAAGAAAGATTTAGGAAGTAACATGCTTGCCCAGGACGGGACACACGTTCAGAAAAGACATGTGAGGACCCTAAGCTTCTGCCACCTACCTGAGCACACCCCAGAGGGGTCCTAAGAGATTTTGAGGAGGACCACTGGACTGGTTGCTAAACACCTGCTTTCCTCAGGCTCCACCACTAGTGTGATACTCCTGTAGGAGACTTGCTCTGTTGTTCTTTCTAGACATAAATATTCCTTGACCAGGTAACACATTCCATGAATTCACACTAAGGAAACTCCCTAGGCTAATTAGATCTGCTTTCCCCTAAAGAATGACTTAAGAGCTCCAGATTTTTGGTTCCTGCAACAGACAACGTGCAGAATGGAGGTCAGACACTCGAATTTCTCCTCCTCCCCATCTGTGCTGGAGGCTGACTCAGACTCTGGTCGCAGGCATCCGGATGCTGAATAACCACGGTGTCTTTTCTGGCTGGTTTCTTAGCTTCGAGGTGTGCCTAATGTTGAAGCTGCACTTACGGATGGCAGAGGCCCCGCAGTCCCACAGCCATCCTCCTGCCTTCCGGTCCACGAGCTCACAAGACACCCAGAAGACCCCTGCAGAAACCTGAGGATAGCTTCTTTGCCTCAGTGATTTTAGAACATGTTCTTACTTCCCTGTTTTTGCTGTAAATAATTCACCATTTTTATAAGCGAGATAAGGTCAGGCCCTTGTGAGCCAGGAGAGATTTGAGAGATGATGAAAGCTACGTATTTTGCACACAACGCGAGGACTTCTGGCACACTGCCCCACTTGAGCTGGGATCCTGCTTTCCTATTCTCCCCTAGACACAAAAACGCCTATCTTTCCAAAAAGGCCAATTTTTTCAGGACTTTTTTTTTTTTTTTAGAGTAGTTATAGGTTCACAGAAAAATTGAGAGGAAGGTACAGATATTCCGCATCTGCTCTGCCCCTGCATGCGCTCAGCCTCATAGCCTGCCCATTATCAACTCTCCCCACCAGAATGGTACACTAGTTGCAACCACTGAACCAACCCTGCTACATCATCATCACTCAAAGTCTAGAGTTTACATTAGAGTTCACTCTTGGTGGTGTCCATTCTAGGTTTGGATAAATGACATATTTAGTGACATGTGTCCACTGTTACAGTATCATCCAAGAATGTTTACTCTGCCTTAAAAATCCTCAGTGCCCCCAGAAAGAGCCATTTTTAATCTTGGAAACATAGGTTTTCTGGAGTGAGTCAGTCTTCTCACCCCCCGCTGTGGTCATGGCCTACTGGTCACAGCTTCACAGGGTCCTAAAGGTGCCACCAGGCCCAGAATATAGCCCTCAGGGCCCCCTAGACAGGTTGCTTTCACTGGGACCCCAAGCCAGTGCTTCACCTCTTCTAGGTCCTCCCTGTCCAAGGCCCAAGTCAGCCTCACAACCAGTGAGATTCATAATCCGATGCTCCCCAGTGCTAGCAGAAGCCCCTATGGACAGACGGAAGCCGGCCTGAAAGAAAGGAGTCCCATGACCATGGGTCCCAGTCACCACCCCTGGCCAAGCTGACTGACAGTGCGACGTGTGCACCATCTTATTTCTGCATTTGGCTGAGGAGAGCAAGGTGAGCAACCCCTTGATAAATGCTGACCCTAGACTCTCGTCCTCTTCAAACATCTGGGAGGGGAAAACTGAGAGGAACAGAAGAGATCAGTTTAACTAAAAAGCAAAAACAAAAACAAAACCAAGAAAACCATACTTATTCTTACTTTTCTTATTGGGAGGGCTTGATGAAAATATCCAATTCAAGTTAAAAACAATTTAAATCAGAACCGAGTATAAGGAAGTCCGAATTTTCCCAAGAAGGCCATGGTAATTGTTTGGAGATCCCTGGTTCTTACTCCTGCCATCTAACCCATCAGGTTCCCTTGCTCCTCCTCCTCCTCCTCGTCCTCCTCCTCCTCCTCCTCCTCCTCCTCCTCCTCCTCCCCCTCTTCCTCCTCCCATGACCCAGCTTTACTGTCGTAGGAAGCAGGTGCCAAGTCTGCTGCCCACAACTGCCATAAAGCATCTTTTAAAACAAAGCAAGTAGAACATATCCTGTGAAACCCACTGCTTTTGGCTTTTGTCTGTTCTTTTTCCTTGAGAGCTACAACAGCCATCAAGACCCACCGACCAGGGAACACAAAGGGTCATGCTGAGGAGCTGCTGGAGGAGGACAGAGCCTTGGGCCCATCCTCTGGCTCCTGCTCAGCCATCAGCCCTAAAGCTAAAGCTGCAGGTCCCACGCCCCTGCCCCTGCCGTGGGCTCTGCCCCCTCATCCCTCTCTCCAGGTGAGCCCCTCTCTTACATAATAAACACACTGGCCCTCTCATCACCCAGGCAAGTAGCACTGTCCAGAAAGGTGGCTTAGACAAAGGAAGAAATGTTAGGAGATCTAGGTTTGAATTAACTTTGCCCCAGGGGCCACAGCCCAGAGACCATCAGGTGCAGGGATTCGCACAGAACCAGTTAGACAAAGCAACACTCCTCCCCTTCTCCTGTGTTTTACAGTGAAGACGCACGAGAAGAAAGCAGGTGCATGTAATGAGAGTAAATACGGTAATGGGTTCATTTGCAAGTTGGAGCTCTGGACTTGGGACTTAGGAGTGCCAGGAGGGGCCCACTCAGAGCCTAGTCCGACCCGGACTGAAGACAAGGTTGGCAAGACAAGGTGAGAGACAAGGTTGGCTCACCTCCTGGGAACTAGGCTACGACTAGGAAAGAGGAAGCACGGCCTTAACCCCAACGGGAGCCACGGCCTCTGCCCTGCAAAGTGCTACTGAGAAAAGCAAAAGATTAAGGTAATGTTCCAGTCTTCACCAAGGCCACGGCTTCAGGGGTACTGAGGTTTTGGTTGATCCTTTGTTCCTGGTTATTGAAAGCGGACCCCAAAGGAGAAGTCACAGCAAAGAAGTTGCCACAAAGCAGGTATGGATTTTCTTTCTTTCTTTCTCCTTTGCTGGGGGCAGAGTGCCTCCCCAGCTCCCTGCAAAAAAAAAAAAAAAAAAGTATGGGAACACAAATGTATCTTAACATTTGAGGCCAGCATCGTATAGAGGGTTGTGTATCATGTTGGCCTTACTGCTGTTCACATTTCAGGATTGAAAAAACCATGAAGATAATCACTGCATTTTGAGTTCCATTACCCATGCTCCCTGGTCATGCAATTGGCCTCCTAGAGAAATAATCACAATGGAAATCTCAATTTTACATCAGCTATGATGTGTCCTACATACAATCAGCCCCCTCTCTGTTGCAGAGTTGGAGTCTCCTGATCCAGAATATACCGAGGTGTGGGACTGTGGGGGCTGGGACAACTCAGCCCTGGTTCCTCTCAGCTGCTTAGTGTTGGCAGCCCTTGGGACCAGGGCTCAGACACAGCAGCATGACAGTCACAGGGCCTGATCACCTCGGTAAGGGGTCCCCCAGAGGTTCCTCCAACCCCTGCCCAGCCCTGGGGCTGAGTTGGCTTTGGCCCAGTAAGTTTCCTACCGTTACTTACACCCAGGGTAGACACCCAGTCCCCCAGAACAAAACCTCTCCTATATGTGCTCAGTGCCACCAAGACATGCCCCCCTTCTCCGCACATCACAGCCCAGCTTGGCTTAGGCTATGGCCAGTGGCTTGGTTTTAAGGTAACACATATCTGGGGATGGTCAAGAGTTACCTCTGAGGCCATTGAACCTTGTGAGTCAGCTGCAATAGGCACTCTGCTCCTCCCACATGGGAGGGCTGTGTGACCCTGCTGCTGGGAAGGTCAATGATGGCCCAAGATGGCCAAGGTGACTGGATTATTTCCACTGTGATGGGTGTTTGATCCCTAATGATATGGCCAGAGTCCAGAATATTCTAAGCAAGGCCCCAGAGGCTATTATTTATTTACTTAGTTGGTTAATAGGAAAGATTAATTTTTCCAAATACTTATTTTTTAAGTATACTTTTCAATGTACTTTTAAAAATATCATGGGGATGCCTGGGTGGCTCAGCAGTTGAGTGCCTGCCTTTGGCCCAGGGCGTGATCCTGGAGTCCCGGGATCGAGCCCCATGTCGGGCTCCCTGCATGGAGCCTGCTAATTCCCTGTGCCTGTGTCTCTGCCTCTCTCTCTCTCTCTCTCTCCCCCCTCCCCCTGTGTCTCTCATGAGTAAATAAATAAAATATTTTTTTAAAAAGTAAAAATAATAAAAATAAATATCTTTACTTATATAATAAACTTAGTCTAAACCAGGGATTGGTAAACTATGGCACTCAAGCCAAATCTGAACCACTAGCTGTTATTATAAATAATGTTTTTTAGAACATGGCACAGCCATGCACATTAATATCATCATTAATATCATCTACAGCTGCATTTACCCTCGGACAGCAAAATTGAGTAGTTGCAAAAGAGACAATATTGCCCCCAAAGCCTAAAATATTAACTATCTGTCCCTTTACAGAAAAAGTTTGCCAACTCCTAGTCTCAAGCTATCAATTTGTTCTTCAATTATTATGGAGTGAACATAATAAACAACCACAAAAGTGACTAAACTATTATTAGTAGGTAATAGCTTTTTAAAATATGAATGTAACAAGTGATTACATGCTCTTTGTAAAATGATGAATCAGAAAGTTAAAAACAGAACTACCCTACAACCCAGAAATTGCACTACTAGGTATTTACCCAAAGGATACAAAGATACTGATTTGAAGGGACACATGCACCCCGATGTTTATTGCAGTATTATCAATAATAGTCAAATTATGGAAAGAGCCCAGATGTCCATTGACTGTTGAATGGATAAAGAAGATGTTGTATTTTTATCTCTCTATCTATCTATCATCTATAATGGAATATTATTTGGCCATCAAAAGAATGAAATCTCGCCATTTGCAATGACATGGATGGAGCTAGAGGGTATTATGCTAAGCAAAATAAGTCAGAGACAAATACCATATGATTTCACTCATATGTGGAATTTAAGAAACAAAACAGATGAACATATGGAAAGTAAAGAGAGAGAGAGAGATGCAAACCATAAAACAGACTCTTAAATATAGAAAACAAACTGAAGGTTGATGGAGGGGAGGTGGGTGGTGGATGGGGTGGATGGATGATGAGGATTAAGGAAGGCAGTTGTGATGAGTGCTGGGTGTTGTATGTAAGTGACAATTTGCTCAATGCTACTCCTAAAGCCAATACTACACTATATGTTACCTAACTAGAATTTAAATAAAAACCTGAAACAATAAATAAATAAAAGTAAAATGATGAATCAGCATAGATAAAGCTAAATTCCCCTTAAGTCATCCTGCCAGTGCTAATCCCCCGTACCCCCAAAAGTAACTGCTATACCCAGTTTGGTATATTTATTGCCAGTCTCCTTTGCAAGCACCTATACATATATGTACTAATAAACTATGTGTTGTCATCTTATTCTCATTCTGTTTTTCTACTCAACAAACATTCCGTATCTGTATTCCATATGGAGACTTTCCATATCCATATATAGCTCTACCTCATTAATTTTATGCATATTATACATAGAATATGTGCATTTTATTTTGTTTTTGCCAAAGGTTTATGTATTTATTTTAGAGGGGTGGGGAGGGGCAGAAGAGGGAGAGAGACAATCTCAAGCAGACTTCTTGCTGAGCGCAGACCCAGATGTGGGGCTGCATCTCAACGACCCCAAGATCATGACCTGAGCTGAAATGGAGTCGGCCACCTAACGAGCTGAGCTACCCAGGTGCCCCAGAATATGTACATTTTAATTCTTGATACTGTCAAATTGCCCAGTTTATACTCCCCCCAACCCCAGCAGAGAATAATAGTTACTGCTCCTCCACACCTTGATGCTTGCTATTTATTAAGTATTTATTACTTTCCAATTGGATGAGTGAAAATAGTAACCGATTTTTCCAAATATGTAAATGTCTCGGATTACTAATGTGTTAGTGTGCCAGGCCTGCCATAACAGAACACCACACACCGGACGGCTTACACAACAAACATTCATATTCTCGCAGTACCAGGAGCTAGAAGTCCAAGATCAAGGAGTCAGCAAGGTTTTCTTTCTTCTGAGGTCTTTTTTTTTTTTTTTTTTTAAGATTTTATTTATTTACTCATGAGAGACAGAGAGAGAGGCACAGACATAGGCAGGGGGGGAGAAGCCCGCTCCCTGCACGCCCTGAGCCAAAGGCAGATGCTCAACCCCTGAGGCATCCAGGTGCCCCTCTTCTGAGGTCCTGCTGTGCCCTCGCATGGCTCTTTCTCTGTGTGAGCACATCCCTGGTATCTTGCTTTGTGTCCAAATTTCTTCTTACATGGACATCAGTCATATTGCAATAGGGCCCACCCTAATGATGCCATTTGAATTTAATTACCTCTTTAGGGGATCCCTGGGTGGCTCAGCAATTTGGCGTCTGCCTTTGGCCCAGGGCGTGAACCTGGAGTCCCGCGTCGGGCTCTGGGCATGGAGCCTAATTCTCCCTCTTCCTGTGTCTCTGCCTCTCTCTCTCTCTCTCTCTCTCTCTATCATAAATAAATAAATAAATCTTTTAAAAAAATTACCTCTTTAAAGGTATATTTGGAGATATAGTCACATTCTAAGATTCTGGGGGGCACACATCAACCCAGAACAACCTATGTGGTTGGGCATCTTTGTATATAATTCTTGGCCATTGTATTTCCTCCTAATTGCTTAGTCATATCCTTAGTTCATTTTATATGGGGTTATCTTCTACTCATTTGTAGGAGTCTAATATTTATTCTTGATACTAATCGTTTGATATATAATAAATATTCCCACTAAATCTGTGACTTGTTTTTTAACTTTGTTTGCATGTTTTTAGTCAATGGAAGTATTTACTATGATTGTTATTGCTATTATTATTATTATCATATTATTATTTTGATTTAGTTTAATTTATTAATTTTCTCCTTTATGGATTTTGTTCTTTCAGTGTTATTTAAGGAGGCCTCCTCAACCTCCCAAGATTATGATGATAATAAAATGTTAGCACACTTTCTTTTAATACCTTTATCACCTAAAAAATAGGCTTTTAGTCCTTTATTCCAAATTAAGTCTGCCCTTTGCCTATTTTATTTGAATATTGCCTCTATCGTGTACTAAATTCTCATTTTTACATGTCTGCTGCTGGATACTCTTTTTAAAATGTATTTCCTATTCTATTATAGGAAATATTATAGAGCCAATTTCTATTATAGCTTTACTATTTTCAATCGATTTTTTAATGATATATACAACATCTATTTTGTGCTAGTTTAGTCTTGTTTTTTTTTAAAGGTTTATTTATTTTAGAGAGAGGTGAGGGGGAAAGGAAGGGGCAGAGGGAGAGGGAATCTTAAGCAGACTCTGCACTGAACATGACACTCAATCATGCACTCAGTCGCATGACCCTGAGATCATGACCTGAGCCAAAACCAAAAGTTGGACACAACCAACTGAGCCATCCAGCCACCCCAAAAATCTATTCTGTGTTTTGATATTTTGTCTGGTCACCTTACTGAATTCTCTTAATACTTATAAAACTTTATCAGTTGATTCCATTGCAATTTTTGGGTAGACAACCATATTATATATGTAAAACAAGTTTTGTTTCTTCCTCATCTTTACACATTCTATTTTTTTTGTCTTATTGCCTTTTCTTGGCCTTAAAGCACAATGCAGAGTAATAGTTAAGACTGAGGATAATCTCAGGGCTGATGTATACAGTTGTGAGAGTTGTACACTGCACAATTCTAGGGAAACCACTCACAAACTCTCTGATGTCTAGGTATTTTTATCATGTTTCTGATTTTTGTTTTAAAGATTTTATTTATTTGAGAGAGAAAGAGAAAAAGAGGACAAGCTGGGGAGGAATGGAGGGAGAGGGATAAGCAGACTCCACACTGAACACAGAGCCCAATGTGGGACTTGATCCCACAACGCATGAGATTATGACCTGAGCTGAAACCAAGAGCCAGACACTTAACTGACTGAGCAGCTCAGACACCCCAGTGTTTCTGATTTTAATTCATGATTATTTCACGCTGTGAACTATTTCTTGGAGACTTCTCTGCAGGACTCTTTGACATAGGAGTGTATGGGACTCTGCATACAGGGGCCTTCCAAGTGCTAGGATTTGAAGGGGCCTCGGAAGAGTTCTCCTGTCAGCCAACACCTGCTTATCCACCTGCCATATCTCTTAAACTTCTGTAAAACATTGCAATAACAATATCCAAATTAAAATTAAGATAAAGATATACATCCAAATTCCTTGTGTAATGTCTGAAACAATTCTCCTCGGTCTGTATGAATTCCAAACAGAGTCATGCTCTGAAGCCCGAGGCAGTGGGAACACTGCACATACACAGAAGAGACAGGCAATTAGCTCAGAGGTCATCGTGCTCTGTTAAATATTGGAAGATGGTACGGGGTGTACTTTTGACTTGGACTGACACCAGCTCTCAACCCTGATCTGTGTCTAGGAACAAATTTTCTGACCCCTTGGATCTGATGACTGCATGCCAGGAAGCACAAAGCCCAAATTTCATTTATGGCCTCCTGAAGATGGCAGTTGACCTCTCGCTTGAACTTATGCAATGTGACTTTTGCTGTCTGAGTTCCCTCCGGGTGCCTGTTCCATGCCAGGGCTAAGGAATGGGGAGACTTGTGTTCACAATATCTGATCCATTTCTAAAAAAACTTTAAATATATGATCTCATTTTATCCCTGTGACCTTGGTGACAAAAAGGACTTACATAGTACATAGTGTATCCATTTGCACTGTAGGAGGAATCAGAATCGAGGGACAAATTCTACCACTTGTTGCCTTTATGACCTTGGACACACAGCCCCAATGTCCTCAGTAGATAAGCAGATAGTAAGACCTGTCCGGGCCCTTCAACCACGAGAGGCCCTTCTCTGCTGACCTCCTCATCGGCACCTCCACATGAGAGGATGATTTGGCAATCACTTCGTAAACCATAAAACCTGTATCCTATGAGTTAATAAAATTTGCCAACCTTCTCCCTTCACTGAACAAAGCCAATACTTTATAAGCTTCACTGTCAACTTCTAAGAAACTCAATTCTTATATAATTTCCCTTTACCTGCTTCTTTCCACCCTCTTTACCATCTGATCAGTTCTGGCATAAACACACACACATACATTTCTGATTTTATGCACTTATGAGCAGAGATAAATACATATATCTACACGCATAAGACATATCACACATAAAACATGTGTATTATAATCCTGCTGTTTCCAATAGTTTCTATTCCTAAAATCATGAGCTTTCAATCATTTTCCCCTTCCACTTAGGTTCCTTGCAGCTTCAGCTCCAAGTTCCCCACTCTTGCCTCCACATAATCTTGATGACCTGGCTCCAAAGCTTTTTGTTTTGACTCATCTGGAGATTAAATATATATTCATCTTCTCCCCATACCCTTTTCCTGGGAAGGAGCTGTCTCAGTCCCAAACACATATCGACTTTAAACAACAATTCATGATGCCAGTTATTTTGCACGTGTGTTTGATTACTTCCTCTACTTTCTAGAACCCTAAAATGCTTGAATTGCCGTACCCTCTGCCTGCCCCTCGGTCGTCTTCTCCATCGTGTCCCTTTAGCGCACAGTGATTTTCTTCTGGGTTAGCTGGATTTCTTAGGTCCTTGCTACTGCAAGTGTGGACACGGACCAGCAGCGCCAGTGGCATCCGGACCCGCTGATCCGTATGCACGTTCACACTGACGAATCCTGATGTTAGAGTACAAGCACTTGCTCTAGGTGACTCCGTGTGGATTCTGAAGCCACAGCGATCTTACCTGTCACAGAGATTCCAGTGTGGTTGGAAGGCTAAGGTCTGCCAAGCGCAAATGCAGCTGGATTGTGACCTGGTTTATCTTTTTATTCCTTAGTGTAGTGCTTTTAACTACTGTTGCTTCTTCTTTCCTTTGCTTCTTTAACTACTTTCCTAACCTTTGTCCCTGCCTCCTGCCTTCTGCTTCCTCACAGCCCCACCTGGCTCCACCAGCTGCCTTCTCTATGCATTAGACCCACAGAAACTGAGATGCGGCCACTCACATCAGTCTAACATTTTGGCTCTCTTTCAACATTCTTTGAATATCTGATTAACCTTCACTTAGTGACAGCTGATGTTATTTTTTTTAATTATGGTAAAATACATATAAAATGTACCATCTTAGACATTTCTTTAAGTGTACAGTTTAGTGATATTATGTATATATGGATTGTGGTGCAATTTCTCTCCAGAACATTTCCATATTGTAAAACTGAAACTGTTCCCATAAAACAACAACTCCTCTCTTTCCTTTCTTGCCGCAGCCTCTGGCAACCGCTCTCTTACTTTTTAAACTATCTTAAGGAATAATTACACATATAATTCTATACATTTAAAATGTACAATGTAGGGGCACTTGGGTGGCTTAGTGGTTGAGTGTCTGCCTTTGGCTCAGGTCTTGATCCTGGGGTCCTGGGATCGAGTCCTGCATCAGGCTCCCTGTGGGGAGCCTGCTTCTCCCTCTGCCTCTGTCTCTGTCTCTTTTTGTGTGTTTCTCATGAAGAAATAAATAAAACCTTTAAAAAAATGTACAATGTGATTAATTGATATATATATCAATTATATATATTCCTATGTATATAGGAATGATAACCAACATCAAAACAACTCATCCATTACCCCACAAAGTAGATATAGTTAAGTCTTTGTGTGTGTGTAGTAAGAAAGCTTAATTTCTACTCCCAGCAACTTTCAAATAAACAATACTGTGTTACTAGCTAAGTAGCTATATTAGCAATACTGTTTTAACTATAGTGACTGTACATCGCCACCATTCTACTTTTTGTTTCTATGAGTTTAACTGCTCTGCGTACCTCCTACAACTGAAATCACACAGTACTTTGTCCTTTTGGACTGACTTGTTTCATTAGCGTAGTGTCATCAAGGTTCACCCATGTTGTAGCTGTGACAGAAATTCCTCCCTTTCCAAGGCTGAAAATATCCCATTATATGTATATACTATTCATCTGTTGATGGGCATTTTGGTTGCTTCCACCTTTTTGCTGTTGTGAATAATGCTGCTGTGAACACGGGTGTGCAGATATCTCTTCAAGACCCTGCTTTCAATCCAGAAGTAGAATTGCTGGATCATATGGTTCTATTTTTAATTTTCTGAGGACCTACCGTCCTGTTTTCCATAGTAGCTGCACCATTTGACATTCCCCCCATCAGTACATGAAGGTTCTAATTTTTCTACACTTTATTTTCCATTTTTGTGACAGCCCCCCTCCTAATGGTGGTAAAGGGAAGCCCTATTGCATTTCCCTAATGGTCAGTGATGTTGGGCATCTTTTCATATATTTCTTGGCAAGTGATGCTTTTTAATGCAAAATGAGTATCATGTCCTTTGTGGTCAAAATAAGTAATTTATTCTGTGCTGTTTTTCAAACCAGACAGCTTCTTGGAAGGCCTGTTTAAGTTTTTAGATAATAAAATAGTCTACTCATTCCCTGCAAACAGCCCTACGCCAACAGCCTTACACCACACGTTATTCTGTTTCTGGCTCTGCCAATTTTAGCAGGCCATTCAAGAAGCTTATCCTCAGGTGTTTGGCTGGAGGGGCCCAGTGTGACAGGCATATACCCCTGATCGCTCCACAGAGACTAGTCCACACTGTCGAGGAATGTAGGAAAGGAAACAATTTATGGTTTCCTTCACTTCTGAGTTATTCCAGCAATGTTTTGATGCCCTTTGAATATGGTGGCTCCCTAGACAGCAGCTCAGCCCATCAGCCCTTTGAGTTGGCTCTGTCTGTGTATCTAACATTCAGTGTCGCTAGGAGAGGATCTCGGTGCGTCGGTGGACCACTTGTCCCTGGGGGAGGCAGTCACGCCATCCCTCACAGGCCCCCCAGAACCTGGTCCCAGGAGCCCCTTTGAGGCTGGCTATGGGTGGGGTAGGCCTGCTGAGCATCCTCTTCCTGCAAGGTTAGGTTGGGTGGATCTATGAGTCTCCTTGATGAGGACAGAGATGGGAGGCTGTGAATACTTGTCTGTAACATCGTTTCTTCTCACGCAATTGTCTCACAAGTGTTGGCATTTTATCTGACACATCCTGTCTTCTGATATGAGGGGACGGGGTAATGCTTTTTTTCTCTCAAAAGCTTTCCTTGATCTCTGTGCTTAAGAACAAGTTATTTGATGAATCTCCTTTCAAAACCCCAGATCTCACTTTAACTCCCACCTTGCTGCCCAACCTCTTCTGTCCTAGCCAAAGTCCACTCTTCCCCCTTCAGAGTGGCCAGGCGGAAAAAAAAGGAAGCCTCAGTCCTTGTCATTGAAGAAGATTCAAGAGTTAACAGAGGAGCAGAGAGGCAGGACAGGGTCAACCACAGGCCGAGCAGTCGCATTCTGCTTGATTAATGGACGGGGCTTCTCTGAAGACTTCCTGTTTTGCCACTTTTGTCAAGGCGTTTGGGCCTGACATCAACATCAGGCTGGAACGCAGAGGGGGCCGAGCAGTAAAGGCTCTGTCGGCTGGTCTGAGACGTGATCTCTCCTGGAGGCTCCAGCAAGTTGTGGAGCTTCGTTGATGGGTACAACTGAACCAGAGCAGAGACCGATTTTAGCGCTGAGTTGGGGACACTCATCTGGTGGCAGTTACTTGCGTGTGGAGTTGAGTTGCTGCTGACCGCCCAGTGTCTTAACCAGTCCCAGAATGCCCCGCGCTGCTGCTCATCCACCATCATTGCAGGTGCCCAGAACAGGCTAAGGCGGGGAATGAGGTTTGAAATGCGTGGAGCCAGAACCTAGACCATGGAAAATTCTTCCAAATATGAACTCTAATATGAAAGAACCCTGATAGAGGTTTTTCTTGTGTTTGACAACAATCCTCAGCTAAGATGTGAAAATGAAAATTTACCCATTGTCATAACAAAAAGCGAATTTTGGTCAGTGATACTAGAGGGAAAACTTTATTGTCTTTTGGTTCTTTTTATCTAAAAGTGACATTACAAAGTCATGGTTATATTGGGGGGATAATTTGTTTTCTATTGCTGCTGCAATATTACCACAGACGTGGTGGCTTAATACACAATTTATTATCTTACAGTTCTAGATGTCAGAAGTCCAAAGTCAGTATCACTGGAGTGAAGCCAAGATATTGTCAGGCTGGTGCCTTCTGGAAGGTCTAGGAGAGAATCTGTTTCCTGCTTTTTGCAGCTTCTAGAGACTGCCTGGATTCCATGCTCACGGCCCCTTCCTCCATCTTCAAAGCCAGCAACGTGGCATCTGACCACTTTTCCATTATCATGTCTCTTTCTGTGACTGGATCCAGGAAAGTTTCTCTGATTTTCAAGGTCTCTTTCCTCAATCACATCTGTAAAGACCCTTTTGCCATATACGGAAACACATTTACATGTTCTAGGGATTAGAACGTGGATATCTTTGGGGGCCATTATTCTGTCTCCCACAAGGGACCACATTAATATTTGTAATTTGTTGTAATTTCTTTTCTCAATCTTTTTCGCAAATACATATTCTCTTTGGTACCTAATTATGTATTTGCATTGTGCATTCTTGTATTTGAAGAAGACTCCTTCAATCGCACAAGCCTCACTTGACATAAGCTGCCTCATGGCACCTCTACTTGCCCAATGACTGAGTTGAGAACCCAATGAAGTGTCTCTGACGTGTCCCCAGCAGGGCGGAGTCTGCTGGCGGCCGGAGTGGCTCTGCTCACTGGGCGACGGAGTCGCAGGGGAGCCGGGAGGAGGGTGCCCTGGAGCCTGGCCGAGCAGCATGCAGCATGCCCACGTGCTACAGGGCGCTGCAACGGCCCCCGAGCTCTGTGGGCACTGCTGTGGGGTGCAGGCTGGGGGGCCCTGGATCTGCTGCTCTGGGAGCTGAGTACATGTCCTCTGGCAACTGCCACGATGCTTTTGTGCTGAGCCAGTCCTCTCTCTCTCCCTCTTATGGCTCCGAGGCGGGCCCAGTATTAACCTAAGTCTCTCTCCTCTCTCATGCTGCCTTTTGAAAAACACCCATCTTCAGAGTCTCCCTTTGGCCATTTACTCTGCCCTCTTCTCGTCTTCATGCTACCTCCCACCTCAGCCCCTGTGCCCAAACGTCCTCCTCTCTGCTCTGCCTCGATGACACTCCCCACCCTCACCCCCTTAGTGTCGTCTCTTTCCCAAATCTACCTCAGCACCCAGGCGAGGCCTTCTCTCCCGCTCATCTTTCCCCTTCTAGCATTTTCCTCTTCCGGCTCTGGTGAGAATTTTCTCCTCCACCTCCAGACATCTCTGCTCAACTTGGCAACCCAACAGGCAACATCGTGGGCCTTCTACCGGGCACTTCCTTCTTCTCTGCCCGCAAAGCTGCTTCCCACGTCTACACCCGGTGTTTGGCCCAGAGGTATCCACAGCCCAGCTCGCTGTGGTCTCACACACAGCGTCTCAGTATCTGGCTCCAAGGGTCCCTAGTGGAGACTTCCCACCCCCACTCTCTCCCAAGCCACAGACTCTCTCCCCAGCACCTCTTTTGCACGTGCTCCTTCTGCAGGGGAGGACCGGATCAGGTTTCTGATTCTCCTGGTCTTTCTTCATGATCAGCCTCCTACCCCATACCGTCCAGGTCGTGTAAATACTCGCGCCGAGTGTGCTGCCTCTCACAGCTCAATCCCCCTTGATCAGCAGATGCCAGCTCTGTGGACAGGGTCTCATTCGTCTTCATTTTGGACCCTGAAGCTGTGCAGATGCTCTGCAGGGGTGTGTGCATGAGCCTCCTGCAGCCACCACCTCCGGGGTCTAAGCCCACCCCGGGGTCGTGCAGTTCTCCTCCTCCCAGGCTGTCTCTGCAGCCCTCCCCCGGCCCCGCTTGAGGATCCTGGCTCATCCTGTGGCAGAAACTTCCCTCCACGGTTCCTTGAACACTTCCCTGCGCTACCGCCCTGGGATGCACCACTGTCCTTCCGTTCTGCCTCCCAAGTCAGACTTGTCCTCCCTGTAGGGCAGGTTTTCCTGCATGCTCGGATGCCCGAGCCCGGTGAGGAACAGGTGCAGCCTCAGTCAAAACTGGATGCTGATTCACAGGAACGAGAGATGTGGCTGGCCCCTACCGGTCACCCAGTTGCCGTCATTTTCCTGTCCATGGAGCACCCTGCTGTGAGGACTGATGGTGGGGGAGTAGGGTCAGAAGTGCAGGCATCAGCTGGCACCCCCATCCACCCCAGGTCCCCATTTTATTTTCTGCATGATTCTGTGTTGACCGAGTGCAGCTACGAGTTCTGCTCCACATGGCATCAGCTGGATGCTCTACTGGACTGCGCCGGCTCACTCGCCTGGAGCCTGGTGGGGGGAAGCCTGGTGCGGGTGGGTCCCTTGCACCTCGGCACGTCAGGGCTTTCCCTCTTCACATGGCCTCTCTGCACGATCCCTTCGGGTGGGCACCCCAGCAGCATGGCTAAACTGTCTCACACCTGGGTGAGGGCCCCCCAGAAGACAGGAGCAGAAGCTATCAGGCCTCCTTGCAGCTCCAGCCCAGAACTGGCACAGTATCACGTCCCCGCGTTTCTACTGGTTGAAGCAAGTCACAGGCCCTCCCAGACTCCTCACGGGAGAGACTGCCCCAGGCTGGGGACCTGTGGTTTGTTGGGAGCCGACTCGGAGCCTAGTTGTCACGGATTCTCTAACTGGGGCTTTATAGGGATATGAGAGAATGAACTACACAATGTACCAGATCTGTTTATTTAACAGTGAACTCGGGCAAAACAAAGTAAAAGTTACACAAATGCTATGAAGGGAGACCCTGGCCTTGATCCTAATACCCCTTCATTATGGAGCTGGAGAATGTATCAGAGTGTGAGTTACTGTCTCCTTTGCAGACAATTCTTTGCACGTCTAATTGTGCCGTAAGCTGTTTCTGCTTGCCCTCCAACATCTCTTTATTTTATTTTTATTTTTTTAAAGATTTTATTTATTTATGAGGCCCAGAGAGAAAGAGAGGGACAGAGACACAGGCAGAGGGAGAAGCAGGCTCCATGCAGGGAGCCCGATGCAGGACTCGATCCCAGGACCCCAGGTTACGCCCTGGGCCGAAGGCAGACGCTCAACCGCTGGGCCACCCAGGGATCCCCCCCCCCCCTTTTCTTTAAATCAAATCCTTAGCTTCAGGTTTTCTGGACGCTCTAAGTATACCCTTCGTGCGCACACCCATCTGAGGTCAGGACTGTGAGGGGAAGAATCTGGAGGGATTCCCCCCACACCTACTCCCTTCACGTTTCCCATCAACCTATTTATATGCGGTTTTCTGGAGACGCAGGGCTGTGGGGCAGATGAATTTCCACTGCATTTGTACAACTGTTTGCTCTCCTCTATCGTGCCGTGTGAAATAGAAAGTTGTGTGTCGAAACTGCACTAAAAGTTTTATTTGGGGTTGAGGAAAGGCAACCCCTGTCCTGGATGTGGCCCCTCCATCAGCGCCCCGAGGCTTTGGGGAGGAGTCCCCCCGCAGGCCAACCCCCCGCCCCCCACCCCACCCCCGCCCCCGGCCTCCCGTCCCTCCAAGTAGAGGGCCCAGGGTCCAGGGGAGGGCTCCGGGGCGAGCAGCGCGGGGCACAGGCCGCGCTTCTACTCCTTGCCCGCCGCCCCGCGCCCGCGCCCGCGCCCGCCCCGCTCCCTGCTCGGCGGGAAGCCCCCTTTCTGCCCCAGCTATCGGCTTGTCCTGGGAGCGCGGGCCACGCCTGCCCGCCAGCCGGTCCCCCGGAGCCCCCCCACCCCCGTCCCAGAACGTCTTCAAAAGGTGGCCTCCCCCGGCCCTCCCCCTCCGCGGGGTCGGGGCTCCTGACCTCGGGCTCCTTGGACGGCTCCTGTGGGCCCACCCGCGCAGCACTTCCCTCCCGCCTCTTCCTCTCCCCTGGCCGGGTTCTCCCTCCCGCTCTACCCCGCGGGCCTCGCCAGGTTCTCCCCCTCTCGTTCTACTCCGCGGCCCTCGCCAGGTTCTCCCCCTGGCGCTCTACTCCGCGGCCCTCGCCAGGTTCTCCCCCTGGCGCTCTACTCCGCGGCCCTCGCCAGGTTCTCCCCCTCCCGCTCTACTCCGCGGCCCTCGCCAGTTTCTCCCCCTCGGGCTCTACTCCGCGGCCCTCGCCAGGTTCTCCCCCTCGGGCTCTACTCCGCGGCCCTCGCCAGGTTCTCCCCCTCGCGCTCTACTCCGCGGCCCTCGCCAGGTTCTCCCCCTCGGGCTCTACTCCGCGGCCCTCGCCAGGTTCTCCCCCTTGCGCTCTACTCCGCGGCCCTCGCCAGGTTCTCCCCCTCCCGCTCTACTCCGCGGCCCTCGCCAGGTTCTCCCCCTCGGGCTCTACTCCGCGGCCCTCGCCAGGTTCTCCCCCTCCCGCTCTACTCCGCGGCCCTCGCCAGGTTCTCCCCCTCGGGCTCTACTCCGCGGCCCTCGCCAGGTTCTCCCCCTGGCGCTCTACCCCGCGGCCCTCGCCAGGTTCTCCCCCTCGCGCTCTACTCCGCGGCCCTCGCCAGGTTCTCCCCCTCGCGCTCTACTCCGCGGCCTTCACCAGGTTCTCCCCCTCGCTCTCTACTCCGCGGCCCTCACCAGGTTCTCCCCCTCCCGCTCTACCCCGCGGCCCTCGCCAGGTTCTCCCCCTGGCGCTCTACTCCGCAGCCCTGTGGCCGCAGACACGCTCCCGCGGCTCCCCCCCCCCCCGCCCCCACGGGTCTCCCAGCACCCTGAGGCCTGCCCCGAGGGGTCAGCTCTGGGTCCGCCCCGGCCTCTGTCCGGCGCCCTCCAGTCCCTGTGGTTCCCTCCCTTCTAGCCCCGCAGGCCCCAAGCCAAGCTGGAGGCGAGACCCGGGGAAAGCGGGGACCATGCTGACCCTGCGCCCTCGCAAGAAGCCGCCGCGGCTCCCGGAAAGGCTGCGGGGGGCGCGGACGCTGGAGCTGGGTGTCCCCAGGTGTGCCGTGTGTGCGGGGACAGGGCGACCGGCTACCACTTCAACGTCCTGACGTGTGAAGGATGCAAGGGCTTTTTCAGGTAGTTCCCCGGCAGCCTTCACCCACCTGTCACCCCCACGCTGCAGGTCCGTCCAGCGGGGTCCTGCCACCAGCCCACTGGGCGCCGCCTCAGGGGCCTGTCCTCGGTTTCTCCGTGTCCTTGAGCACACTGGAGAGCCAGGTCACAAAAGGGGAAAGGATCTGAAAAGCCAGGGCGGCATGTGCTCACGTCAGCTTTAGGGGGTTTTTGTTAAGCAGAGGAGGGCGGAACAGAAAAAGGGGAATAGGACCAAACAGCCTCATCTAGAAACAGGCGGCGGGAAGGCCAAAGCCCCCGGATGAGCAAGTAGCAGTCCCCGCAGGCCGCGCCAGGAGCTGCACCCAGGCCCAGAGGAAAGAAGCCAGGGCAGGGGTGGGGGGGGGTGGGGTGGGCAGGGCAGGGGGCAGAGCAGGGCGGCAGGGGGCAGGGCCCGGGGGGCTCAGGAGTTCTCGGGGGCCCCAGGAGGGCCGTTGCCACCACCCCCCCCCAGCTCCCAGGACAGCACTTGTCTCGGCGGCTGGGCCCTCGAGCGGCCCCCAGGCTGCAATCCCTCCGACGCGCCGCGGGCAGGGCGCCCTGGGCGGGGCCCGGCACCCACGGGAGGACCCAGGCAGGCGCTGCGGCCGCCCCGCGTCCCCTGGCTTCGGGGCTGACGGCGCAAGTCTTGAGCCACTTGCGGGTCCCGCGGGGTTGGGCGGGGGCGCAGTGCGGGTCCCAAGGCGGCCACGTGGGCATGAACACCTGTGTCCGGTGGCTCCTAACAGGGTCCGGAGAGAAGTGTCGCTGGGGCCCCGTGGCCTAGGGTCCCGGGTGGCCCCCAACCTGCCTTTCGCTCTCCGACCTCCCGCAGGAGAACCGTGAAACGCAACACGCGGCTGAGGTGCCCCTTCCGGAAGGGCACCTGCGAAATCACGAGGAAGACCCGGCGACAGTGCCAGGCCTGCCGCCTCCGCAAGTGCCTGGAGAGCGGCATGAAGAAGGAGAGTGAGAGCCGGGCGAGCCCCGGGGGCGCGGGTGCGGGGGCACGGGGCGCCGCGGGGGTGCACGGGGCGCAGGTGCACGGGGTGCGGGGGCACGGGCGCGGTGCAGGGGGCGCAGGTGCACGGGGCGCCGCGGGGGTGCACGGGGTGCAGGTGCACGGGGTGCGGGGACGCGGGGCGTCGGTGCACGGGGCGCAGGTGCACGGGGTGCGGGGGCACGGGGCGCCGCGGGGGTGCACGGGGCGCAGGTGCACGGGGTGCGGGGGCACGGGCGCGGTGCAGGGGGCGCAGGTGCACGGGGTGCGGGGACACGGGGCGCCGCGGGGGTGCACGGGGTGTGGGGACGCGGGGCGTCGGTGCACGGGGTGCAGGTGCACGGGGTGCGGGGGCACGGGGCGCAGGTGCACGGGGTGCGGGGGCACGGGGCGCCGCGGGGGTGCACCTGAGGGGAGGAGAGCCCTGGGTGCTGCCCATCCCCGCAGAGCACCCTTACTCCCTGCTCTGGGGGGTGCGGTGGACCTCTGGTGCCCCCTTCTCCCCTCAGGTGCCCTTGCGTGACTCTTGTTGCCTTCACCCTTGTCCTAAAGGTGTTTTAGCCAAATTGGGCCAGGTGAATTGGGGGGAAGGAGGCCAGAGACCCTTGGTGTGATATGACCCCCGACCTTCCAGCAGCTAGCGCCATCAGCCTCCCAAACCCCACGTCCTACAGAGGAGCGGGCTGCGGACAGGTGACACAGGACGCTCTCTTTCTCACTGTCAAGCGTTGGTGTATGATTGCCCTCGCAGGTCACTCTGAGGTTAAAGCTAGTAAGGAAAAGGCTGGAAGCTTCCAGCGCGTGTGTCTTCACTGATCCAAGTGAGCAGCCTCTTTCAGGGCACGAGTTCCCTGGGCTTGTGGACAGGGAGCCTTTCTTGCAGGCCACTGAGAGCCAGGCCCTCCCCGGGCTGTCCCTGCTCTTCCTGGCACCAACCCCCACCTCCGCCCTGCACGCAAAGTAGGCTCTAGAAATCCATGGAAGGCCCTGAGGCTCCAGGCCGTGTAGAACGTGGCTGATATTTCCTGCTAAGCAGCAGCCCCAGCTCTCTAGGGTCTTGGAGACCCAGATGCCTCTGGGGACCCTACGGGGTCTTGCTGGTGTCTAATCCCACCCCCCCCCCCCCCAAGACGATGACCCTTTATCCTGCAGGCAATGCCTCCTTGTGGCAGCAGCGTGAGATGGCGCTGTGGCTCCAGATTACGAAGGTGACTGAAGCCCGGAGAGGTTAAGGAGCTCGCCCAAGGTCACTGCCAGCGAGTGACAAAGCTGTCGCTCAAACCCAGCACCTTTTGATTCTGCAGCCCAAGCTCTTGCCACCCTTCCAAAGTTATCACCAACCCGCTGACGAGGGCCACACACCAGCTGCACCTCATTCTTTGTCCTTAACCCGGTGTTTCTCCAGGGGAGCCCACGGTCTAGGAAGGGTCGGGTTCTTTGTCACCAGCACTTCCCCTCTGCTGCCCGGGGAGGGTCACCTGCAGGTGCCTGAGCCCGCACCTGGCTCTCCCCGCAGTGATCATGTCAGACGCGGCTGTGGAGCAGAGGCGGGCTCTGATCCGGAGGAAAAAGCGAGAACGGATGGGCGCGTCGCCGCTGGGAGCCAAGGGGCTGAGTGAGGAGCAGCAGACGATGATCCGAGAGCTGATGGATGCCCAGATGAAAACCTTTGACACCACCTTCTCCAACTTCAAGGATTTCCGGGTATGGGCCTTCGGGTTGGCTCAGCCGCTGTGCTAGCTCCTCCAAACCCCAGGGCTCTCAGAGAGTGGCCCCTGTTCCCCCGCAGCTCTGTCCCTGGGAAATTGTTAGAAGTGCCACTTCCCAGGTCACCCCGGCCCTGCTGAGTCAGAAACTGAGGGTGGCCCAGCGGCCGGTGCTTTGACAAGATCCCCAAGGTGACTCTGACACATGCTCCCTTCTCTCCTTCCACAGCAGGTGGCAAGTGGGGCTGAGCCCTAAAGAGAGTTTGGGGAGCCGAGTGGCTCCAAGGTTGTTGGCATCTGGCCTTTGCGAGGACGGGCTCAGGACCCGTCGGGGCTGCGGCCTTCGTGAACGGGTTTTACGTTTGTGCGCTCAGCCACGTCAGCCAGTCTGATCCCAGGCCTCTCCTCCCGCTCTGTGCTCTCAGGGGTCCGGGGGACCTGCTCTGCTCAGAGCTGGAGCCAGGGACCCCAGAAGTCGGTTCTTTCCCTCTGTCACTCCCAGAACCTTTCTCCCCCCCTAAGGTGTTATGTATTTATTCATGAGAGAGGCAGAGACACAGGCAGAGGGAGAAGCAGGCTCCTCGAGGGGAGCCCGACGTGGGACTCGATCCCGGGACCCTGGGGTCATGCCCTGGGCCCAAGGCAGATGCTCAACTACTGGGCCGCCCAGGTGCCCTGAGAATCTTCTTTTAAGTAGGGGTGCTTGGGACACAGCCACAGGCGGACAGTCCCCGGGTGGCAGAGCAGACCCGTTTCCGACCGGGCGGGGTGGAGGGAACGTTGATACACAGATGCCGGTGCACCGCCTGCCAGGGAAGACCAGAGAGGAGAACCGAGCGTGTGCGCGTGTGCGTGTGCGAGTGTGCGTGCGTCCTCTCGGGCTGCGGCTGTGGCTGTGACCCCGCCGGGGACTTGACACGCCGTCTCCCGCGCCCCCGTCCACCTGCCGGCCCCTGTCTCAGCTGCCGGCCGCGTGCAGCAGCGGGCGCGAGGTCCCAGGAGCGGCGCACACTCCAGTGGGGGAGGAAGCTGCCAAGTGGAGCCAGGTCAGGGAGGATCTGTGCTCGCTGAAGGTGTGCCTGCGGCTGCGCGGGGAGGACGGCAGCGTCCAGAACTACACACCCCAGGCCGACCGCAGCGGCGCCGAGATCTTTTCCCTGCTGCCCCACATGGCTGACATGTCCACCTACATGTTCAAAGGCGTCATCAACTTTGCCAAAGTCATCTCCCACTTCAGGTAGGCCCCGGCGGCCGGGCGCGGGCGTGGAAGGGAGCGGGCAAGCTGGCAGGCCCCAAGGGGCTGGGGCGGATTCGAATGAATGGGGTCCCTGTGATACGGAGACCCTGCTTCTCTCTCATGGAGTCAAAGAACGGATCTCGCGGACAAGAGTGAGCGAAGCATCCGAAGTTCGTTAGGCAGAGATAGAGAAGAGTGAGAGGGCCCAGGGCGTGATCTCGGGGTCGTGGGATCGAGTCCCCCTCGGGGTCCCCGCAGGGAGCCTGCTTCTCAACTCTGCCTGTGTCTCTGCCTCTCTCTCTGTGTCTCTCATGAATAAATAAATTAAAAAAAAATAATGCGGTGAGGATGGCCACGGGTCAGATTGCGGCAAATCAGGTCAGGGGAGTAAGGAGACAGGCCTGCTTACGTGTGCGCGTCCTCGCCTCTGACGCCTGTGGGCCACAAGGGCACATCACGGTGTGAGGTCACTTTCCTGACTCGTGAGCACGACCATGAGCGTGTCCCCCGCAGGCCAGCATCACCATCGCCTGCATTCCACCCATGGGAGACTGAGGTCTGCCGAGGCCCAGGAGCTTGCGCGGGGTCGAAGTTCATGGGGGGCAGGTTTGGAAGCTGAGAGCACAGAGTTCAAAGCCAGCTACCCGCCAGGTCCTGAGCCGGGCGCCGGGAGACACGAGAGGTCACGGGTCTGAAAGAAGGGGGTTGGTGCAGAAAACAAGGGACTCCGTTTCCGAGGAGCCCGGAGACAGGCAGGGCGCCCCCAGGAGCCAGCCTACCCGGCCTCCCTTCGGGGCTCCCGCGGAGTGGCCCTCGGTGGGAGCAGGGCCTGTCCGATCCGGAGGGCACCGGTGCACCCGCAACTGTCGGAGGTACCAGGGCGGCTGGGCCTGTCCTCGGGGCCCAAGGGGCGTCCGCGCTGCCTGGGGAGAAGCCCAGAAATATTAAACCCAAGACAGCAGGAAGCAAGTCTTCCTGGGGCGGGGAACTCGTGCAGCTTGGAGCCAGGGTGCATTTAAGGGAAGCGAGAAGGGCAGTCATCCCAAGTGGGGAAACGGAGGCAGAGTGTGAGGGTAGGGACAGCAGGTGCCGGAGGAGAGGGGCGGCGCTGGAGGGGATGCTGCACGGGGCGGGGGGCGGGGCGGCCCCCCTGGGGGTGAGGGGCTGCTTGCCTGGTGTGAGGGGAGGGAATACAGGTGATGAAAGCAACCTCCTCAGGGGAGGAACCCTGCTACCCGGCCCCCCGAAGTCTGGGTAATGAGAAGGGGCTGGCCTGTGGCCCCCCGCATGGAGGCTGGCACCCCCATCCTTCTGACAGGGAATTGCCCATCGAGGACCAGATCTCGCTGCTAAAGGGGGCCACCTTCGAGGTGTGCCAGCTGAGGTTCAACACGGTGTTCAACGCAGAGACCGGAACCTGGGAGTGTGGCCGGCTGTCCTACTGCCTGGAAGACCCTGCAGGTGCGGGGGGACGCCCGCCTGCCTGGCTGGGGCAGGGAGCAAACACAAGCGGAGGGAGGAGAGGAGCCCCCCGGGACACGCGGGTCCCCGGGTGCAGGGCGGAGACTGGGCGATGGGAAGAAAGACCTGGGTGCAGCAAGTCTGAGAAGCTGGCCTGCCCCTCCACCCTACACCCCCCTGCAGGCGGCTTCCAGCAGCTTCTCCTGGAGCCAGTGCTGAAGTTCCACTACAGGCTGAAGAGGCTGCAGCTGCATAAGGAGGAGTATGTGCTGATGCAGGCCATCTCTCTTTTCTCCCCAGGTGATGACCCCACCTGTCCTGCCTGGCCCAGCCCCGCCCCCATGCTTGCTTGCACCCCTCAGCTCTAGCTGGAGGAGGCAGCAGCCCCACCCCGACCCTCCCCAGGGAAGGTCCCAGCCCATGGCCTTGCCCCCATCCACTGCCTGGCCAGAAGGGCCCCCCCCACTGGCTGGCTCCTCCTTGGGTCGGTGGGGTGATGCCCCCTTGCAGTGCTGCCCTCACTTCCCTGCCTGGGTGCCCCTGGCTCTGGAAGGTGGTTGGCTGGCAGTTGGCCCTCCGCGGGCTGGACTGATCTTGTCTTTGCCACCGCGGCCTTGCTGGCCCCATGCCTTGGGCCCCGCAGACCGCCCAGGTGTGGTGCAGCGCAGCGTGGTGGACCAGCTGCAGGAGAGATTTGCCATCGCCCTGAAGGCCTACATCGAGTGCAATCGGCCGCAGCCTGCCCACCGGTGAGCAGAAGGCCGGGAGGGGGCCAGGGGCCCTCTGGCAGCCCAGTCCTCTGGGCCCCCGCCTGTTCTGGGCCTCTCTGAGAGGGCAGGCCCGCTCCTGGGGCAGCTTCCCGTTACCAGGGCTCTGGGTCCCTGTTCTGTGACCTCCACTGAGGCATCCGGCCCCGTCAGCCGGAGCTCCAGCCCAACACTGGAGGAACCTGAGGAGGGCCCGGGGTCACGCCCAGCCCTGGACATGGCTCCTGAGGCCCAGGTCTTGTCTGCCCTTTTCTTTTTTTTAAGATTTTATTTATTTATTCATGAGAGGCACACACACACACACACACAGAGGCAGAGACACAGGCAGAGGGAGAAGCAGGCTCCACGCAGGGAGCCTGATGTGGGGCTCGATCCAGGGTCTCCAGGATCACCCCCGGGCTGAAGGTGGCGCTAAGCCGCTGAGCCACCGGGGCTGCCCCTGTCTGCCCTTTTCTGCTTCTGTCAGTGAGGGATGGGAACAGCCAGGTGCCCCCCAAGGCTCCCACAGGCTTTTCTAGCAACAGGCAGCAGTAACCGCAATGTAGGAAAGATGACCATGCCACAATAACGATGGCAACGATAAATGGACGTGCACTGAGACATGCCAGCCATGGCGCCAAGCGGTTGACGTGTATTGTCACTACGGCCTCATGAAATGGGTGCTCCTGCCACCCTGCGAGGGGCTGAGGCTAAGGATCCAGAGCCAGATAGCTGGGGTCTGGAGGTGGCCCCGGGCAGGCCAGCCCATGGCCCCCACCTTTTTTTTTTTTTTTAATTTTTATTTATTTATGATAGAGAGAGAGAGAGAGAGAGAGAGGCAGAGACACAGGCAGAGAAGCAGGCTCCATGCACCGGGAGCCCGACGTGGGACTTGATCCCGGGTCTCCAGGATCGCGCCCTGGGCCAAAGGCAGGCGCCAAACCACCGCGCCACCCAGGGTTCCCCATGGCCCCCACTTTGAGCGCTACCTCCTCACCCAGGAACTAGGAGAAGCGGCCGGGGAGCTGCTTGGTGTGTGCCGGTCATCACCAAAGGAGGAAGGCTGCTCAGGGCCGGGCCGGACGGGGCCTTCCACCCTTCCCTGGCTCTGCAAGGCCCGCGGCCCAGCCTGGAGGGCTGAAGGCCGGCATAGGACATGCTGGCCGGGCCGAGAACCTCGAGTCCTTACCTGGCCGCTCACTTCAATCTGAGCTAAGCCTCTGGGCCATGTCTTGATTCGCTAGGTCCTCCCCTGTTTGGAGCCAGGAGGCGGCATGCAGGAACTGAGGCCTGAGGTTTGTCTCAGACCCTAGGTCCCCGGCTAGATCCGGGAAGGATCTGCAGGGCAGCCTGCATCACTGTCCCCACGACGGCACCACCGGGTCCTGACCCGCAGCCGTTGGCCAAGGTGGTACTTTCTCCCCGGATTGCCCTATGCGCATGGATTTTTCCCATGGAAGGGGCAGCATCCGAGGGCTCAAGCCCAGGGCGTGAGGGGCAAGCAAGGAGGGGGAGTCCACACCTCAATCCCCCCAAGCCTGCTCTGCCCCTCTCATCCACAGAGCAAGAGATGCCAACCGAGCCTTGTCCCTTGGCTTGCCTGAGATGTTCTAAGATTAATACCCCCAAACTCATGTCCCTTCAGAGCAGTCCCAGGGTCAGTGGATGGGGGCAAGGGTGGGCTGCACCCCCAACTTTTCCTCTGGCTGGCCTGCAGGTTCCTGTTCCTGAAGATCATGGCCATGCTCACCGAGCTTCGCAGCATCAATGCCCAGCACACCCAGAAGCTGCTGCGCATCCAGGACATACACCCCTTCGCCAGCCCCCTCATGCAGGAGCTGTTCAGCATCACGGACGGCTGAGCCGCTGCCCCTCAGGAGAGCCTCCCGGGGGGCAGCCAGAGCCGGAGCCCTTGGAGCCGCCGTTCCCTGGGACTAGATAGACAGATGGACACCGCTGAGAGCTGACAATGCCCTACAGGCCCTGCCTCCCCAGGCATCTCCCAGCCACAGCTCTGGCAATGCTGCCTCGAATTGGAAGGGGACAAGGGTCTCGCCAGCCCCCAGCTCAGTCTGTGGAGAGTGAAGCCACGGACACTTGGATGGAGAGCGCACGGCCTATCGGTCAGGCCATCCAGAGGCAAGACCACCCTCCCCTTAGAAATGGGCCTGTGGTCTGGGGGATCTAGTGCCATGGTGGGAGAGGGCAAGGGTGCCTGGGGCCGGACCATCTGAGAGTCTCCCCACACCCAAGTTCACTAGCTCCTTGGGTGCTTTCAGTAAGTACCCCTGTGTCCCCCACCCCACTCGTTCCCCACCTGCAGCCTCCTGTCCTGAGCTCCATAGTGCGCCCCAGGCCTGTGTTCATCAGCAGGTGCTGTGGGAGGTCAGTGAGAGACCGTGTGAGGGGCCGGCAGCAAACGTCAGAGGCTCGTCATGACCTCTGTGTCTCTTCTGCCTTCCGGGATCCTCATTCTGTGCCTCTGCATCCATGCGAACACATTTAGGAGCACCAACAGAATGCAGCTTGCTGGGGGGTGTACGCCCACGCAGACGTGGTTCCTGACCTCCAAGACTTTGAAGCTCAACCAAAAGAAACAAAGCAGAAATACAAGTGACTTTGATCCAAAGAAATGACATAAGCAGCACAAGGACTCTCTTCCTGTGAATGCCAAGCTCTGCGGGGCTCTGCATGCCCTTGAGGACCCAAGTGAGGGATTTCTGGAATGCGTGTTCGTGGGAGGAAGGGTGCTAACCGGTGTGTGCACATGTGTGGGACTTGGTTAGGTCTGCTCCACATCTGAGCTGGGGCTTGCGTTTGCCCCTGACATCTGACGGCTGTTGGTGTAAAAACAAAAATGACCTAATTTGGTTTGCTAATAAAATGATTATTCCACGTAAAAATCCATATAGAAATGATACACCTCCCCAACATGCTGTATGTGTTTATATGTATATAGATGATAGATAGATGATAGATAGATACCAAAATTAAAAATGGAGAAATTGAATTAAATACTCCTTGCCATCCCCCCGGATTTACCAGCCTCTTCTGCCTCAAGGATATAGAGCTCATTTTTATTTTTTTTTAAATTTATTTATTTACGATAGTCACACTCAGAGAGAGAGAGAGAGAGAGAGAGAGAGAGGCAGAGACACAGGCAGAGAGAGAAGCAGGCTCCATGCACCGGGAGCCCGACGTGGGATTCGATCCTGGGTCTCCAGGATCGCGCCCTGAGCCAAAGGCAGGCGCCAAACCGCTGCGCCACCCAGGGATCCCTAGAGCTCATTTTTAAAAAAGAAACTGAGGAGAAAAAAGAGCTCCTCTTTCCAAATATGACAAATACAGATTTTGTTCCCAGTTTTGTCTCATTTGGAAATATAAATTTTATTCAACTGCATTCATAAATCCTATGCATCTCCTCTTCCCCACTGAGTTAACTTTAAATTAATTTCGGGCTCCTGAATGAATTCAAGGGCCCGAGATGGTTGTTAAATATAGGCTATAGTGAGGCAAAAATTAGGATGGGCTGTAAACTGTCCTGGTATTGATTTTAAAAATAGCTGGGCAGCTGAATTGATATGTATGTAGGATTTATATGTATTATAAAAACTGTTGTAGTCCAAGTGTAGTTAAGATTCAAGGTGAGATACACCAAATTGCTCACACAGGATATTTCAATAACTTTGTGGATCTTGAGTTTATAGGGCTAGGAGCCAGATTGCACTTTCCTGCTCTCAAACATTTGGACTGCTCCATTACTCCCTCTCCTGAGCCTTTGAGTGCATAGAACTGTCAGTTTCTAGGCATCCCTGGGGCTGCTGTTCATTTTCTAGGTCTTGCCTCAGTCAGGTGAGGCAAAGCTCAGGAGAAAAGCTCTTCTAAGTTCTTTTTTTTATTATTATTAAAGATTTTATTTATTCATGAGAGACATAGAGGCAGAGACAGAGGGAGAAGCTGGCTCCATGCAGGGAGCCTGATGTGGAACTCGATCCTGTGTCTCCAGGATCATGCCCTGGGCTGAAGGTGGCGCTAAACCACTGAGCCACCAGGGCTGCCCTCTGCTAAGTAAGTTCTGCTGGCCTTCTGGCCACCCCCACCCACCATTAGCCAGGGGCACTAAGCAGCCAATCTCTACCTGGCCCAGACTTTAAGGTCCCTATTAAAGCATTGACATCAACAAGTCTTCCTGTGGGAAGGCTGGGGTGGCCTCTCCGTTCTGGAGAAGAGGATGTAAAGAGAAACAGACTTTTGACTGACCATCCCTTCCTGGCTTCTGACAACTTGGGGGCGTCTTAGTGCCATGTTACACAGCAGCTGGTTACCTCCGGATATGTCCCCTTACTATATGCACAGTGCTCCTAAATCTGAAGGTGCTGGTGGGCAGATGAATAGCTTACTCCCAAGAAATGAGTGGCCACACTATCACTTTTGGTCACTTCCTTTCACAAACTTCTCCATGAGGAGCTCTGCAGCCTGACTCCTCCCTTTCTTGACTACTCTTCTAGAACACCTGTGAAATGGCACCTGCTACCAGTGCTCTCCTGAAACGTGATCCAAAGGACAGATTGGTTGGTACTTTTTGGAAGACTTGAAAACTGAAAATGCAGTCTTTCAGGCTTTTCGGTTAAAAGGGTATCTTGCTCCATTCCAATAGAAGAGCAGTGAATCCCAAACACACTTCAGGGCCATCAGGAGGCCCATCCCACAAGTCCCATCATTATATTTGCATTTTCCCTCTTTTCCGCCAACCCCATGCAACTGTAAACATGTTTACTGTAAACTGTAAACATAGTAAACATGTTTAACTATCTTTCAAGTTCTTTCAAGTATTAGCCAACCCCCTCCCCACGAGATAAATAAAATGAGCAAATAAAGAGCAGACTTTATCCAATATAAATGTTTTTATTGAAGCAGCAGTCACATGACTTAATATCTAGCCTTTAGATTAGGCCTGACAGAATGAGCCAGCCCTAAAAAAAATGATGTTTCTTTTTGCACTAAGAGACATAACATGTTTACATACATCATCCAGTATTGGAAATGAGCAGATTCAAACACAACATGTGTTGGTTACCTGGGAGGTACAGCCCCACGGTTCGTGGTGTTCTTATATTTTACAGATACTCCCAAAGACCATTACTAATGGGATGAAAGTTAAAAGAAAATACAGCTACAGTAAACCATGAACACAGTAATCAAAGACTTATACACATTTTAAAAATTTGTCCCTTTCAGGGATATTTTCTTTCTTTTCAAAGCAGTGTCTGCAAAGCTTCCTCTACACCAAATCCAAAGGTTTCCAAGATGGAAGCTGCACCTCTTGGGGCTATACAATGGAATAAGATCATTTAAAGAACGAGAACTAGTGTTTGTATCTTGATTTTTTAACAAAGATCCATGTTTCTCTAATTGGAGGAACGGAGATGGCAATGTGACTACATATTGCAGTAGCAAGATAGGGTGAAGAAAAGAAGGTTGGGTACTGAAATAAAGACCACACACTTGTGAATTTTAATTTCATTTCCAGGCTAACCTACTTTTTATTTAATGCAAATTACAGTACCAGTTAACTATTTCCAAACCAAGTCACATAGAACGAAATGTATTTACAAGGGAATGGGGAAAGGGAAAAAAAACATTGAGCATACTTTTCACAAAAAAGTTTATATTTAAAATGAAAAAAAAAATCAGTCACAGAGGCATTCAAGTAGTAATAATGTTATACAGATTTTGCTTTTCCTTTATATCAAGACAGATTTGCACAAGTGTTTGCAATAGTTTGTATACAACCCACAGTCCTTTATATATATATATATATATAATAAATTTTGTTTAGATTTGTTTTTAAGATGGAAGTGGTCACGCTAATTGGTATGTGTACAGGCCCAAGTGATCCATCGGCAACACATTTATAATGCAAATTTTACAGGCAAGCACATTTTCATACATCTATCTGTATCTGCCTGTAGACAGATATTAAGAAAAAAAACTGAAAAATGAACACAAGGAAGTCTACTTTGTCAAGCTAACCCCTTATGTACTGGTTGTCATTTTGCTTTTATTGCAGAGGTGCAAAACGGAGCAACAAACTTGAATAAAACGTCATAACCCTTGTGAAAATAATCCAAACCCCAGGGATTACTTTCAAAGCCTCTCAGACGTAGACCTTAGTCTGGGACTCTACTCTGCTTCTAGTTGTCTCTCTTATTTTCAGTGGCTCAGGTTTCTACCAGAAAAGACAGATTTTATTGTAAAGCATGCTTAGTTTATTTTTCTATATAGGGGAGAAAGTGTTCGGCTCTGTGATTAGATGATCACTAACATAAAAAATAGAAATCAGATACAATTTTGGTTTAAAACAAAGGAAAACCCCCCAAACTCCTGGGGATCTGGCATTGGCCAAACTTCCTTTGGAAGATTTCCAAAGTTAAATCCCTTAAAAAGGAAAGGGAAAAAGAAATGCCAGTGTCTTTATATCCACAGGGATAGAGAATACAATAGTCCTCTCAGAAACCTTTGCATTGGTGCAGACAAGATGACTGGTTAGGCAGGCTTTGTTAAAACACAAACCAAAAATATGTGTCTAAAAATTAAGAGGACTTAAAAAATGGACACAACATGTCACTGGAAAGAAGGTGCAGTCTTCTGCCTTGCTGGAATGAACACATGATGTTTCAAAAATAGCAACCTTTGGTTTGGTAAAGTTTGTTTTTTTCTTCTACTCAAGACATCTTATATGGAGTACTTGGAGGCAAAACAAATGATTTTTTTTTTCTTTCAAAAAAGGCCTTCATGATGGGCATACAGTAAGAATCAAACTTATTTAAGAAGGAAATGAAAATGACATTTCACTGAACAGGGATAGAGGTGGCAGGAGGGAGGGGAAGGGTAAGAGTTCCCTTGTTAAAACAACAGTCCTCTGTTGGCATGTCCTCTCGGCTCGGTGGCACTCGACGCAGTAACTGCTAGTAATTGCACTACGGCATTTCAGACCACTGATGTATCAAAACCTGGTACTATTAAGAAACTTGGATTTATAAAACCTGTCTCTCTCTCTCTCTCTCTCTCATTTGGGAAGGAAGTAGATAAGGGGCAGAGAGCATGGAAGGCTCCCGGAACCTGCTGTTTTGTAAGACCTGTGGTTGGGATTTGGGGAAGAGATGAGCAAACTTGAATTGATTCGGTCTCTTCCAGCTCTAGGGCTCCCTGGCACTACACAAAGTCCCTGGATGGACTAAGTATGAAATGAAACCGGTCACCATACTGACTGCGGAGGAAACAGCTGTTCAGAACCGAAACAAAAGCAGGGCTTAAATGAAGTGAGATCATGGACGAGGTTTCCTCTTTGCACTCCTGAGCATGGTATCACTGAAATTAACTGTGGAAGGGGCAAAGACACTGTTAGGAGTGAGCTATTATTTCAAAGGGAAAGGGGTAGGACAGGGAGACACGGGTAGAAAAACCAATTAAAATTTGAAAAATGATAAACAAAAACAAAAAACAAACACATGGAAGCGAAGGCACTCCAAACTATATAGATACACTATACATTGCTAGAGTTATTGTTACAATAATACAGGCCGGTACCTACTGTACAGAGTTAAAACTATATGGCTTTAAAAAGCTCGTCTACATTTTGTCTGATTATTAAACAGAATCACTGCCCTGAACAGTAACTTTTTGCTCATTAATAACAGTTCCTGGGTCCACATATTTACATACAAAACAATAAAACTTAAATTTAAAAACATCGAAAGAAAATATAATGTACAAGCTTGAATTTGGTGAGGAGCTTTTTATTATTATTATTATTATTATTATTATTATTTACAAAAAGATTCAGAGACCTGGATCTCACTTGTATAAAAGAGTTCTGTGATACCGCCATGATCCTTGAGAAAGAAAAATCATGCACCTCAGCCCTCACACACACACACAGAGAAAAGCATCTGCCTTTTCTCTCTTCTTCTCTTACCCCATTTATGGGGGCAAAGGAGGGGGGAGTGTTTCCTAGAACAAGCACAGATTTTTAAGGACTCTGGCAAGAATACCAAGTCCAGAGTAGTGTCTGGGTGCAAATGTCTGGCCTGGGCAGTTTGGTATGAAAGCAGGTCCGCTGATCTGTCCTAGACCTGCTGTTCAGCTTCTTTATAAGTCCTTTCTGAAAATGGTCTACCAAAGCCATTCCCTTTAGGAATCACCTGGCCAAATACTCTCATTCAGACTTCTTCCAAATCTTAATTAGCTCTCAGAAGCGCATTATGAAATGTAAAAGTCAGTTTGTTCGATTTGGTTTGACTGAGTGTGTTTCCTTTCTCACGAACTCTGATATAACCAGAGGTTTGAGAAACCCCTTTTGTGGCCTAAGAGCTTAGCTAAACAGTGAGTGAAAACTAAGATGGCTCACAGTTGCCCTTCTGGGTATTGGTTCACTTCAGCAGGCAGTAGGACTCTCTTGGAGAGTCGCACACACTTGGTTAAGAAGCAGGACAGGGTACTGGGACCTGCGTTGAGGGTTGCCAAGAGACTCCACTTCCAAATCACCTGGAGGGCAAGACCCCTAACACGACCTAAGGTGGCAATGAGGAAGGTGAAGGGAGATTACACACATTCAAGGGCTCAGCTCTACAGCCCTACAGTTAGCAACTAACCTTGGAAGGTGTGTAGGGAAAGAGTGGGGAGAAGGGAAAGGCGGCCATCACTCAAGTGATCTTTAAATGTAAAGTACAACTGATTGTGCCTTAAAGATTCATAGGTCAAGTAATGGCCCATAAGCACCAAGGTGACTAAGGTTCATTTTAGAGTATATAAGGCCCACAAAGATGTCAACCTTAAAAATGTAAAACAAACTAGTTGTGAAAATCTATTTCCTCACTGCAAACATAATCCTTCAATCCTCTTTGCTTTCCAAGGAATATTGCTTTTTCTTCAGAAACAGAGACTGAGTCTTACACCGTTCACTGATACACAAAGAAAACAGAAACAAAAACTCTTAACTGGGTGTGGGGGGAAACATTCTTCTCATGCTTCGACCAGCTGATTTTGATACTGTGGACAAAAACAAAAATTAAAGGCAGTATTGAATCTATGTATATATAACATATATACATACACACATTTATATAATCAGCTTTCCTATAAAGTCAGCAGGTACACGTGACTGTTTATACCATTTTGATGTGTAGTTCTTAAGATTCCTACCATCTAAAATCATATGGTCTACCTGACATACGTCAATAAATAAAATTTTAAAAGCATGAGGTTAAAAAAAAAGCTGAAATTAAATACAGATTCTAGATTTGGATTTAATATTAGAACTATGTGCAGAATGTGGCAATTTCTGCAAGCTCAATCTGTAATTAAAAAATATGAAAAATAAACCAGTAGACTGTTACAGTTCACATTATTTAACTATAATGTCCTCTCTCAAGTGTCTTTCCAAGGGAAGCAACGTTAGAAACAAATCTGGACAAATTCATTCACAGTGGTGAGATCTGCTCTCGGCCTGTCCCCTTCCTTCAGTTCATCAGCTTTTGGCATCTGTAGCCAGAGTGACTGGCTCAACATCCTTTTCAGTCTTCTGGTCACTAGTTTAAAACTGTACTAAGATTTGCAGAGAACCTTTGGTCAGGCAAACAGAGATCCACCCTCAGAGCACGCATCTTCCTCCTCCTCTGATAGCTTCCAATTTAGGTTTCTTCACCACTAGCACTGATTAAGAGCAAAACAAAACCTTATCAAAGTCAATTAAGAATCTTTAAACTTTATTGACCTCCCTGGGTTACATACAAATGATACGCATTTCCTTTTTTGTCTGCCACACCTGCCACCAATATGCCAAAGGCAAGTCTTCAAATACCCGAGGATATGGATTAATTTTACAAGTGACATTTAAGTCCCCATTGAGTTACACCTGCTAAGCTCCCAACCAATTTCAAGCTGTGCACTATACCAAAGTCTTACACTTGACTTTTAAAGAAAACAAAGTTCAAAAAAACTTCAGCACAGAACAAAGTCTTCTTTTGTGGAAGGGGCATGAGGCAGGAGTCCTGTTTTTAAAGTATACAACAGCAGACTTTTGATAAAAAAAGATTGTCGTGGGAGAGAGATTGTGTGTTCTAGTGCTCCGCTTCCCCTCCCCACAACCCCTCCCACCCCCTGGATCTCCCTCAAAGTGAGAATACAATGAAATTGGTTTGTATTTATAGATATTTTACAAGGTTAAATAAGAACAACAATAATAATAAAAAAATTGAACACTAAAATGAGCAGGTTTTTTTCTCTTTTTAATTTTCTTTCCAAACGTGACCAGTGTTGCTGAGTGACACTCAAGTAACTGGTGGTTCTTCCTGTGCAGCTGGCTGCTCGGGACTGTTCAGGTGGAGTTAGAAGCTGATGCAGAAGCGGCATTGTTCGTCTGTCCACGGTCTCCGGCATTAGCATCTGCAAATCAAAAGCCCCAGGAGAGCATGAGCAATGCTTTAACACCCTAAGAGAAAAGTACACTGCCTGAACTGCAGATTGTGGGCTGTGTGGTCTTCTAAGGTATATTTGAAAAGGTTGTTTTAGATGGGGCCAATACTAGGAAATCTGAATTTCCTTCTGCTTAGTGCTGAGTCCATGCCGTGGCCTGGGCCTGGTGCAGGGAAGATAGTGTCTTTGAATAAATTGGGGTCAGAGACCACTTTTGTCAAAACTCCTTCTTTCAGCTGGGATGAGCAGTATGTGCATGAATACTCAGCTGAAGAGTCTGGTTCACCTGAAAATAAGTGAACAGAGCACAGCTGGGAAAACTTTCTAAAAATTCTGAACCACGTTACAGTATGCCATCTGCTTACGGCACTGAACATAACATGGGCCAGCACTGAGAGGCACAAGCACTACGTGTAAATCAACCTCAGCTGCTTACTTTCTAAGTACAGTCCTTCTTCATTATTTGTATAAATGGAAGACAATCAGCAAAAAAGAAATAGCACTGATTCACTTATTGAATTCAATAAGTATCTTGTAGTCAAGTATCTTGGCGCTGAGCTTGCTTCACCTAATCCTCTGGAAATGTGTAACTTTATAATTAACTTTAACCATCTTAACCCCCTTTTTAAGGTCAATTATTATTTCACAGCCCCTATTAACATTTAAGTGGGCATTTGGTTGCATCTGGATCAGCACTGCATCTCAGGTAGGCAACAGATTGCTATTTCAGTTGGCTAGTCCAGTCACATCCCTGTGTCATCATGCATGTAACTGCTAATACATACCATTGGGCACATTTTCTCCCAAACACTTCACACTAAGCCCTGAACAAGACGAGAAGTGGCTTGACTGGGATGGGTAACTTCTAAGAGCCATCTCCCTAGAAGTCATACTGCCCTTGACCATCAAAGCTGGTGACACCAAAGAAACAAGTCCAGAAGTTTTGTCTCCCTAGAGACTGAAGCTCTCCCTATATCCTATGATGAGTAAGCAGCTGTCATGGCTGAATGCAATATTTGGTCCTTGGATCTTTTTTGTTTGAATTTTTTAATTAGAGCAAGAAACAAAAGACCCCAAGGACACACAGGAATTCTTTACTTAAGGATCAGCTGTTAGTTTATCATTAGAATGGCTACTGTGAAAAACTACACTTCTTTTCTAATTTCCTGATTTTTCTGTCCTCAAAATAATCTGCCCTTACACACATTTAACAGCCTTTGGGGAAGAAATGTTTATACACCTCTCAATTTGGTTGGTTATGTTTAATTCATTTAACTTCCTTCAAAGCACTTATAACTGCTTCTAATCCTGTTTTCATGAAAATAAGTGTGGACATTACAGAATCAGGATCCATGCATGGAGTCACATTAATTCATTGCTATGACACATGGACAGGTGGCAAGGTATAGGACACAAAATCTTTCTCCAAAGGCAAGTACATGCCTTTTCCACTAATTCCTATATAACTATGTCTAATACTTCATTCATGACTCCTGGTCTTTCTTAAATATGTCTTTTTTAGCAGGAATTTCACTCTTCAATGATCATCCAAATTCTGTCATCAATGATAAACATCAATTTCTGTCCAGGCCACATGACCCTTTAAGCCTTTCTCAAGAAAAACAGTAATTTTCATAATTTAGGCATAGGCTGCTTTAACAACATGCCTAGGCCATGTTGAAACGCCAACATGAAAGGCCACAAAGCTATTTCAGAATTATAATGTTCCTCACAAGTCCAAACTTACTGTAGCATTTCCCATGCTTTGGATGACACTAAGAACCTATGCATGATCATCATCAAATAGTACTTTTCTCTCATTTTTAGTATGTGAAGATGACAGGTAAAACTTTCATGTTTTGGTGCTCCTCAGGGCTTAAGAGATTTACCAATTATGAGGAATTCACCTGCTTGACCATGACATCAACAAATATACCAGCCCTGTTAGCAGCTCTGGCCCCACTGTAGGACACCTTCTAAGGTTCATCTACATGGCCATCCAGTTTGTTATGTTAATTTACTCTTTAGCAAAATCCTATTGTGTGCAGGTAACTGAAACAAATTCAACTTCTGAATAATAAAATTTGAAAAGATATTTATGTTAATTGCAGGTTTGTAATTTAATGGTTTCATATTTTTTCTCTTATCTCCAAACCCTGTGTGAAATAAAATTTTAACAGCTAAATATTTTGATTACAAATATCCTTGAAAGCTATAGTCACAGCACTGTATTCATTCATCAAACAAAACAAACACTTCTGTATAGTGCAACAAATTACATTTAAAATAAAATTATATATGTCCTTTGTAAGAAAAAGAACAGAGATATTTGTTTTTCAGAGGCAAAGTACAAGGAAGAGAAACGCACAACAAATAAAATGTAAAGCTCTACTCAAGGGTAGCTCCCAACAGAACCTGGCCTACTGATGAAATAAAACTATACTTCCTAAATTCTTCTCAGTACAAACTTACTTTGCTTCTACGGCCAATTCTGTAAACTTATTTTACATAGTTGAATTAATACGGACTTTTTTTTTAAGATTTTATTTATTTATTCATGAGAGACACAGAGAGAGAGGCAGAGACCTATGCAGAGGAAGAGGCAGGCTCCCTGTGAGGCGCCTGATGTGGGACTTGATCCCAGGGTCCCAGGATCATGACCTGAGCCAAAGGCAGAGGCTCAACCACTAAGCCACCCAGGCGCCCAATATGGACTTTTTATAATAAAAATGTTCATTAAAAACTCACTGGATTTGGATGTTTACTGTAATTTCTATAACAGTTCTTCTCATATATTTAAACTCTTTAAAAGTAGCAAAATTCATTTTGCTCATTATTCCTGCATTCCCTTCCCTTTACACTCAAACTGGTAAAAGTGATGCTACCTGACATTATGGTTTAAAAGACAGCTACCATCTTTTGATTATAAAGCGTCCAATTCAACTATGAATAACCAAAGACTGTACAGTCTCCTTTTTGGTCTTAAGATGTTCTCCTGAAATTCACAATGATGTATGTATCTTTCTTCAGTCTAATCCAATTCCACAAACACTGAGTATGAGACCTAGCTGTACCACTTAATAACTGTGTGATACTGAACAAGTTATTTAACTTTTCTATGCCTCAATTTCCACATCTATAAAATGGAGATAGTGCCATCTGCCTATGAAATAAGGCCTGGGAAGGGCTTATCACAGTGCTGAGGTTATAGTAATTGCTCTGTAAGTGGAAAGGCAAAAGAGACATCTAAAAATACATAAACATATAGTTTAAGGTGACTGCAATAACCATCATCACCACAATACATGTCAGTGGCAGCAACTGTTAACATCTGAATGCTTATCAATGTGCCAGACATCATACTAAGTATACTGCATGCCCACAGAGCAATCCTCCAAAACAGGTACAGTTATTGCAACTGGGAAAACAGAGACAGAAAGAAATTAAGCAATGTGGGGTAGCTGAGTTGCTCAGTCAGTTAAGCGCCTTGGGCTTAGGTCATAGGTCATAGTCCCATTGTTCCTCGTGTTCTCTCTCTCAAATAAATAAATATCTTTAAAAAAATTAAAAAAAAAAAAAAAAGGAATTAAGCAATGTGCCCATGGTTGCAGAGCTAACAAATAGGAGAACTGAGTACAGAGGTAGTAGAGGATGAGAATGATGGCCTTTACGGGGACTCCAGGGGACAGCAGAAAAGATTTTCTGGGAGAAGAGAGCATAAGGGGACTTTCATTCAGACTTAACTCCTACATAATCTACTATGATTTCTAGAAGCCTATTTCTATTGTCTAGAAGGGTTACTACATTAAAACATCTGTGATGATAAGAATAATTAAAAGTACAGTTACTTTATTTCCTAATTCTTAGTCTGTATGGGGTATGCAGAGATACAAATGATTTGGAAAGAACTCTAGAGGGGATATTTCACTGACTTCTAAGCTTCTTAGAAACCAATGCCTTTTACTCTCCTTCTGATGCTACTTCAGAACCAACCAACCAAAGATGGACTTGAGGAGGAATGGAGAGAATAATCAGCTCTGAGGGACAAAGGTATAAGATCATTCTTATATACTGTGGTAGCCCCCTTCTAAGACGGCCCTGATGAGTCAATGAGTCATGTCTTTTGGATGTGTATGCCCTAATGTGGTCCCTTCCCCCAGTAACAGGGCTGGCCTCTATAACCAAAAGAGACAATGCTGTGTGACTTGCAGGGTTAGGACATACAAGACACTGTTGCTTCTACCTTGTCCTCCTTTTTGGAACAGTTGGTCCAGGGGAAACTAGTTGCCACAATATGAGACACTTAAGTGGCCTTATGGAGAGGTATATATATATATATATATATATATATATATATATATATATATATATATATATATATATATATATATATATGGTAAGGGACTGAGGGCTCTTGCAGCCAGGACAGATTCACTAAGCACATAATGAGTCATCCTGGAAGTGGATCTTCCAGCCCCAGGTAAGCTTTCCAAAGTCTGCAGCCCTAGCTGACTGACATCTGACTACCTCATAAGAGACCCTGACCTAGAACTATCCAGCTAGGCTGCTTCTGAATTCCTGACCCACATAAGCTATGTGAGATAATAAATGTTTATTCTTGTTTTAAGCTGCTAAATTTCAGGGTATCTTGATCTGAAGCAATAGATAAGTAACACATACACATAGGTCAAATAGGTCAAATGCCAGGTAGAATTTACATCCACAAGCCCATGAGAACATCCCTGACCAACTCCCTCTAGAATATGTTCCTAATGAAGTATACATACAAAAGACAAGAAAAATTGCACTAGATGACCACTGTTTTTTTCCCCTAATTCTAAGAAGAGTCTATGGTTCTATGGCTTTTATGATGGATATGGGGAAGTTAATCTGTACATGTATTTACTGTAATCAGTTTTACTCTGTGTGACTTCAGGAATAAAAATGACAAGTAGGGCAACCCCATAGTGAAATCAAGGGTGAAGCCCTGTAAGGGATCAGGTTCCCAACAGAATCCATGAGGCTGCAGTTTTTGTCCTAGAGAAGATTTTGACGTGTAAAATACCATATATGATATGCATACATTTTCTAGGAGAGGACCCATAGTTTCTTCCCCACCTCCTAGATTCTCAGAGATCTTTAAGAGTTGCGACGTAAGTGAGTCATGGATTTGTTGAGCAACTGTCTCAATACTGAGGAAAATGTCCTACCTAGTTGCTCAGGTCATAAACCAAAAGTTGTCACCACGATTCTTTCTTTTCCCTCTCCCCCAACATCTAATGCATTAACAAGTCTTGTCCATTTTTCCTCTAAATGTGTTTATAATAAAATGTGCTAATAGGGATGGGAAGGAGAGTGAAGAAGGGCCCACATTTATAAATTGTTGCCAAAGTGTTTAAATAAAAAGAGAGTAGCAAACAAGAAAACAGGCTGGAAGGAAAGCACAGTGAGTAAACATAGGAATGTCCTGCCACCATCAATCAGTATTCTGCAACTATAGATCTATAAAAGACAGAGCCGTTTAAGTGATACAAGTGTTTACTGTTTGGCCCAGCAGCAATGATGGAAATGTTCTATCTGTACTCTCTTATAGGATGGCTGTTAACTACATATGGTTACTTAAATTTAACTGAAATTAAATAACAATAAAAACTTCATTCTCTATTATCCTATACACCTTTTAAGTTCTCAGAAGCTACAAAATCATTAAATTCTTAATATTTTTATTACTGGCAGATCAGTTAAAGAGCATATTTCAGATAATATTAAATCTTTTTTGTATTTTACACATACCTTATGTTTGGTTAACTTTAAGTATATTTTTATTTCCTTATTTCCTTTAAGCTCTCCCAGCCATTTTATGTGTTTCTATTTTTTCTATTTATTACTATCTCATTCTATAATAGTTACAAATATTTCACGACAGGTCAACTTTTCTAAAAGATAAAATTTTGGCAGCCTGGGATATGTTATTTATACTGTGTAGCTAAAGGAAGTTCCTATTCAAGCTGTTTCAAGTGGAAATGTCTTTATTGAAAACTATGTTTCAGAGATTAGTGTTATTAACTGACACAGGAACAAACAAGACCATTTTTCAGAGAATCAAATGTATACCCTAAACCTACATTTAAATTGAAACCATAATCTACATTAATGAGATAGAAGGATCACCTCTAAGGAAAAGGACTCAATTTTCATTTTTCCCTTTATAATGTCTACTATGATTTTCAACAATTTTGGGTGTTTAATAATGAAGGATCATGAGGGTGACCCCTCCTCAGCAAAAAATCATCACCTCTCTTTTCTTATTTTTCTGAGGAAAAGGTGTGGCACAAGACAGCAAAGTGGCTTTGGTCATTTCAAAAACAGAACTGCAATTCAGATGCCAATGAGCAACCAATCCACTGATAAAGTTGGAGGGCTTGTCAATAAGATCTTATATCTTATCAGCCAGCAGCAGAGAGATCTTAGGTGCCCTGGGCTCAGGGGTAGAGCACATTTTATTTAGGAGGGTTGATTGTTCAGGGTAGGTAACTGAGGCCATGGGGACAAGGAAACATCTTCACCTTTCAAATTAAAAGATATAATTTAGGAATAAAGAATAAGAAAAGGCATACAAAGGTGACTTCAGGCAAGGAACTGAGGAACATTTGAAGAACATCCAGAAAAATGTTTGATAGGACATTTACTGACTTAATTAAGATGATTTTACATCACTTTTGGAGGGGGAAAAATTCAGGTAAAAATTTTGACTCAATAGGAGAAAACTTGTTTTGAATAAAAAGAAACAATTTCTTTAAAGTGACACTTAACACTGCTCTGATAAAAATAATGACTAACCTGGTTTGACTCTAGGTATCTACATACAAAATTTGCCAAGCAAACTTGAAACCTTAATGTAGGGTAGATACAATCTCATTGGTGTTAGTCTGTCAAACTGGCATATGTGGATAGGAGTCTCTATTTCAAATACAGAGCTAAAGGGAGGAAATGGGTATAGCACAGTACCTAAAAAAGACACATTCTTTGGCTACCAAGTTGGCAATACCTAAAAATATACATGTGCACACGTGCATGCAGCACGTTCCCCACCCCTACTCTGGACTGGCCAATGTTAAGGTAATGGAGAAATGGAAAAATAATGTGCACTGCCAGTGGGCAGTATAAACTGGGGCAAGCTTTCTGGAAGGCAATTTGATATGTATCAAAATCTCAAAAAATTTTTATTATCTTTTGGCTTGGCAATTAAACTTCTAAAGACTGAAATACAACTCAAATATCTAAGAATAAGAAATTAAGTTAAAATATGGTATAGGCTTAGAATGTGTAGTCTTATACCCCCATCCCCTGAAGAGCAGAGCCCATTAAAAAAATGAAAAAAAAAAAAAGAAAAAAAAGGCACATCTCTGCCCATGTATATGCTGGTTACATTATAAAATGATTTTACCTTTTGTTGCCTTTTAAAGTAAGAACATGAGGCTTTTATTTTCTAAAATAACTATATATTATGTTTTTAAGTAGAAAAAATCCCCATTTTAAAAAGATATATATATATACCTATTTAAAAATTCCATATATATTTGGGTTAAGATAGAGAGACAACAGAAAGAACAGGTTTAGGAAAAGGAACACTTGAGGGCAATACTCTGAAGATTCTAAAACCAGACAAGACATGGATACAGTTTTCCCAAAGCGCATTGTACAGTGGCAAAGAGGCATAGGATAATAGTATTTGGGGAGGGGATAAAAGGATGGTAACTGTATTTAAGAAAGTATTTGATCCATGGACTTAATTGTCTAATATTTCAACTCTCAAAATCAGTAGAAACAAACAATGGGAGAAATTATTTTGGGTTTAATTCTGCCCAATTAGAAAGAACTGGCTGGTGATGTAGGTGACAGGAATTATGGGGTAAAAATAACTGTAGTAGTAAGTAAAGGGAACCATGGGTCCTGGCTAAATCTGAACCATGACTTCAGTAAAATGGATTTCAAAAAGTTCAGGGAATAATAGGTATGATTTTCTGGTTATAGTCTTCAAAAGGAGCTCAAAACTGACAAGAAATAGAAAATTAGAAAAAACCAAAACTCTGACCAAGCAATTACAAATAATCTCAATGCAAGGTAAAGGGAAAAGAACCAAATAAACCAACTGAAAGTGTTTTCTCTGATGAGATCATCATTTCAAATACAGATAACTTAAAGACAAAGGGCACATGTCCAAGGAAGAATAGAAAATAACAATGTGAACCTGTAAGAACAGGCCAGATTTGGTTTAAATAAGGTGACAGCATAAGGTTTTCAAAGCAAGGTCAAAAAAAGTTAAACCCCCTGACCAGGTAAAAAGACAGAGAAGACAGACCTTGTCCAACTCCTATCATGATTCCCTTTTCTGTTAGAAGGGTTTTCAACCTGGAAAGGATATAACAAAAATCCTAATAAACAAAATGCAGCCCAAAGAAGGTAGGGGCAATCTACACATTTTAAATGTCTTTAAACCCAGAATCTAAAGTCCAAGAAACAAATTCTAAAATGGATTATAGAAACTCACAGTGGACAAATAGTAGACACCAGAAATTTCCCTAAGTCTTAAAAAAACAAAAACAAAAAACAAAACAAAAACAGTTTAAGTTCCATTTTTAACAGTTACCTTTCGGATGGAAAAACTTTCTTGAAAATTTTCTTGACAACAAAGCATTTTACAAAGTTTTTCAAAACATTATTATACAAATGAATATTGTAAAGTTGGTCTGTAGGTAAGCAAACAAGAAGGGTAAACAGTCACTCAGAAATCAACCAAAGAATAGTATCCAGTAAGCCCTGTCTAGTACCATTTAACTTATTTTATCAGTAACCTGGGAAAAGGCAAAAAAAATCTGAGTAGGCCCTGTCTTGTACTGTTTGGTATTTTATTAGTTGCTTAAATAGAGGCAAGAAATTGTTATTTTTATGAAATGTGTATCTGATATGAATTATAAAGAAAACCTAATATCCTGACACTGAGAGAACATATTCAGGATTAGGATTTGAAACCCTCATTAATGTGGATGGCAGTTAGCCATTACTAAATTTGAAGGACTTTTGTGTGTAATGCCAGAGTAGGATCACTAAATGGAAGAAAGCATAGGGTGACAAATTTCAGGGTGAAAAAAGGGTAAATTTTCTAAGAGAATGATACAAAGATGGAATGTGTTCATTTTTGCATTAATGAGCTTCCAGTTTACTGAATACACATAAGTATGGGATAGATGACTAGTTCTCAGTAGTAAGTAAGAAATGTAACTGAAATGTTTTAAAAATTTAATAGCAGAACCTTTGCACTGAAACCTTACCCAGAAGACTGATATACAAAACAGGTAAAAAGAGAAAACTGCTCTATTTGAAATTCCCTACCGCATCTCATCCTTAACTCCTATGGCATAGGACCACATGATCTCTAAACTGGCTCATATTTGACCAGTAAAATTACTGTTTCTCAAGATTTATTATTCTAAATAGCTTAGGTGAATGGTCTCCCAGATGGAGTACATGAGAGGATCTGCTGCTGGTGGAGAAAAATCAGAATTTATATATATACACTAAAATTGTATACTAAAATTATCTATTAATCATATGTAAATTATATTTTATGGACTGAGAATAGTATATGTAATTTTCAAGAGTTTCTCATCAGAGCCGTGATCAACTATAATGCCCTGGATACTGAGGTACTTTAAAATATTTTTTAATTATTAATTTTTGGTATCCTGAGGTATTTTATAAACAATTTAGAAAGAACATGAAAATTTTTGAGAAAAAAAATCAACATCCATATTCACTAATTTAACACAACTGTTTTAATTTTTGTGTATTTTTATCTTGTCCCTATCTACCTGCAAACATTCATATTGGCAGTTACCAACATGGTACAGAAGATTTGATGAGTATTTCTACAAATGTCTATAAGTTACAGAATTGATTTTTTTTATTACATAAAGATGGAGATTCTATAAGGTATTGAAACAATTTCTTCCTGCTGACCATTCAGATCAGATTGGCTCTCCTTTTTGTTATTATATAATTATTCCTACTTATATCTCTGTACATGGTAGCTTTCTGATTCTCTATTAGAAGTACCCTGAAGTTAAGATCTCTAAAGTGGGATTAGTGAACTAAAAAGTATTAACTCTGATGGTTCTTGATATATTAATAATGCCTTCTAGCAGGCCTTAATTCACCTGCAGTCACTACCTAACTCTGAACACAACACAAGCTAAGTACTTTGTACACTCTATATCTTACTTCTCACAAGTCTATGTAGTGGGTATTTACTATTCCTGTTTTATGGATAAAAAAACTGAAGCCAAGAGAGACAACAAGAGCGTTTATATTTTAAGATCTTTTTAGGGGAATCCCGGTGGCTCGGCGGTTTGGTGCCTGCCTTTGCCCCAGGGCATGGTCCTGGAGTCCCGGGATCGAGTTCCGCATCAGGCTCCTGGCATGGAGCCTGCTTCTCCCTCTGCCTGTGTCTCTGCCTCTCTCTCTCTATCATGAATAAATAAATAAAACCTTAAAAAAATCTTTTTAAAGAGTATAATCCACATATAGACAGCCATTAATGTTGCACAATCAATTCCTTCCTTCAGCATTTCCTGAAATATGTTTAGTAACATACTTGGTTCTCACTATTTTGGCCTCCAAAAAAACTGTTTTCCCCAGATCTATACTGTGGTGGTATGCCTTTGGTTCACTGAGGGTCACTTAAAAAAAAAAAAAAAAAAGTATCCATATGAGGCTCATTATTACATCCACTGTTGGAATGGTGAAGGAAACGTCATTTAATTTATCTCTTATAGTACCAAATCTGAGGCCTTAAGGGAGAAATAGCTCTCACACAGAAGGCCCAGAAAAATTTTGCTTCAGTAAAAGCCATCAGGGTGCTTATCTAATGAACAATGGGAAATTTTAACAGGTAACATTCCTTTATTTACTTTAGCCACTAGGAAGCTCAAAGCAGTATCTGAAATCATTTTTGGTATTTATCAAGATACTCAAGGCAGGCATTTTTCTCAACTAGTTTTAATTGTGTCCTTAGCCTCAGTCTACTATTCCTCTGTTAAATTTGTCATATTCTAATGTACTCCAACTTTGAAGTAAACTCTCAGGATCAGAGTTCAATGTCATTTTCCATATTCATGTTGAAATCTGATTTGAATAGCTTTAAGAATAAAGAATACACACACACACACACACACACACACACACACGGAGGGGGGGGTATTTGCTGTAACTTGTATCAAAGCAACATAAGAATCAGGTTATACTAAGTTTCTATCAGGCAATTTGCCCAAAAGCCTTACTTTAGTATCTCACACTAATGAAATAATTTAAAATTACCCAAAACTCACCAATCGTAACTGGTGCTATTATATTTCTAAGTTCAGTTTTATTCATAGGCTAATAAAGCAATTCTAATAAAACTCCTGGAAACTAGCTCAACGAGTAACTGTATTAGTTTAGGGTTGGGGCTATTTCATGTTTTGAGCATCAACATAATCTAACTTGGGTTAGGGATATATTAGGTTTATTAATAGCTCATCTAAGCAATTCTATCTTCCTTCTAAAAAATTGGACAGAGTCTAAAAAAAATCTTATATTTAAAACATTTAAAGCACAATTCAACAGACATTTGATTTTTACAACATTACTCTAGGAGAGCAATGCCACTCATTTTACAGACTGAGAAAACTAATAAGACATCACTAAAATTAATCAAGTTCAAATGACTTTCTCAAAGTAGCATGTGCTGACGGAACTCGAACTAAAGAAACCTTTCTTTCTGGACTCTTCCTGGAATTAAGGTAGGATATGGACTAAAATGCAATGTTTCTCATCTTTATTAGCAACATTCTAAAAAATCTTTGCACAGGAACAAACAACTATGTGTCAGACCACAGGAGATGGATTATGCTTTTACTGCAGAATATCAAGAACTAATAATGAAAGACTTTATCTCCTGCAGCATCAATGCCCTTAGGCAAAAATGAGTCTGATCCAACTCAGTTCAATGTAATAGATTTAATGAAAACAGAGTTAGCTTCTAACATCTGCTTTTTATAGGGAGATAACAACGGTACTATATTCTGAGCCCAACTGTGCTATTGTATTTCTAACTTCATCTTCAACAGCATATAGCCATTCTTTGGAGAACTTTTAAATTTATTCAAGGGTTGGATATTTTCAGAATATCTGCAATTCTCACCGAATCAGGCCCCATTAGTTGGCTAAGAGATCAGCAGTATACCCGAGCTCTAACCTGGGAGACCATGTGGGCATTTTTCTTTTTTTTTTTGGATAGACAAGATTTTTAAAATCTTAGTTAAATATATTTGTATTATAGTTTTAGTCCTTTCAAATGATTAAATTTCAAATGATTAAATATTTTATACTTCTTCAAAGTTTGCCTCTCCAGTATACAAATATAATTTACATTCAGAGTGATGGAACTACAGTAAATTATCTTCAATAATATTACATTTGTACAGATTGCTTTCTGCTATGGGCATCTTGTCTGATGTGTTTTCACTCAAGAAATTATACAGATAGCGTGACTTTAAAAATGACTAAGATGACAGAATATAACATTATAATAAGATATTTATAATATCTTAATATATTATATTTAAATATAATACTTTATATATAAAGTACATATGGGGTCCTTTTATACTTTTTGGAAATAAAGCAACATTTTATTCACTTTTATTCATTTGGCTGTGCTCTATTTTTGAAACTTGGAGGGTATTAAATGTTCACATGCATCACATGAAATAAAATGGAGGTAATCATGTCTTTTTAAAAAATACAGAATTTTTTATAGAAGAGATATGCATTCTCACCTGAGGCTGCTGTGGCATTTGTAGGGGTTGAAGCAGCTGCTTGAATCCGAGCATGAGGAGGAATAAGGATGGTAGCTAGAGGTGGATTACTTGACAGTTCTAAAGAAAAAGTAAGATACATATTAGAGCCCATTCTTAACTTTGTATGTAAAAACACTGTGGTAACAATAAATATAAAATACATTAAAACACTGGCTTAAAAGAAAAAAGGCACAATGAACGTACATCTAAAACTAAATCAGTAAGCTAGTAATCAACTTAAAAACAAAGTCCACAGAAATGTTGTACATAAAACTGAGGCACAATCTGCTAAAATTAGAGTATTTCTGAGAACTAATGGTATCAGCTTGGGAAACTGTACAGGTCAAAAGTTTGAGAATAAGCATATTACTAAGAAATATTTTTGCATCTTTCATTAACTTAAATGTACTAAGTTTTCTCATACTACTCTGACAATATTTGACTACAGGAATTGAGAGTGATGGTGTCATAGAAAAGAAAATAGAGGACTACTGTCCGTGTGTGTATGTGTATGTATGCACTACTGGTGCATGGACCAACCAGCCCAAGTATTAACGTGTCGTTGTTATTATTAAAAATAATAATGCTTTTAACTCCATTCTATTTTGGAGTTTTTTTTTTAACTCAGTAAGATTGTTATTTTAATTGTTAGTTTGATACAGGCTTTTTACCTGCATGTGGGAGTTTCTGTCAATTCTATACAGAATGGCTTTCTTCAAAGAATCAAGTTCTATATAGGCCTTAAGAAGTAATTTAAGATGATATTGGATCTAATGATATAGACAGATAGTAAGGAGTGTGGTAAGCTTTTACATATAAGTATCTGGTGTTAGCTTTAGGTAATGTGACTGTTCTCCTGGTCTGCCTGGGTTAACCCTGGTTTATTCTTGTTATTCCAGCATTTAGCTAATGACTGTTCCTTTTCACTCTAATAAGTGTTGTAATTTGTAGGGATAATTATACAACCATATTACAGGAAGACATTATTTTCTGAGCACAAAAGCATACATTGTGACAATTCACAGACATGGCATGGAATAAAAAAATTGAGTAATATAATCTTAAAGTAAATTTGCATAATATAACATTAACCATTTTAAAGTGTACAGTTCATTGGTTTCATCAGTTACAGCTGATTCTTGGCACCAGCTTATTATTGTTTTTGTTTTTACCAGAATCTTGTGTCATATATCTAATTTAGTACAAAATTTAGACAGATAGGTGCCAACTTGAATAAGTCAATAATGGGGCTTTGCAACAGACAGCTGATGACTCTGTGGTTCTAAAATAAAAATTAATGCAGGATGTGGAAATTATTCTTCATTAACCTAAAAGGAAGATTTACCATCCCAATTACAATTAAAATCTGCTAAAATAGAAAGGCTTCTTTAAAATCCATCCATCCACCGATCCATCCATACTCCCATTCTTCTATCAATACTGAGCATAGGGGATCCCTGGGTGGCTCAGCGGTTTAGCCCCTGCCTTCAGCCCAGGGTGTGATCCTGGAGACCTGGGATCAAGTCCCACATCGGGCTCCCAGCATGGAGCCTGCTTCTCCCTCTGCCTGTGTCTCTGCCTCTCTCTCACACATCTCTGTGTTTCTCATGAATAAATATATAACATCTTTAAAAAAAAAATACTGAGCATAAAACAGTGTGTTAAGTTCCAGGACAGAGAAAAAGGTAACTGTCTTTGAGGAACAGAAATTGTAAATAGAAGGACAAATGCACAAATAAGATAGCAAGAAAGGCATTCAACTTATTCAGGACAGGAGCACTTTTAAATTAAAACTCTCTACGACCAAGTGCCCAACATTTAAAAGAAAATCTAAAAAAGGAAAAGCTGACCATATGTTTTAAGATAAGACATTTTGACAAAGCCACTTTTAAGATAATCCTTAAAATAAACTGAGTATCAGTGGTCTGCAGTCACTTTGCTTATGGCCCATGCTGCCCACTTTCTCCCATTCATTTAGTCTTTTTTATCAGATCATCTATCTTTCTATGTATCTGTATGCCCAGTTGAGAGGACATGGTGGCTTTATGTGATAGACAGACAGGCATACATACACAGGCACAGGGCTTGAAAAAAAGCAACCTTTTTTTCCTTAGGGAGTAGACAGCCATTTTGGTCTTGAGTAGGGAGAGAGGAGTAACCATTGTAAGGAAAGAAAGAAAAGTGAAGAAAATAAGAGGCAAGAAAAAGAGAAACTATGGGATCCTGGAGGTTTTGCCGTATCCAAAGACACGGGGGAGAATAAGTAAAGCACACAAAAAACAAAAACAACTAGATTCTTAACCTAGAGTCAATAAGTAGCCTTTGGGTGGAAGGAAGGGCTTTTGCAAATTTGTTTGAATCTAACATTCTTAAAGTTAAGGAATTCTAAACCTCTCCAAAATCTGTAACTCATTGTTCTCTTCCTTGGGGTCCACCGTTCTCCATCTATTAGCTTTTCTTTACTTGAGAAAGGTTATTGTTGTAACTTCTGCCTCTGTGAAAGAGGAAGCCTCCTTATATTCTTGCTATAGTCCTGTTCTATACACTAAAGTGTGTCCCTTTTGTGGGGGCAGATTACGGGCAATTCTTTGGGGTTGGGCAAAACGGCTGTAATGATTTTCTGCTCCTGACAATCATTACACTGCCATCCCAGTCTCTTGTCTATCCCTGACGGTGAGTAGTAAGGAAATTGAGACAAGGAGTGTGGATATAAACTGCAAGGTGGGCGCAAGAATGTAAAAAGGGATGGTATTTTAGAGAACAGGAACAGCAAAGCAACAGAACCTTTCAGAATCAGGGAGAGTACATGTATTATTGAAGACAATAAGGAGTGTAGAAGAGACTAAAAATAAAAAGCAAGCTAATATTTATTGAATAAAGCATGTGCATTAGATTTGAGAGTATGGAGAAATTAAGGGAACAAAGTCCATAATACTGAAATGGGGCTATGTTTGGAGAAGAGGTAGGAAGAATAAGATCATGTTATCTCAGAGACATGGCTCAAAATAACATGGCACACCAAGTTCAGAGGTTTTAGAAAAGTTAATAATGATAGGGGTTTCTTTAACCAACTGCAGATGCCATGAAATTGTGCCATCAAAAAACCACATATCAGTTTATCAGGGAATATAAAAAATCTTTTGATGGTGTATCAATCATTACATGCTTCATAACCAAACATTTTATAATGGACAATTTAAAGAAAAGCCAAGTGAATTAAAAAATAGGTATCAATAAAACCAAGATAGGTATCAACCAAAAGGCCAACCAAATAACTAAATTTTGCTGCACTGTTGTTAATAATGCAAATTGAAGAAACATCCCATGAAAAGATAAACTATTCAGCCATACCTGACTGCCTGATAAACCAATCTTTTAAAATATTAAAACAAAACATAAATCAAGTTGACAAAACCTTAAGTATTCCTTAAACTTTCTATTCTTCCAAATATAAGAGTCCCAAATTTAATGCTAAGAGGTAGATAAGGAACCTTCTTGGTTGGTGGGGGCAGGGAGCAGTGGGTCAGTGGGCACATAGGGTTTATACGTTTGTTCAAACTGTGGACAGTGTGAAAGCTGAGGATAAATTTGAGAGAAGTAATCAATGTGTTAACCAGAAGGAAGAAATCAATCCCTTTGTTCACCAGGCCTTCTCTTACAGTATGTAATAAAATACCAGTCATCAGGTAGAAAGTTATCTTCTTCATTAGCTTTGAAACTCAACCTGCAGATCTCCAGAAGGGAGTCACTAAAAAAAGGCAGACTTAATTTTTCTTCTGCAATTAGTTTGAGGTCTTGATGTATGTATCAGGCCTCCTAAGTATATATGAAAATTGCCAGTGGTAGTCTACATAGTAAAAGTGGTACTTCTCTCACAAAAAGGTTTAGATGATTTCACATTGGGATGCCCATTTTATCTGTGTACTTTTTTACAGCAAGAATTCAAATGCTGGGATGTGCAACTTGATCTCACACTACTGAATTCTAATGCTGCTTATTTGGATTTTTTTAAAAGATAAATAACCCTATCAGAACTGCTCCTCCCCTCCCCTAACAATTCCAAAGTGCCCAGACAAAACCTGATCAAGTTTCTAACTAAATTCTAAAATTAAAAAAATAACTAATTAGAAGATCAGAAAAATAGTAAATAAATAATTACAAGGCTGACTGCTTCTTGGTGATACTAACAATGTTTAATGTGAGGACTACATAATATCTACACAAATCCATGACTACTTTGCCTTGGAATTGTCCAGGAGGGAGCATCACAATTTATATCAGTCACCCAAAAATGAATGAATTTAGTATACATTTATTTATTTTTTAAAAGATATTATCTATTTATTCATGAGAGACATAGAAAGAGAGAGAGAGGCAGAGACATAGGCAGAGGGAGAAGCAGGTTCCATGCAGGGAGCCTGATGTGGGACTCGATCCTAGGACTCTGGGATCATACCCTGAGCTGAAGGCAGATGCTCAGCCAATGAGCCACCCAGGTGCCCCCCCAACCTATTCTCAATTCCGTTTTCATCACTTCCTATTCTGTAACATATACCTACACTCTTTTTTAAATCTCTCTAATCCTTTTCCTATTTCCTTTAGTTTTCTCTATTTTTGTCCCTTTTTCCACTTGCTTTCTGGAACCTCTTTGCTATTTCATCTGCTTTCCTCATGTGCAGATACTCTTGTCTTCAAATCGCTTGAGTTTGCATGCTGCTCTCTGGCAGCTCCAAATATCCTATGTTAAATCTTATTTAAGCAGTTCTCCCTTCTTCTGGCCCAGCCAATAAGCCATGCCTCCTCTATATCTCCCTACAGAGCTACCAATCTCTCAAACAACCTACCTAAGTAATAGAACAGTAAACTCTTCAAACTAAATCATACTGTTTTGACAATCTTTACTTACCTTTGCCCAATCCCCAACTTGTCCTATGCCCTCCAGGGACAATACTTGATAAAATAACTTTACTTGATAAAATTTCATCCAAATTAGGTAGAAAACTGGTATAGGGGATGTAGGTGGGATTAAATGGAGACTCACATTTAAAGATACAAAGCAACCTATTTCCCAATATATTCTAGCCTTGAAATAGGCAAGGAATTGGTAAATAAAGAAAATAATGGTCCGGGTTGAAACTTCCTGATTCCACCTGCTTCCTGAGGTCTGATTCAGTTATGCCCCATCTTTGAGATTCAATGACTGAAGGAAAGAGGGTGTGCCAAAGGTCTGTCCAGGTTTCCAATGTCTAGATGCAAATGGTATCATCAGTCAGGGGTCCCAGAACACTGAAGCCCCAGTGCCAGAAAAATGAGACATTTGATTATCTGACTTGTGGATCCAGGAGGTCAAAAGAATCTCCAAGGATGGAAGGATGTTCATCTCTCTTCCTCCTCCAGCTGATTACAGAAATACTTGCTTTAATTATATGAGTGTAATACTAATTATCATTTATAACTAATGACTCATGGCATCAAAGTGCAGTTAGCTTTGTTGCTAAGCTTTACTTTAACACAACCCTGTGTTTTACTCAAGTGTTTAATCTTCATAGTTTTATTCAAAGGGTGGGTTTACCTTACTAATTAAAACAACACTAACAGCTGCTACAAGGAACATTAGAAATATCTAATACACATTGGTTGCATGAATCAATACTGTGTTTACTTAGAAGTGGCATGTGTCACTCAAACATTCATTGAGCAGCTACTACATACACATCAGGAATTATCTTTATTTCATTTGGGGGAATTAATACAGGCTTCATGAAAATTTGTGAGGATGGAGGAGTGTTTTACAGCAGAACTTCACTAACACTCTCCCACGCACAGTGTTTCCTATCTCTTGACTCTTTCTAGGTATATGACCAATTGGATGATTTATTCTTCTTTTTCAAGCTCTTGTATTACCCTGTTTTATTCTGGTCACTCATTAATTGCCATTAACTAATATGTGCTTTGAAGTTACATCCGAACAACAGTTACATCTTTACCTTGGCAAATAAGATCATCATTTGGAAACACTGATCCAAAATCACAATAGAGAGGATCAAATAGAAAAACATCAACACTTCTTCCCCTGACAGCTGTGTCCTTATACAGAAACACTGTTCAAGTGTAATAGTGGTGTAGAAGGAAAGGGAGAAAGTACTACAGATGATCACAGCCCAGTTTCAGAATGGCTGCTAAGATAGGGCATTTTAATGCTTAAAAAGGAAGGGACATATCTCAAAATGATGGCACTTTTCAATTTAATGCATTCAGTTTTATGGAAAATCATATTTCAAGAACATTTACAGAGTTTATTTGAATTGATACAGAGATTCATGTACATCCTTTTCACTGATATGCAGTCACAGAAATACTTGGAGCTGTAGAGATTGCACACTACATTTACACACACCACATTCAAATATACACATACTCTTTAAATCCTCAAAGATGTATATGTACATTTGGACATAAAGAGAGCCACAGTTATGTTTGATATTCTGGGCAAATATAATAATTTGAAATGTCAAAATAAAAGAATCTTCATTCCTTTTTAAAAATTTGTAAATACCAGACATTTGTAAATAAACTTTGAACTAAATTATTTATTCTTCAAATTGAACCTTTACTTTAAAAGGCATGTGTCAAAGCTGAAGTTAATACAAACTTTAGAGACTTCTAAAGATAAAGTTAGTTGATCCTATTAGTTTACAATATGAAAATTGCTCATTCACAAAAGTCTTTCCAATATTTTCAAGACCATATTCTAAAATCTAAGCCAATTTATTTTCCTGCCTGTTTTCTTATGAGTGTAATTTATTAGAGAACAGGTAAATAGCATTTACTAGGTCATGATTCATTATATTGCAATAAACTTAGCACCACACGCACAAAGAAATACCACTTCATACTCACTGGGATGGCTAATAAAAAAAAAAAAAAGAGGAAAATAAGTATCGGTGAGGATTGGAGAAATTGGAACTCTTATACATTGCTGGTGAGGATGTAAAACATGCAAACCACTGTGGAAAATAGTTTGGCAGTTCCTCAAAAAGTTAAACATAGAATTACCACACGACTCAGCAATCAATACCCAAAAGAATTAAAAACAAATATTCAAATAGTCCTAACAGTACTATTCAAAATAGCCAAAAGGTAGAAACAAACCAAATATCCATCAACAGATGATGGATAAACAAAAATGCAGCGTTATCTATACACTATGGACTGAATGTTTGTGTCTCCCTAAAATTCATATGTTCAAGTCCTACTTTTCAATGTAACAGTATTCAGAAATGAGGCTTTATTAGGTCATGAGGGTAGACCCTCCATGACTGGGATCAGTGGCCCTATAAAAAGAGACACAGAGAGGCAATCTTTCTATCATGTAAGGATACAGTAAGAAGGTAGTCATTTGCAAACCAGGAAGTAGGCCCTCATCAGACATCAAATCTACAGCACCTTGATCTTGAACTTCCCAGCCTCCAGAACTCTGAGAAATAAATGTTTGTTATTTAAGCTACAGAGTTCTCTGGTGTTTTATTATAGCAGCCTGCACTGATTAAGACATAATACAGTGGAATATTATTCATCCATAAAAAGGAATAAAATATTAAAACATTTCTATGACATGGATGAACCTTGAAAACATTATGCTAAGAGAAAGAAGCCATACACAAAAGGTTACATAATATATTATTTCATTTATATGAAATATCCAGAATAGGTAAGTCCAAAGGCAGGAAGCGCACTGGTGGCTGCCAGGTGTTGGAGGAGGAGTTAACAGGGACTGACTGACTGCTTAACGGGTGTGGAGTTTTCTTTAGGAGTAATGAAAAGGTTTTGGAACTTGAAGTGGTTGTTGTACAACATTGTGAATATAATAAAATGCCAATGATTTGTTTACTTTAAAATGGCTCATCTTATATGAATTTATTTCAGTTTTCAAAAAACTTTAGAAATTCATATAAAAAGTTACTTTAAAATTTTATTTTATTTAGTAATAATGAAACATTATTAGCCAGTGACTAAAGAACAAACATAATTACTTTAAAAATGGTACATATGAACAGTGAAATGAAATTGTGGATTTTAAAATCTGATTAAATAAAATGTTTAAGTAATATCTCAGTTTTGATCACCACATACAGGTGCATTATAGTATATACCTATATGGCTGAATATAAGAAGCATTATTTCCCAAAATGTATCCATCACAAATATGTTGTGTTTGAGGGTCTACACCAAGTTGCTTATTTAACAAAAGGCTTCCTTGATTCATGTTTTGAGAAACAAAGTATTTATTGGAGAAGATACTTAGTGTAAATAAAACCACAATCAATGCTAGTTCAGGAAACTCAGGTTCACCTGATCAAAGTGGTGAATAGAAAAAGAAAAAGAAAAAAAGAAAAAGGAAAAGGAAAAAGAAAAAGAAAAAGGAGATAAATAATTTAACATTAACTTAGTAGTTTCTGATGCCAAGATTCCACAGTTACAAGTGTTGCATGTCACTGTATACATAGCCTTTTAGAGGCCACTTTAAAAAGCAACCTAGCAGATAGTTCTATGTGCAGATAATAAAGATACTTATAGTACAAAGAAAGACCCCAAACCAAACATTTATGAAAATGGATACTTGTAGAATTTCCAGTAGTGGCTTCATATAGATTCAAAAGGTGCTTCATATCAAAAAATTTAAAAATAGCTCTACTGATGAGAAAGAAACAGGTGTAAAAGATGCATATAAAAAGTATTAATAAAATTGTTTTATGAAATTTGAGGTTAAAAAGTTCCTGAATATTAATTTTATATAATGCATAATTTTATTTATTTTTTCATTATTTTAAATACATTTGAGTTAACCCAAGAAACCCTTTTGGGATCTTTTTTTTTTTTTTCTTTTTCTTTTGGTATCTTCTTAATGGGAGAGTAGAGTATCACTTTATATTCATGGATTATCATAGTATATATTAAAGACTGAAAAGAGCTAGACTATAAAATATTACAGTGATTAATTCAAAAGCTAAAAGTGATCATTTGGGGATTGTGATTTTAATGTTCTCTATACTTCTTTTGCATCTTCAACATTTTCTTTAATATATATAGTGCTACTCTTAAGACAAAACAGTAAAAACTGAAAATAAAAAAATTTTTTTAATGACAGAGTCACAGAATCTGCTCTAGAAGAGTCTAACGTATTACCAAATTGGAGTAATCTTATCTATAACATTTGACATCATCCAGCTTTTTCCTAATACAGAGACTGGTATTTGGGGATGGTGGTAGGATGGAGTGGGGAACAACAAACAACAAAAACAAAACCACACACACAAAAAACAACAAATAAAAAGCACAACAAAGAAACCTGTTCCACTGTTAAATAAGTGAAAACTTTACTGATTCATCAATAATTTTATTTAGTCTCTATCTATGCCAGGGGCTGATATCATAAACTCAAATATGTACTATTCTCTAATTTTTTTGCTACTACTATTTTCAATTTTATAATCAGGAGAAAGAATACAGGTCTACATCTTTCTTCAGAAGATAATCTATGAGGTATTTTTACATCATTCTCAAAAGTTCCTTAAGTCTTCACTTTTCCAGGAAGTGGAATTCTGTTCCTTTATATACCCCACCTGCTATTTGATAACATCTTAAAATGGTATAGCTGGGACCTAAAACAACACTCCAGTGATTTCTGATCAGCCCTAAACAGTCAGAATTAATCCCAGGATATCTGAACATTTTTTCCTTTATGAATGTAGTTTCAGACTGTATCAGCACTACTAGTAGTTACACATTATTGACTGCTTAAGATTATAGTCAATGGAATCATCCAAGTCTATTTTGCCAGTAACTGAGGTCTTCCACATCTACTGCTTAAGCAATACATTTTCCCACTTTCAAATTTGGAAAAGTTTAAATATGGGGGGGGGGGGAATTCATCTTAGAATAAAGGAAATATAATTATTTCCTGGTCACAGAGAGCTTTCCATCTCCCTTCTATATTTTAAGCTTGACTAAGCTGACCAATCAATCAATTGACCACTTCTTGCTTGTTTTATCTATAGGAAATTGTACACTTTTAATGTGCAGTTTATGAAGAAAATCACAGCATCGAAGGCAGTGTAGTTGATTAAATGAATTACTTAGGGTCTTAATCTGAAAGGAAAGAAAAGTGAACACAGAAGTAATTAAGAAACAATGATTCTTCCTGGGTCTTTTAGAAAGCACCAGTACACAAACTCTGTTTTTTCCTCTCAGTATTTTCTCAGAAGCAGCCATGGTGCCAAGCTCCACAAGGGAAGAGAATTTCTCTATCTACATCTCTTATACAAGTTCTAAGAAAGACAGTTATATAGAATTCCATTGTTTCCTTCTGTTTATAAGTAAGATATCTGACTTTATACAAATACAGTCACCACCAATTTCACCAATTGATTTCCAGGTTTAAAAAACTTAATATAAACACTTGGAAAAAAATAAACACTTGGGAAGTAAGAAATGCTAAAATTCTAGTCTCAAATACAAACTTGAGGGTTAACTTAATAGTGAAATCTCTATAACTTCTCATGTGCCAAGATTTATTATAATCTGCCAAAAATGAGAGAAGCTATGTCTACTGGAAAAAATTTTATCTGCCACTATTTTGTTTAAAACCATACAAGTAGTAGCCTAATCAGTTGTTGGAAGGGATGTTTGCTACCTGTATAAGTACTTAATATGCCCACTTTCGTCCTACAGATTTTAATTAAAAGAATATAACCTCACACAGATAGGTAGCTTTCTCAGAAATGGTAAAAAACAGAACTAAGTATCTGGAATTACCTTGAGTGGTGAAGTTGAAGAGTGCAGGTGTGTCTCGCCCATTTGGTAGTTTGACATTTGGGTCCCTTAATTCATCAAAAAATGAATGTGCACAAGCTTCCAGTGGTGTCAATCGGGCAGTTGGTGTATACTCCAGCAGACGGCTACACAGTGCAATTGCCTCCGGTGGAGTCCGGGGTCGGAAGACCTGCAGTACAAAAAAAGGTAAAGAACAATTAATGCTTTATTGTAAGAATCTTAGCAAATTATCCTTTGAGTACTGAGTTAATTCCCACCACGTACAACAACATGGTTGCATTTGTGAGAGGAACCTTCTAGAATGAAAAGAGTTAACTGCATATGATTCACTACATTGAGGTGAACAGCTAATTACAAACTATATGAGGAAAACTCAGAGAAAAAACTAGGGGAAATTAAAAAAAATCTACACTTGCTAATCATAAAGCAGTACAATGAAATATGTACACAAAATAGGATATCATAGGCACAAAGAAAGGCTGGGTTCTGGAGGCAAGCACCAACTAGAAGAATATTAAAATTTTCTAAAAGTTTTGACTACTGTGGCAGTAGAATAAAAGATTGCCTCTTGTGTGTGATTTTTAGCAGAACTGTCAGTAATGGACAGCACTACTCAAATTTGGCAATCAATATTTTTTTGGGGAAAAAAGCTATTTACTTTAGCTTTAGCAATGCTAATGATCTGCTATTATCTCTTCAATAAACAGTCTTATTTGAAGAAATTCTTGAATACCCAGAATTTGACAAAATGTCCAAAACTGTTTTCTCAAAGAGTAGCTGTTATTACAAATATGGTCAGATTACCCTCATTTGGATGAATATTCTAGGGTTTTAATTAGGGAGAGAGAAATGTACTTTTCATTAAGAGCCATTAACTCTAGAAAAAGTCAACTGAAGGCTGTGCTGAAGCAAAATTCAAATAAATTAGTTTGCTTAAAAGAATAGAAAGCTTTCTACACATCTTTACCTTAAAACTCCAAATCAATACACAGAACTATGAAAATAGCTTTGCTCTAAATTATAGACAGTTGAAGAATAGAATCAGAAAGGGGAAAAACAAATAAACATAAACAGATGGACAGAAAGCCTTTGAAACTAAAGAAAAATGAAACATATTCCTTGATAGGTGGAACACAGACCAAATAGAAGGTGTGGTAGTGGCAGTGGACAGATGTATGTAAAAAGAGAGGCAGATATGTATAAAGGGAGGGAAATTGTGAAGGAAGGACATGTAGATTGTGATGAGGATGGAGGAACTGGGAATAAGGTTTCCTAATGAGAATGGCTCATGTAACATCTGACCATTCACTTGGACTGAATGTAGCAGAGACAGTTACTACTATAGAGCTCATTTCTTTTCAAGAGACTATTTATAAGAGTACTTCCTACAGTAAAAATCTCCCCCACCTCTGCCGCCCGTTTTTACAAAGTTTATTAGTAATAAAGATATTTTCCATGGAAATTGAGAAATCGGTTTGAGTAGGATCCTAAGAATTTATTTCAAAATGTCAAAGGCCTTAATTATTTATTTGACTATATTAGAAAACCCTCTATATGGTCAAAAATTGCTTTATATTTATTCTTTTGAGTGATTTCTGACTCCCCTTACTCAAGGAAACCTTAAAAGTATTTTATTATTTGAAATGGTTAGATCTTCCACTGTTCTTGGTCATTTTCCCCTCCCTTCCTTCCAGGCCAGGTCCATAATCAAACTAGAATATAAAGGAAAATAATCAGTGGAAAAACTCAGAAAATCTTTCATAAAAATATTAAGTATTACTGACATATTTTATCCCTGAGGGCTGTTTGCATTTATTTCACAGCATATGGATTTATTTTGCTAGCTAGTCTAAGAAAAAATGCTTTTGCACCAATATGGGAGTGCATAAGTATAATTAAGAAGTACTACCAAAAGTAGAAATAATTATCTCCTGCCAACATTCAAATGTAGGGTAGTTAGACAGTGAATGTATCTTAAATGAAAAAATTTCATGTTATATTACCTGAGGATTTTGAATTAAAGCTATTAATAAACCAGTACTATAAGCTTATCTCTAATTAATTATGAAAAAAAATCATCCACATTTGTTTGGTATCTTGTTGGTACAAGTCACCATGTGTGTTGGTACTAAGACACATATTAGCCTATTTGGCCAGGGAATCCTAACTCATGGAATCAGAGTTAAAAATAATAAGGAAGAACTCATTCCAAGAGCCCACATTAAAACCAAGACTTAAATCTACCTTTTAAAAAGAGTATCCATTATTATTTTAACTCTTTGAGAGATTTCTGATGAACAAAGCCTTGGTTTAGTACTCTATGGATAAAGGTTAAGTGGGAAATTACGTGGAGTCAAAGCCCAGTGTCTTCCAAAGTAGCATGCAACTTCAAAAAATTACAGTCCAAACTAGAAAATAGCTCCTCTGAATTATGTTTGTGTCTAAAGAAAAGGAAACCAGTAACAACTGAGATATGGCTTTTAATAATGAAGTTTCTAATGCTGTTTTATTCTTTACCCATTTAAATTGCTTAACATTCAGAATTTTTAGTTCTGTGCATCTTTGTTTATATTTATTTTTGTAAAGTAATTTTTAAACCTCTCAGGTCCTAAATTTCAGTCTAGATGTTAATACATCACTCAGAAGACTGACAATCTAAATATACCAGAAGTAAAACCTACCCCACACACAGTGGAAGAGAAATCACAGCTACCTACATTGTTTTTACTATTACACTTCTAGAATGAATAATGGTTTTAGCCTTTCTAAAAAAAGTTTCCCTCTAGTTTTATAGACCTGCCCTGAAATTTTGGGAAAAAAAAATTAAGTACATACCCGCACTCCTGAGGTGAAATGTCCTGTTCCTGACGAATCCTAAAGATGATAATGCAGTGAAATAATCCAAACAGGGGAAGTCAATCCAAAAGAGAATAGTCCAGCAAGGAAAAATATATCCAGTGTTATAAGAAATCCATGGTGTGGGGGGGGACATAGAAAATGTTTATACAGTTATAAACTTTAAACATCAGTCTCCACAGTAGCAAGTCCAAGTTTTAAAAATTATTTCACCACAGTGTATGCAAAAAAATTTTTGATTGCGCAATGGTGAGGCACAATAAAGAAACATTTTAATTTTAATTTATTATGTTCCAATGCCAGTGCGTTTATTAAAAAAATACAAAACCAAAAAAAGTTAAAATCAAAATGAAATCTAGAAGTAAACTTCCCAAAGTAAAGTGGTCTTCTACGACCTGGATTCATCATCCATTGACATGGCTGGGAGGGGGCATATTAGCCTGCTTTTAAAGATATCAGTTCCCAATATGCTAATTTTAATCTATTAATATATTCCAGTTAGACAGTATAAACATTTTTTTGCTTAATTATTAGTGATGAGAGGAAAGTAATAAATATATTTAATTTATATCACTACAGATTTCAAGCCAGATATTTTCAATTTGTGTGAGCTAAGAAGGATCAGGCCACCGCGGATTATTCTCCATTTTGGATTGACTTCCCTGCTAAAAGATATTTGCTGACATTCTCATTATTTTAGGATTCTTCAGGCAATTGACAGATCACCTCAGGAGTGCGGGTATAAACTTACTTTTTCTATTGTGGGCTTTGCCCCCTCATACCCTTGCACCCATTACTTAGTGAAAATAAATATAGAACATTCTTTCCTTTTTGGAAAAACTCACTGAAAAAAAAAATCCTACATCTTTGAGCACTACAAATTCAACACAGTTCCATGTGCAAATATGCCCAATTCACCCACCAAAAGCTAAACAAAAAATATATACAATAAACAATACAACTAAGGGGCAGTCACAGTTATAGGTGCCATGCATAGTAATGTGCACCAACACCTAGGCACAAGGGAGCCAAGTACGCAAGGGAGGTAGTAGGGTCTATTATGTCTAGGCATTGAGAACAAAAAAATGGCAGAACTCACCAGTAGCTGTGAATTCCCTTGGCTATTCTAAGAGAATTTAACATTCTTTTAGGATAGTTTCCAGTGGGGGAATTAATATTTTGCAAAAATAAATAATCCGCGGATTACTTTTAGTCTGCAGACTAAAATTTAGTACACGGATTAAAATCCGGCCCATCAGAATAAAAATCTCTCATGAACTAAAACACAATCAAGTGGACAAAAATAGAAAGCGAGACTAAAACAACTGAGAGCACAAAGTAAGACTCAACTGGGCCAACTAACAATTAGTGCGCAGACTAAATATGGCCAGCCAAGTATGTTAGCAAGGCCATGAAGAGCCCAAAACACCCCCTGTAAAAACTAAAAACAAAAGTAAATAAATAAAACAAAACAGAACAAAGCAAAAAATAAATAAACAAAAGAAAGAGAACAGAAAGGAAAAATTGAAAAGAACCAAAACACTGACATGAACTTTTAAGTGATTCAAATACTACCTCACCTGTGCAGCAACTCATTTTCTTAAATTGAGACAAACTGTCACCACAAATACTAGTCCATAGAAGAAACTAACAGAAAAAATTCATTTTTTCAAAAAGAAAGTCTATGGTATTGAACAAATGCAAATGAGTCCTTAAATGAAGAATTATTCAAAATAAACTTGCATTTGGATAACTCAAAAACTGACAGAGGCAATTTTCCCCTTACATGGCCTAGAATAGACATTTGCCATCAAGTATCAACCTGGAGCTAACTATTACAACTGAATCTTAAGCCTTTTAAAATTACCATTTATAAAGTCATATATATGATATCAAGGCTTATGGCTGATTCTCACAGCATCAGCTCTCAATACTTCTACTGTATTTAACAGCCAACCAGAGCAGTGTAAAAATGCCTACAGGGAACGATAATTAATCTAAGTAGAACAAGTGCTGTGCCTGTTCCAAACAGCTACTCCTCCATAGATTTCCTTGTGATAAATGTACAACACAGACACTGTTCTCTGGTTATACACAATATACACAAGCACACAATGTCCATGTTGGTAAGCCATGAACTCCTAAAGAGCAATCCCAATGCTGGCTCTCAAGTAATCTATTAATTGTCTAAAATTATTTGCAATTTGTAAACCTAAACACAGGATTAAAAGTGAGACAATGTCATGGATTTGTTGGATAGTTATGTTGATTAACCATGTTAAGTAGGTACAAAAAGAACTTAATTCTACTAAAGAGTTTATATGTGGTACATAATTCATAAGAAACACAAACATCCTTTTCTTAGCCACAACAGAGCTGGCATTCAATAAATTTCATCTGTACTAATTAAAAGGCTTACTGAGTGTTCCTGAGCTCTATTACACATAAGAAATATTTATATGTGTTGATACCAGTGTTTAACTATATGCAAAATAGTAATGCAAGCTTATACAGAAGTACGATTTACCAAATGACCACTTACTCAATTTAATCTTAGTGTTCATAAAATAGTTTCCATAGTCAGACTGACCTTCTTAGGAATATAGGAACATTTTCTTTTCATCTACACTTCTTCATCTTAAGGGACAATGCCCTAGGCTACAACAATTCCTGGTTGTACCAACATCTAAGCAAATCTAAATCTTCCTTCAACAGCACCCCACCTAGTCCTTCCGTCACCTTTAAGGAGGAGTCCTCTTTTGCTCCACCACCCCCGCTGGAGATCTGCCTTATACCTACAGTGCATGAAACCTCTTTGAGCACCTACAGTACACGATCAAGTATATGGTTACACGTTACATTATTCAATACTTGCTTCAACTGAGTTAGTTATATCACCTGTAAGCTTTTCAAAAACAAGGGCTATATACTTTACTTTTTTAGCATCCTTTTTATAGTATCTGGCACCATGCTGGGTACATAGGAGATGAAGGTTTTAAGGAACAAATTACATATTAAAAGTAGATTTTTGCTTTTTTAATCCACCAACCCTATCCCTCTATTCCCCACAAGTTATCTGGAAACTTATGCCTTAGTATTGTTTTATATTATTCCTCTTACACAGGTATTAGCCACCCTAGTGGCTAGATTTTAAAATGCACAGTTTCCAGCAAAGAAATGGGATTGTAGCCAGTATAACTAGAAAAGTGAAGTCTACTCACATAGGAAAATAAATGTTAGAGAAGGAAAACTAATTATTCTACAACTAATAAAGATGTAGGTAGAAATAGAAAATTCAGTAGAGAACACAGTATATTTACAAGACAAGTGATAGTGGATTAGTAGAAAGTTCAGGGCATAGGGATGTTAAGTAATAATATAGAAACTAATTTACCCAAGCAATAGAACAAAACAGACAAGTACAATCTTAGGAACCAGTAGAAATTCCAACACAGTTTTATGCTTTCTGGAGTCCATGTGAGCAAAATCAGAAAAGGCTGATAGAGCTTACTTGCAAAAAAGAAGTCTGACTACAATTTTTAGTCAGGTATTTTTAATTTTTAAAAATTTTTAAAGATTTATTTTGAGAGAGAGAACGAATGAGAGAGCGAGACAGTGAGCGAGCACACGTGAGTGGAGGAAGTGGCAGAGGGAGAGAACCTTCAAGTCACCTCCTCACTGAGCATGGAGCCTCCATCTCACAACCCATGAGATTACCTACCACCTGAGCAGAAACCAAGAATCATAAGCTCAACTGACTGGCTACCCAGCCACCCCTAACTATATGTAACTCATTTATAGTTTTAAACTATAAATGTGTTTAACTGTAGTTGAAATAGGTGTTTACCAAGTGAAAAATCCTGTATTGAAAGGCTCAGAAAAAAAGGTAAAATTATAAAGAAAGTCTTAAAAACATTCATAGGAAAAAAGTAAGTATAGCAGGGTTTTATCTTTAGCTTTAAACATGTCCAGTCTAGTCTGGTACCTTTAACAGCTGAAATGATCTCAACCTCAATTTTCTGCTTACTCTTAGCTAGTTGTAAATAGTACTAAATTCGTTCATTTTTAAGTATGTGGACAGTGTTCTAAGAAACTGAGCATGTAAAGACTGACTTGTGGATACTGCTTTCTAGAATACTTAACCAATAATCTATGGTCCCACATATCCCAGAGACACTTAACTATTAAGCAAACTTAGCATGTATGCCAAAAGCTTAGTGACAAACATTTTGAAGTAACTGATACCCATTTTATTATTACCAATACAAAAAAAAAAAGAAATTAGGAACTGCTATAATACATATGGTATGAGTTGGAAGGTACTGTAAGAGTTACATGGGGGGACTTAACCATGGCGAGCTCAGATAATTAGAAAATATTTCATGGAAGGACTAAGATTTGAGATCTTGAGAAAAGGTTAAGATTTGGTAAGCAGAGAAGAAGGTGATCATTCTAAGTGTGAAAAGACACTAGTAAAAGAGAAACATTTATGGTTTCTCTGGCAAATAATCGGAAGTTAGGAAGGTTAGGAATAGGACAAGAATAAACCTCTTGCTTCTCTGGAAAGAGAAGACAGAAACAATAAGCAACAGAATGACTATATAATCTGTTATCCAAAATAGGATACTTTTGAGAGTGAAGGAGCATTCAATTAATAATAACACTAGACAAGCATAAAGTGGGACATATGATCACCCTTGTCCTTATATGCATATTATGTAAGATTTTCCTAAAGGCAATTAAGTAAGCAGGGAAGATTTTTAAATAGGAATGACAATAGTTTTACATGTGCTTTTAAGAAAACTAATTTTGAGAGCAATGAGGATTAAAAAGGATGTGAAACTCTAGAAGGGAAATTGTTAGGAGGTTGTTTTAACACATTCTATGAGACAATGGTGTCCTAAACTAAAGTCAGGGCAGTGGAGATAGGACAAATCACAAATCACAAATCTTTATATTATTTAGTACCAAAATAAAATATTCCTTCACCTGCATATTACTATTTTCCAAAGAATCAGAAAAGACAATAGCTAATTGCTATCTTACAAAAGAAAAAACTTGAGGCACAAAGAGTAGAAGTGGTGCTCAAAGTAGATGCTCACTTTATATCTAATAGACTGTCATTTAATCACACTTTCATATACTAAATGCAGAATTTAAGCTTCCTCTCTTTTGCTAGTGAATCTCCTCCATCTCTATTTAATTCTCAAACTTCCTTTGCATCATTTGTTTTGCTTTCTATAGTTATTTGTTCCTTCAAAAGTTTATAGCATGCACCAATGCAGGAGGTCTTTATCTTCCAATCCTCAATCCAATAATGGTCCCTGTTTCAAAACATTAGCACCAAGTTCCTTTACTACTCAAACCATGGGTGCATTATCAATGAATTAGATTACTCTGGCTATTAGGTAGTAGTTAAGGGGGACTTATTGGATTTCCTTTTTTTTTTTTAAAGATTTTATTTATTTATTCATGAGAGACACAGAGAGAGAGAGAGAGCGAGGAAGAGAGAGAGAGAGGCAGAGACACAGGCAGAGGGAGAAGCAGGCTCCATGCAGGGAGCCCGACATGGGACTCGATCTGGGGTCTCCAGGATCACGCCCTGGGCTGAAGGTGGCGCTAAACCGCTGAGCCACCTGGGCTGCCCCACTTATTGGATTTCTAAATTCTCAAGCTTCTTGCCATAAACCATGTGAGGCTCATCTCACTGTTTATTTCTGACTACACATCTGACTCCCTTTACTCCCTTTACTTCATTGTTTCCATGGAAGACATTTTCTTTCTTAATCTTTATGTCTACCTACTTTTTTGAATACATCAGCTTCCAATCACTGGGGATACAGCTGTACTACATATTGTAGCACAGAAAAGCAGGGTTCACAGAAAAACAGGAAATGGGGCTAAAGTGGGTTCTATCAGAAGACCAAAATAAAGGCAAAGCAGCTTTTGTTTGCAGACTTTGTTTACCTGCCCTCAAAGAGTAAGATGCTCTTTTCTTTAGAGAACAATATGTATTTCTTTAAAAAAAAAAAACAAAAAAACTTCATTGGCTGCCTAGCATAAGAGAACATTTCTCAAGTTGGTGTCCACTATCAAAACAGAAGGGAAAGGGGACTGTGTTCTCGCTAGAAATTTAAAATTCTGTATTTTCATTTTCATAATAACCTATTGTAAAAATCACCTAGGTTCATCCAGATGACAGAGCAGTGCTATGGAATTTGTCTGAATATAGTTTTCTGCTTATACCATAATAACATCAACCTTGTGCGCACTAATGAGAAATTAACGTTAAGTGTGCTTATTACATAATAAATGCATTTGTACCAAGTGAAAATTAAATTATGTCACGGCAAACTATATAAACGAAGAGTTCACAGTACTTTGAACAGACAAAATGGGAGAATTGAGTCATCATTCAACACATGAGATAGGAATGGAAGCCTAAATAAAACAAATAAAAGGGCTTTGTATAGAATATTCAAGTTTGAAGAGCATTAGTGTAAGACATAAAACATCAGGAATCCAATGAGCAAAGGAAGATGTAAAGCACACAAACTGACCACAAATCTTCTGTTGACTGTGTTTTAATTATAATCCACCATTTCTCACATCCTGGCTAATATTTGGAAAGATATAATCCGGGGGAAAATGCAGAATGAATATGACACACACTAATACTGCTAGCAGTCTTGATTTAAAAAACAAAGATAGGGACTGTTAAATAAAATTTCATGACCTCAATTTCAGCATTATATTGGTCAGATAGTCTATATTAAAGGTAACATGTGAGGAATACTTAGATTATACCAAAAAGAACTTTATTTTTCTTTCTTCATAAAAAATGACATGCTTATTAATGAAAATATGGAAGTACAAGACAAAGAAAATAAAATCACTTCTTCTCACCCAAACTACTATTAGCATTTTGGACTATTTCCCTGTATTAATTCAATATACAGAATTGTCTTTGCTTTTTGCATTTCTTTAGCATGACTGAAATTATAGTATACTACAAATCACTTATGAACACTTTAACTTATAACAACTTCACTGGATTCAAACTGCAACTCAGCCTTTAAATTCCAATGGGCCACCCCAAACTCAAATTCACCTTTGAGTTTAAAGCCAGTGAGAGACCTTAAATATCTTCTGACCCAGATTCATTTTTTTTTTTGACCCAGATTCAAAATAAAGTTTAAGTGTAACGATCAAAGAATGGTTTATCTCAGAACATTTAGTGTTTATCATAAATTTTAAAAGGTGTGGTAGGAAAGGCAGCATCATGGTCAGTGAAAGCTAATCTACAATTCTGGCACTGAAATACTGAGATCTCTGATTCTAAATAATTAATTAGTAACAAGAGGCTCGAGGCTCTTCTGCAATGAAGAGATAATAAGATTGTAAGAACTTGAAGGTAAGTAACTAGAATTATAATACAATTTAGAGATAGAAAAAGATATACTTTGAATCTGGGAATATAAATTATTTCACCTATAGCACTAAATTATTTTACTTCTTACCATAAAAGATCTATAGACAATTAAATGAGCCTAAAAATGCTCAAAATTGTTATATACATTTTAAGTACATAAAGTCTGCTTAAACTGTAAGAGTTGAACTTTGCTAACTCACCAAAATATATGATGAAATATAGGTAAATGTAAGAGAAGATGCATGGTGCATAACTACAAGTCTGGCGTTACACACACACACACACACACACACACACACACACACACACAAATGAGCATAAGTTTAATCCTGGTTTTGTCATGGCCACCTATGTAATCTTGAATAAATCACTTGGTACCTCTGACCAAAGTTTCTAAATCTGTAGAATAAGGACACTAGCGATTCACTCCAGCAATAAGCCCTAATGAGATTTTTTTCTCTGCCCTTTAATGTCACAAATTACACTGAAATGAAAAAAAAATTTTAAATAAAATCTCTCTTAAAGGATCATTTCAATTAAGTATCAAAGCAAAAAATAAAGTTCTGGTAAATTAGTACTTATGCTCTTTGAATTGGTTCCAACTTAAGAATTGGTTAGGCTATCAAATAGTTAATGACATCTCATTAACATATTGATGTTTTCAATGGATACTGCAAGCAAGATCAAATCTTTTTATTTCTCTCCCAAAACACCAACAGGAAAGCAAACAAAAGAGGAAAAACAGTATTATTTAAGGCCTATAAAAGTTTTTTAAAAAAGAAAATACATGAAATATGTTTTCATATGCTACCTATGATATTAAAAGTACCTCTGTAAAGAAATTAACTTGAGTTTTAAGTAGTCAAAACTTACGCATAAGATACTACTCCTAATGAAATTCTATATTTTAATGATATAGGTACACTGTCCTCATCCTAAAAATAAAAACCCAGGCTGAAAACTATCCATAGGAAATCAGTGGGGACAAAACTATATACAGTCAACAAAACACTGAAGTACACAACTCCCCAACTATCTTTACATTCCGAACTGCTGTGTACTTTGTATTCAGGCAGCTATCTATACCAAAATAATTTAGTTTAAGAACAATGAGAAACCCAAGTTTTACTATTGGTTAATATGCTTTTTAAAAAACTCATTTAGACTCACCTTAGTCCAAGGATGTGCCTTAATTTGAGGGAATTTGAATTCTGTGTAGTTTGGGTTCATTTCTCTAATTTGCTCCCTTGTTGGTGTCCCCAGGACCTAGATAAAGAAAGCAAGTTATTGCTGTATTTTTCTATATACTTACAAATACAGTCTTTATGGGTCTTTTTTTGAAAATATTTATTTATTTATTCATGAGAGACACACAGAGAGAGAGGCAGACACATAGGCAGAGGGAGAAGCAGGCTCCATGCACGGAGCCCAATGCAGAACTTGATCCTGGATCCTGGGATCACGCCCTAAGCCAAAGGCAGACGCTCAAACCACTGAGCCACCCAGGCATCCCCAGTCTTTATATTTTAATGTATTGGTTTCATTGGAAAAAAGAATTCCCAAGTCATAAAATACATAATTCATTAAATAGAGCAGCCTTCGCAAAAGTCATTTTTAACTGACTAGAGATCCTATGCTATACTATGCTATACTATCCTACATAGACTTTTATGATAATCATGTTAAACCAGATATATATATATATATATATATATATATATATATATATATATATATATAAAAATATATAAGATCACTCAAAAACATTCAAGTAAAAATCAAACACCTTTGTTCTCTTGAGCAAAACCATCATTGCAATCACGGGCATCTGAAATGAGATTTGGTATTCCCTTAGTGAAGTATGGCCAAAGGTTTTATCATCAATAAATTAATCAGGAGAACCTTACTCAGACACTGTCATCAATAATTCCATTCAATCAATGAATATTTAGTGATTGTTCCCCGTGTACAAGGAACTATGCAATGACATACAGAGAATACAAAGAACAAGAGCTTTCTTGTTATAATGAACTTACATATTTGTGTGTGGGGAAAAAGTATAACTATGAAACAAGATAAAAATACACTGAGCACTTCATTGCTTACAGAGATATAGTATGCACTGGACAAAGGAAAGCATACAGAACTCACTGCACAAGACAGATAGGAAGAAACATTAATTACTAAAAACGAGCAATTTGAAGAAAGATGACACACATTACTCATCTTTATAATTCTAAAGCCTGGTATAAAAAAATATTCTGCCATTTACAATTCAAAAATAGTGGCACAGTAGGAGTGTAATGTAGTAAGTACTTGATTTGTGGTGGCAACCAATGAATAATCGGGACAAAGTAAGAACTTCAGGTTTTTTTTTTGTTTGTTTTTGGGTTCTAATTCTTTAGACTTCATTAAAACCAGAACTTATAGATCTAAGAGTTTTGTTCTTCCAAAGACACTCTAAAGAAAACACAAAGGCAAGCTATAGACGGAAAGAAAAACATTTGTAAAACATATATATCTGCAAAGGACTTGTATCTAGAATATACAAAAGACTCCTATAATTCAAAACCAAAAAGACAACCAACACCCCCCCCAACACACAAATGGGCAAAAAATATAACTAGACACTTTATCAAAGAAGACACAGACAGTAAATAAACAGATGGAAAAATGCTCAACACCATTGATTTTAGGGAAATGCTATTTAAAACTCTATGACACCATCTATATACCTCAAAGGCTAAAGTTAAAAAAGATTGTGTATACCAAATCTTGGTGAGGATATAGAGCAACTGGGGCTCTCATCCATCCACTGGTAGTGGAAATATAAAATTGTATTGCCCCTTAGAAAATACTTTGTATTTTGTATGTTAAAAAGTTAAACATATACTTACCATACATCTATCATTCCCACTCCTAAGTATTTATCCAAGAGAAATGAAAGCATATGTTCATACAAAAACTTTTACACAAATGTGCATAGCATCTTTTTTGCAACTACCAAAAACCAGAAACAACTTAAATATCCACAACAGATGAATGAATCAACAAATGGTGGCATATCCATACAATGGAATGCTACTCAGTAATAATGAATCTAAAAAAATCATACCAAGTAACAGAAGCCAGACCAAAAAGAGTACCTACTGTGTAATTTCATTCATATGAAATTCTAGAAAATTTTGTCTAGAAGTCCAGCTCTATAGAAAGGAACAAGGGATTACCTAGTATGGGAACAGAAATCTCTGTCCTTTGCAGCTATAGATTTTATCAGACACTTATGAGTCAGGAATTATGTTCACAGTTAAAATATAAAGTTGAAAAAGGAACCTTAATTTTTATTTCTAAACAATAAAGCAAACACTTGTATCCTATTTTACCCCGTGATGAAGAGGGTGTGTAAATGTGCGTCTACTTGTGTGTATATACGTACTGGGAAAGAGGGAGAGGAGTGGAAAAGGGAGAGCAAACTAATCAATAATTCTGCCCCCCAAATGCAGTCCCATTGGATTCTTTTATCTGCTGGAAAAAAACAACCAGCAATAACATGAATAAATGAGTATTTAAAAATGCATACCTTCAATGACCCTACAACTTAATAATTTCATTTTAAGGTATATACTCTAGAGAAACTTTTTATACATCCAAACCAATATTGTACATAATAAAATACTATAGGCACAAAAATCCAAAAGTAGATTAAATAAATAAACTGTAGTATAGTCATAAAATAGTATACTAACTAGCAATGAAAATGAATGAAGCAGAGCTACACATACCTTCTGATGAATCTGTGTCACAAAGTGGTGAGTTTTCACTCAGTAAGGATTACATATAGTAGGACTGCCTTATGTAAGGCATAAAAACAGGCAAGACTAAGCTGTATTTTATATAGTAAAACTGTAAAACTAAATAAAAAGCGTGGGAATACTCATTAGAAAAATCAAGTACATATTATTTAGCCTCATAGGAAGATATAGGAGAGATTGTGACTAGGGCATAAGTAATTCCTCTAATTCTTAATACGACTGATAATTACATGGATATTTGCTTTATTAATGTGCTTTACAATGAACACATTTTAATATATTTTTGCATTAAGATATACATAATATACAAAATGACACTTAAGAAATGACCACTTTTTAATTTGTGAGTATTTGTTGCACAGTCCCTCTATTTATTCAGTACTTTGTTAACACAAGACACAGTCCTAACTCCACACGAGTTGGTAAGAATGTCAAGAGAATTGTATGATGTCCGCTAGTAAATGCATTCTTTTACTGTATGGACAGAGATCACAGAGATGACTTATCAGCCATTTGGTTAACTTTCTGATAGGGGCTATATCAGATAAGTTTTAAAATGAAAAATTTCAAACACAGAGAAAAGTCGCACATTTTTTAGGGAAAACCCTCTTCCTTTATACCAACTACCCAGATACCGTGATTAGTGTTTTACTACGTTTAGTTCATGACATTTCCATCCATCTGTCCATACATCAATCCACCTTATTTTTTGATACATTTCAAAGTCAGTTGCAGACATAAGCACACACCGGCATACATATAATTAACTACGGTTCAATATTTATGACTTTTATTTAAGCATTTTTTATATACTTGGAATCTTCCTTCAATATACACAGTGTATATATATGGAAAATCTATTTTATCACAATGGGAAATAATCTGCTTTGACAAACAGTGATATAAAAGAGATTCTTAATTATAATTCTAATTGATCGTCAGAGTTTAACTGTGTCCTTTACTTTTAAAATACGTATATTTGTGACTTTTAAGAAGCTAATTACTAATCAGTAAATGGAATCACTGATCTATTCTCCCCATGCTGGCTAACACAGATGGAAACTAAATGGAAGACCCTCAAGAAAGGGGTCAGAAAACTTTTTCTGTAAAGGGCCAGAGAGTAAATACTTTAGGCTTTGTAAGACATAGAGCCTCTGTCACTACTCAACTCTGCTGCTGTAGCACACAATGCAGCTGTAAACAGAAGTTTATTTACAACAAAAGGTAACAGAGTGCATTTGGCTCCTGGGCCCTAGATGCCAACCTCTGACTTAGTCCAAACATTTTTAGGGATGAGAAAAACAGGCCCAGAAGGAGCAACTTTTCAGAGGTCAGAACTAATTAGATCCAAAGCCAGCACATAATTCAAATCTTATCACTGGCAAACACATTTTTAGGAGATAGTATCAAGAATCTGTTTTTATTTGACTTGGTTGGAAGACTAATCATTTCTGTTTCTAATTTTGGTAGTTGTAAAAAGTTGATGCTATTAAGCATGAAGGCACAGAGCTAGAATAGAAATAATACTTAAGACAATCAAGAACTAAGTGGTAAATATGGGGTATAACATTTAGAAGAGGGTTTGAGGGTAGAAGAGGGTTTGAGGGTAGAAAAACAAGTTTGGTAGTACAAGTTTGGTAGTGCTGGGTAGCTGTGTAAGTGCATAACAGGTAAAGCAGGTTGAAGAAGAGTACTAAAAATGAGGAGCCACGGGACACAAATATGTAGAAAAAGGGAAATTTAAAAAGAAAACTGAGAGAGAAGTCCAAGAGACTGGAAGAAGTCCTACAGATAATGACACCATAGAGGGCAAGGAAAGTAAACATTTAAAGAACAAAGGGTAACTTATCACATAATTAGCTCAGATAAAATAAAGGTGTTCACTATATCTAGCCATGAAGACTTCCTTTCTGACCATAGGGAGATCAATCATGAAAAAGTAAGAAGACCATAATCATTTGAAATAAGCGGAGACAGCAAGTTCTCCTTTCAAAAAGTACATTAGTGAAGAAAAGGAGAGAACGAAGAAGGAATTTATTGAGAGAGCACTCAGTATGTAAAAGCTCTGTGTGAGGTATATCAATTTTCTTTTCTCATTTAAATTTTAATACTTCATTACCCATTTTTAAAAAATTTTTATTTATTTATGATAGTCACACACAGAGAGAGAGAAGCAGAGACATAGGCAGAAGGAGAAGCAGGCTCCATGCACCGGGAGCCCGATGTGGGATTCGATCCTGGGTCTCCAGGATCGCGCCCTGGGCCAAAGGCAGGCGCTAAACTGTTGCACCACCCAGGGATCCCCATTACCCATTTTATACTTAAAAGAAACCTATAGTTGATGGAGACAAACTGACTTCTCAAAGCTTCAGTTTGTCAGGTATAAATATGGGATTCAAATGCATGTGCACTGACTCCCTAAAATGGTCTATCTAACATTAAGGGCAGAAACAAGGGAAAGATTTTTAAAAAGTAATTTTTAAAACATCATTTTCTTAAACTCTACTGATTATGCCACAAAATGAAATCTAAATCCTTTTGAGATGTACAGGATATCCCAAGATTTTATAAGATCACAAGGCTATAATTATAGGTTAAAAAAATTAAATAGACTTAACAAAAAAAACCTCCATGATTTAAATAAAATCCATCCATATCTGGTAATTCAATTTAAATTCTTAGTACTATAGATTTAGGCAACAGAAGAATTATATGAAGAAATGCAAGAATCTGACTGCCTAAATAAAATTAGAAAGTTTAACAAATCTCAAACTTATTTTATCAATTCCTGCAAAATTCTTATGATTTAGCAATTTTGATACATCACTTTCAGGCTTCCCTAACTGCAGATTCTCACTGTAAATTCCATGCTTACTCATCCTTAACTATATTTGCAATATGAAGCATACAACAAATATTTTTATCTGTTGTAATTGTTTCATGTGTGAAATCTTGGTTGGAATGTTAAATGGTGGGCAAGTACTACAGCTGTGCATAATATAAGTAATTTTATTGCAAGAATTTGTTTTTATTTTAATTTTTTAAAATTTGAATTCAACTTAGTTAATATATAGTGTATTATTAGTTTCAGGGGTAGAATTTATTGATTCATCAGTTTAATATAACACCCAGTGCTCATTACATCAAGTGCCCTCCTAATGTCCATCACCCAGTTACTTTCATCCACCCACCCATCTCCCCTCCAGCAAACCTGTTTGTTTCCTATAGTTAGTCTCTTATGGTTTGCCTCCCTCTCTCTTTTTTTAAATCTTATTCTGTTTTTTTCCCTTCTCCTATGTTCATCAGTTTTGTTTCTTAAATTCCACATATGAGTGAAATCATACAGTATTTGTCTTTGACTTATTTTGCTTAGCATAACACCCTCTAGTTCTAATCATGTTGTTGCAAATGCACTGTAAGAATTTTTTTATCACAAAGCCTAAGTTACAGAAACGATTGTTACTGAATTACTTTGGGAGCCATAACTGCTTAAAGGTGGTCAAATGTAGGGGCGCCTGGGTAGCTCAGTTGGTTAAGCATCTGCCTTCTGCTCAGGTCATAATCCAGAGATCCTGGGATTGAGCCCTGCCCAGCAGGGAGTCTGTCTTCCCCCCCTGCTTGTACTCTCTCGCTCTCTCAAATAAAATATTTAAAAAATAATAAACAGGTGGTCAAATGTAAACTAAAAGCCTTAAAGTAGAGCAATTTTGTATAACTTTGCACCAAGTAGTTCAATAAATGAGGAATGCCAGGCAAAAGGCTTGCACTATTAAAAAATTTAAAAAAGGACTGTTATGGACTTTTGCTTCTACTCCTGAAGTAATAGATGCTAGAACTGCCATTCAGGTGTAAACAACTAGAAAACTGACAAAATACTTCTTAAAGAAGAAAAAAAATATGACCCACATGCAAGAGGAAAAAATAAATCAGTCAACACACACAGATCCAGAAATGAGAGAGATGGCAGAAGTAGGGAATAAGGACTTAAAATAGCTACTATATTGAGAGAAATAGAAGATCTAAAAAAACACCAATTGTACAGTTGAAACTATGGTATGTAAAATCGAAACTTCACTGGACATCTAAGAGCAGATTAGCACAGAAGAAAGTCAATGAACTTAAAAGAAAAAAAAAAGCAACAGAAACTAAAAACCTGAAGCATGGAAGTAGAAAAGGCCAGAAAAACATATGTGTATGTGATTCAAGTGTGAAAAGAGCGATGGGGGAACAAGTGTAAAAAAAACTATTTTGAGGAAATAATAGCTAAAATTTTTCCAAATTTGATGAAAAATCAATGAAAAGCTCAATGAACTTCAAGCAGTATAATGCAAAACAAAACAAAAAAACATACTTACAGTCAACCAGTAAGAGCCACCGATAAAGGGAAAATCTTTCCCAAAACAAAGAGAAACACTATATACATAGGGTATCAACGATAGGAATGACAGAAGCATGCAAGCCAGAAGAAACTAGAGACCTTTTTTTTTTTTTGATAGTCACACACACAGAGAGAGAGAGAGAGAGAGAGAGAGAGGCAGAGACACAGGCAGAGGGAGAAGCAGGCTCCATGCACCAGGAGCCCGATGTGGGATTCGTTCCCGGGTCTCCAGGATTGCGACCTGGGCCAAAGGCAGGCGCCAAACTGCTGCGCCACCCAGGGATCCCTAGAGACCTTTTTAAAGAATGAAAGAAAAAGAAAAGCTGGAAACCAAGAAAGAATGAAAGAAAAAGAAAAGCTGGAAACCAAGAAATTGTGTATCTGGTAAAAATATCCTTCAAAAGACATTATTAGGCAAATAAATGTTGAGTTGGTTACCAGATTTTCACTTTAAGAAAGTGCTTCAGGATGAAACAAAAGTATCCCACATGGGCATTCTTATCTAGAGGAATGAAGACCACCAAAAATAGTAAATATGTGGCTAAATGTGTATTTTTCCTTTGCTTTTAAATTTCTCAGGAGAAACTGAATGCTTAAAGCAAAACCATAAGAAAGTACTATGAAAGTATTAAAGAAGTAAAGCGCATAACCACAGTAACATAAAAGACAGCAAGGGGAAACAGAAATATACTGTCACAAGGTTCTTAGTTTATATGTGAAATGGTATATTATTATTTACAGAATGTGACAAAATAAACATGCCTATTTTCAATCCTAAAAAAAAAAACTTTAAAAAAATACAAGGATGTATAGCTTAAACTGCCCACTGGGGAAATAAAAAAAGCTCATTATATTAGTAAAGTGGCAGTAAAGGACAAAAAAAAAAAAAACAAAGAAACAAAACGAAAAACACGGAGTGAAAGATAAATATCAAAGTAAAATACTTAAACTCAACCATAATGATAATTACATTGAATGTAAATGGTCTAAACACTCCAATTAAAAAGCAGAAATTGGGGATGCCTGGGTGGCTCAGCAGTTGAGCATCTGCCTTTGGCTCAGGGTGTGATCCTGGAGTCCCAGGATGGAGTCCCACATCAGGCTTCTTGCGGGGAGCCTGCTTCTCCCTCTGCTTATGTCTCTACCTCTCTCTTTCTCTCTCTCTCATGAATAAATAAAATCTTTAAAAAAAAAAAAAAGGAAAAAGATAAGATAGTAAGTATATGCTGTCTGTGAGAAATAAACTTTAAATATAAAGACACATAGGCTAAAATGCAAAAAATTACACCAGGCAAACACCGTAAGAAAGATGGAGTACCTACATTAATATCAGAAAATGGAGACTTCAGGGCAAAGAAATTAAAATAAAAAGCGTCATTTCCTATTGATAAAAGTAATTTTAAGTCTATATTTGAAATTACTGTGTAAATAAGAATGTAGAACACAGTAACTTTCGTATGTTGCTGGTAAAACTGAAAAATAGTAGAACTGCTTTGGAAAACAGTTTGGTAACTTCTTATAATGTTAACATACACTTATGTGACCAACAACTTTAGTCTTTGTCCTTTCTTGGAGAGAAATATAAACATATATCTGCAAAAAGATTTATAAACAAACATTCATTGCAGTTTTACCTGTAATAGCCAAAAACCAAAACAAGTCAAACATCTATGTACAGGTGAAAGGATAAAAAAAATTACAGTATGTTCTAACAGAATACAACTCAGCATAAAATGTAATAAACAGCTAATATAAGCAATCTGGATGAATCTCAAAGACACGGGCAAAAAAGAGCTAGATACAAAAGTAACATACATTTACCGTGGGATTATAGAAAAGGAAAAACTAATCTTCAGTGACAGAAAGCAGACCAATGGTCACCTGAGATAGAAGATGGGGGACTAACTACAAAGGGGTATGAACAGAGTGGTCAACTCTCCTGGTTTGCCTGGCACTGTCCTAGAAAAGCACTCAGGTCCTGGGTACACTGGGATGTTTACTCACCGCTGGTTGTACACAGAAATATTTTTGGACTGGTGGACATGTTCTAAATCTTGACTGGATAGTAGTTATATCCAGCTTTGTCGAAGCTTATTAAACTGCATAAAATGACTACTTTTATTTTATGTAAATTACATCTTGATGATGTTGATTTAAAAAGTAAAACAGACCATTATGTAATCTAGTACATTAAATAAATTTAGTACACTAAATAAAACCAGATGTTAATCCTTCTTATGTAGCTCTGTTAAGGCTAGCATTAAAAGTATCAGAGTCTATATTAAACTTACAATCAGTCTATATTAAACCTTACAATCAGAACTATTTTATATACAATACGAATAGTGTTTAAGAAAACAAAGATACGATTTAAGATGTAAAGGAATTTAAGAATGCAAAGGTAAGGCAATCAAGAGGCATTTAAAACTTTTTGCTGGGGCGCCTGGGTGGCTCAGTGGTTGAGTGTCTGCCTTTCGCTCAGGGTGTGATCCCGGGGTGTGGGATCTGGGATCGAGTCCTGCATCAGGCTCCCTGCATGGAGCCTGCTTCTTTCTCTGCCTGTGTCTTGGTCTCGGTCTCTCGAATAAATAAATAAATCTTAAAAAAATAAAAATAAAAATTTTTGCTTAGTCTCTTACGTTATTCATTCACGTCATTTATTGAGTTCCTATCTTCAAAGAACTCTAGGGCAGAGAAACTTATACAATCTTCAAAGATCAGTACAACTAAGTAACTGTAGGTATGTGTGTCGTGAAAGTGCTACCCTGCACTAGAGTGAGGAAATGATTCAGGAAAGGGTTCTGGAAGGAAAGACAAGAGCTGATTTTATGTAAAGGGTCTAGGAAGCAAATGAGTCAGAAGCACATTCCCTACACACTACTGAGAGGTAGAAAATGCCCTGATTTGGATAATAGTAACAGCTGAGTGGTGACAGAGACTAAGAATTGGATAATGGAGGGACAGCAACGTTAAAGGGTAAAAGGTAAGCAAGAGACAGATTATGAAGAGCAAAGATTCTAAATGCATCATTATCTGCAATCAACACAATAAATATAAGACATTTTAACAAACTATCCTATGTCTATTTGAGTATATCTTTAGGTTTTATATTAAATTTTATTATATAGAGTGTATTTCTACCTTACTTTATTAAGAATATATTTCTACCTGATTTACTACAGCTGAATTATATATTTGGAATCTTTTGAACTATATAAATTTTAGAACCTTTTCGTTTTATAGATTAGAAAAACATTTGAAATGACCTCATCATTTCAGACACAAATCAAATCTTAGAGCTTCCTTGAATTTTAAGAAAAATATTTCCCCCCAAACTTTTAGACAAAGATACAGTTTTTGTATCTTTGTACCGGCCCCCCAAAACCAAAACCTTATTTCTGGATTTCCTAAAAACTGAATCCCTCCAATGACTTAAAGGAAACGAAACTGCATATAAATGTGGTATGTACCTTCTATAAAGTATGATAGTTCGCACAATTAAAAAAGGGGGGAGATGTTAAAAATTATCACACCATTGGAAAGAGTGTATGTATTTTCAGTTATCTATTATTAGAATAAGACCTTTCCATTTATTGCAAAAAAGCACATTTCCTTTGGCCCATCATCCTAGATCATGAGGGGTTAGTAGCAAAAAGATCCAAAGAATCAGAGATAGGTTGGCTACATTCCTTTGGGGGAGCTGTGCATGGTTAAATCCATCATTTTATTTGTATCTAGTCCCATCTGTATTTGTTGTAACATTTTCTCATTCATTTAGCTACATATGTACCTAGACATATGTATTTGATAAATTTGATAAATATCAAATATCATATATATTTGATATTGATATTTGATAAATATCAAATTAGGAAGTATGATTTATTTCTTCAAAGAAATAAAGCTAAAAATCATCTGACAAAAGCTATGAAAGAATAGTTTTCACAGCTTTATTTTTAATAGCTCAACACCAGAGGTCGCCAAACTTCAGCAATAGAATGCTGCAGTGCAGCCTTGAAAACAAAGGTGAATTCAAAGAAATCCTATTATAAAGTTTTTACTCTTCTGCTTAAAATCCTGCAGTGGTTTCAATTACCTACAGGCTAATGTGGTCTGGCCACTGCTCACAGCTCCAGCCTTCTCTGCCCCAGTAAACTTGTATTCTACTATATCCACCATTCAGAATCTGAAGCTCAAACCATAAACACACAACAGACCCGTAGGCATCTTTGCCCAAATTCATACATATGTCCTCCGTTTCCTTCCTCTCTCTAAATGGTCAATAGTTCTCCATGTTTCAAGTCCCAGCTCAAGAGTTACCTATCCTATGATGCCTTACAGAGAGAGTACTACCTCCAAATAGAATACTTCTGCCTTTGTACTCTGCCCTGACTTCTGGGATAATACCTGCCTTACTCCATTGTCCCCAGTTGTTCCTCTCTTCTAAGTCTCTGAACTCCTTGACAGCAAGGACCCTTTATGTTCTAACCCAGCACCTAACAAAACATTAGTAGTAAAGTGATATGCACTCTGAAAGACTAAACGGACGCATTGCTAGGCCTCTATATAATGAAGCTTTTTAAATAAGTGGATGAACCTTAATTAGCATAAAGGTCAGAGAAATTATATGTAGCATGGTTGAATAATGAAATATCTTCACTTCTTTTCTGCAAAAAGCACTTTTCAGTTTGGTTAATAACTCTCAGGTTCGCTGCCTGTACCAGTAAGCTTAACAAATGTCTCTGATTAAAAAACTAGGAAACATGCACTGAACTATTTTATTTCAAAATATCAGTATTCTAATGACACTGGAATCACTATTTTACATTTTTGTTCCCAGAAAGCTGATATAAAATGTCATTCCCTCTGGTATTTCCCTACAATTTAAAGGTTTTCCTTTTTCAAATCCACTAGGTAGTAGCTACAATACTTAACTTTCGACATACATAGATATTATCCAACTTCTACCTCTTCCCTATATGATTGAAATTTTGGTATAAGAAACCCTTGTTTTTATGGTATAATATTTTGCTCTTCCAATTTTCAAAGGCAAGAAATAAAAAGTTCTAACGACAGCAGAATGAATTTTTAAATCCCATTAGATTTTTATTGAAAAGGGCATCAAGTTATCACGCTATTTGAACACAACTAAACAATTTGGCTAGTTTAAAGTATTCAGCCAAGGGAGAATGAACTAGTGGAGGAGGGTACCTTTATGGTTCTATGTTCTAGTCCATTCACTCTTGCACCATCTGTCATTTCAACTGATCTCTTCCCCCTCTCTTTCTCAAAGCCAGAGGATAGACTATAAATATGAGAAGTCTTCTGGAGTCCTTTGCAAAATTATGGTCAGAGTTTATTTCCTTCCTTAAAATATGGTAGAGACAATAAAGCTACCTTATCAACAGTTCCACAGATAGATGCCCTCATTCTTCTTTAAAAATAGCATCTGTATTGAGATATACTTCACATATCATGAAATTTAATCCTTTAAAGTATACAACCCAGTGCTTTGTTAGTATATTCCCAGAGGTGTACAACCATCACTGTCATCTAATTTTACAACATGCTTTATCACCCGAAGATGAAATGCTGTACCCAAGAACAATCACTTTCATCCCCACTTCTCCCAAGCTTCTGACAACCACTAATCTACTTTCTAACAGATCTAAACAGATGTTTATTCTGAACATTTCATATAAATGAATCACCTAACATGTTGCCTTTTGTGTTTGACATATTCTTTATCCATTCATCAGATGATGGACATTTGAAATGTTTCCACTATTTGGCTATAAATAATGTAGCTATGAACATTTATGTACAACTTTTTTTTTTTTTATGTACAAGCTTTTGTGTGGACATGTGTTTTCAATTTTCTGAGGTACAGACAGACCTATGAATGGAATTGCTAGGTCATTTAGTAATCCTATGATTAGTATTTTAAACTTATTTAACATATGCAAACCATTTTTGGTGTGCACCATTTTACAATCCCATCGGCAATGTATGAAGGTTTCAATTTCTCCATATCCTCACCAATACTATTGTTTGGTTTTTTTATTCTAGCTATACTAGTGAACAAAATGTAATATTCATTATGGCTTCCTGGCCACCTGTATGTTTTTAGAGAAATGTTTATTCAGACCCTTTGCCCATTTTTTTATTAGGCTGGTTTTTTTTATTGTTGAGTTGTAGGAGTTCCTTATATATTTTGGATGTAAGTCCCTTATGATACATTGGATTTGCAGAACTCTTCTCCCATTCTGTGGGTTTTTAACTTCTTTTGAAAAAGTTTTCAATTTTGATGAAATTCAATGTACCTATTTTTTCTATTATTGCTTGTGTCTTCTGTGTCATATCTAAAAAATCATTGCTTAACTGAAGTTCACAAAGGTTTCTAAGAGTCTTACAGTTGTGGCTCTTTCATTGTCCTTTGATCCATTTTGAGTTAATTTTTGTAATATGGTACAAGATAGGAGTCCAACTTCATTGTTTGCATATGGGTATTTAGTTCCAAGCTCTAAAAAGACTGTTCTTTTCCCACTGAACTGCCTTGGAACCCTGTTCTGGACTCTCCATTCTAATTCTTTGATCTATAAGGCTACACTTGTAACATTATGTCTTTTTCTCACTTTCTTTCTTTTGGCATGATTGAGGTAGAACTAACAAAACTAAGACATACAAAGTGTACATCATGGTGATTAATGTACATATACATTGTAAAGGATTCCCAACATCTAATTAATACATACATCATCACATATCTTTTTTTTCTAGTGAGAATGTTTAAGTTCTACTCCCTTAGCAAATTATAATAATGTGGTGTTATCAACTATAGTTGCCATGTTTTACATTAGATCCTCAGATCTTACTCAGAGATGAAAGTTTGTACCCTTTACCAATCTTGCCTTATCTCCCCCACTCCCCAGCCCTTGGCAACTACTTTTCTATTTCTATGATTTTGACTTTTATCCTTTTTTTTTTTTTGGATTACACATATAAGTGATACACATAAGTGATAAGTGAGGGTAATGCCCTCTAAGTCCAATCATGTTGTCAAAAATGGTAGGATTTCCTTCTTTCTTATGGCCAAATACCATTCCATTGTATATGCACTAGTCTTGGTTACTACAGTTACAAATAAGTTTCTAAAATGGGAAGTACAATTACTCTAGTGTATTATTCTTTTTAAAGGTTGCTTTGACTCTCATTCTTTACTCCTTGAATAAAATTTTATACTTGGAAACAAGTCCCCTCCTCCCCACCAAAAGGTAACTATTGTTTTGATTAAACAAACTACTGAATATAAGTAAAACAGACATTCCTGGCTGACACATATTCACAGGAGTCAAAAGATCTTTTTTTCCTAGAATCTCAACCAAAGTAGTATGCTCAACAAAGGAATATAAAGTAGAAAGGAGTGGCAGCAGTGTGTGTGGTGGGAGGGTGGAGGTGGGGAGAGATCAGCATCTCTTCACTGAAAAAATAAACAAAAACACTTCATTTTTCTAGCTTTAAAAATATCACACCCCCTTCTGAGACATATATTCTATTCTTTCTATTCTATTCTATTCTATTCTATTCTATTCTATTCTATTCTATTCTATTCTATTCTTTCTATTCACACATCATCCAACTCTTACTTCCTTTGAGAATCACTACTGGAGTGATTTTCTTCATGTTTTCTATCATAAATCTCAATGAAACAAAATATTTTGTTTTATAAGTATAATACAGCTTTCAGTACATTTTTACAAACTATAAATGACCCTCTCCAAGATTCCAGTGTTTGTTCATATTTTTTTTCACTGCTGAACTGTTAAGAATCATTGTCCTCAAAATTTCTAACTTTTTGTTAAAAAAGGAAGCAGAGATTTCTCAGTAAACATTAGTCTTGAAATCAGGGTCTGGATAATGAATGCGTTAACCTGACAGATTTCTGTCCCTGTTCCACTTCTCACCTGCCCCTTTATTTACTTTATAGATTATGCCAAAGAAAAATAATATATTAAACCAGATCCTTGAAATTAAGGAAATACACTAAAGAATGCATAATGCAACTATGCAAAAAAAAATGTGTGGTTGATAAGTAAAGGGTACTATATTCCAAGAAGAGTAATCCTATGAATGGTTTTTTGATTCAGATCCTAAAATATGACCATCAGTAAATTAGTTTTAAGGTGACAATGTCATGAAACTTCATTTATGTGTAAAATTTTCCTTAAATAAAACATATCCTGGCAACTTATTAGATGATCTCACACTGCTTTGTTTTGAGGAAAGTAAAGATTTCAAATGGATGTCATTCTTCTCATGTCAAAAGATGAAATGGGTTACACTGCCAGGAAACCCACTTTCTCTGCCTGGGCACACATATCTATAGTGTACAGAGATTTAACCAAGTACAAGTAAGTTACTCTAGAGCGAGTAAAATTTCATAGTAATAAGTAAAAGTTGATGTTTCTTTTGGTCAATGGAAAACATTATTTAATGTAAAAATGCAGATTAGTAATTACATTAAAATAATTGTTTAATGCCACCTATACCCATTCACTTACTTTAAAAAATGCTGACATCATATTGTATATGTAATACCTATACTGCAGACAGTTACCAAAAAGTGTAACCATAGTACCTTGTACTAGTATAGACATATTTAATGTAGGGTTTCTGGATGAGCTTCAGAAAGCCCAAGAATCATCTGAAATTATATGGACAATTCTTGCGTGTATGCATTTTTCTGGAGGAGAGTCTATTTTCTACAAACAAATTTTCAAAGTGGTCTATGATCTAAAAGTTATTATGAACAGCAGGGAGCTCACTCAGAATTCCATGTGGGGTAACAGTGAGAAAGTGGGGGCTTAGGAAAAAGCGCTTATATTGTTCAAGTGATGTTCAAAAAACTAATGAATTTGCTCTTTATTAATTTCATAATCAGATGCTTTTAAGAGTCAGGGTGAGATCCAAGCAAACTCTATTAGTAAAGGGGAATGGATACAAAATAAAACAAAGATAAGGAACTAGGGGGAAAAAAAGTTGCTGCTCCAGTCAGTAATAAACATGGAAAAATTTAAATAATAAAAGAATGGGGGTGCCTGTGTGGTTCAGTCTGTTAAGCATCTGCCCATGATCTCAGGGTCTGGGATTGAGCCCCACACATCAGGGCTCTCTGCTCAGTAGGGAGTCTGCTTCTCCTTCTGCCTCTGCCCCTATCCCAGCCCCTCACTTGTGCTCTCTCTCTCAAATAAATAAAACCTTTAAAAAATAAATAAGAACAGATTAATCACATATTTTGTGTATAATTACACACAATAGATTATAAGTGTATACCACAGTGTATAATGGGGTGTACTTACATGTTCTGGAAAGTGGAGAAAAGAGACAGAATTAAGTTTAACATATTATTCCTGCAGTCTGTTACCAATACAAGACTCTATAATATAAGAAATGTCACCAGGTAACATTTGACTAAACCTCAAATGTATGTTAGCAAAGACACATCATGGATCCATCAAAAATCTTAGGAAAATGAAGTTTTTTTTTATACTTATTAAACCTAATTTAATTAGTATCTTAAAGCTCTGTCTTAAAAAAAAAAAAAAAAAAAAAAAAAAAAAGCTCTGTCTGACAGACCATTTGACAGTGAAAATGTTAAGCCAGGAAGGGAGAATATATACCTACAGGTGCTGAACAAGCCATAATATAGGGACAGGATAACTGAAAACCTAAAACATGTGCTAAACAAAGATGGTGAAAATTAAGGTTAAGCTGTACTTGAAAGCAAAGAGATCCACCAATATTACAACTTTCATTACATTAAATGAAGCACAATAAATATGGCTCAATCAGTTCTAGATATCAAGTTAACATTATAGATTGTATTTTTCCCACACAGCTATAAAATTCTATAAGCAGAGGACACCAATTTATTAAAGATGAATCAGACAGAATTTTTCTATCGTCCAGCCTCTCCAGGATTTGGCGGCGGCGGTGGTGGTAGTAATGGTAATCATCATCATAATCCTCATCACTTTCCTAGAATTAAGGTAAACATAAATGCGGTAGTGTATGTTCAGTGCTTAGCTCACTGCTTGATGCAAAGTAAAGTCTCAGTGAGTAGCAGCTTTTGTGATTAGTAGTTTCCCAATATTTGAAAATGCAGGCTTTTGAGGAGCCAATTTATTAATTATTTATTTATTTATTTATTTATTTATTTATTTATTTATTTATTTATGGAGCCAATTTAGAGTTGTCTAAATTATACTACAAACAGCCTTCAAAGTGGAAGATCAGGAAAACATTATTTAGACAAACATTTATAATAAAATGGCTCTCTTAACTGAATGTTTTTGTTTGCTAACAAAAGATTCCAGCAGAAAACAAATGAAAATGTCTGTTTCCATAGTTTCTGCGACTTGTGCAAAAAGATAACAATGTTTCAAAAAGTCAACATCACAGAAAAATAAAGTGAAAATCCTCTCCTACCCCTTTCCCCATAATCCCACTCTCCACTACTAAATCTTTTTCCTTCTAAATCTTTCTCTAGTGATAGGCATCATAAGAAATGAAGTCCATCTACTTAGCTGTAATAACATAATCAAATAATCAAAAGATTATTTGGATTTTATTATTTCCTACTTTCAAATTCTTAAATAAAGCTTCTACTAGAGATAAGACTTTATTGGCTCTTACCTTTGTAAGATATATCTAAATTGAGTAATTACTGCTAAGAGAAATTGAACAATTTAGTAAAGTTCTACAAGATAAATTAACTTTAATTGTCTTATAATACTTTTATTCCTACAAATAATTTAAGTATCTCTATGTTTAATGTCATGTTTTTCTAAAAGAGATATACCCAAATCTAAAACTATGGAAACTATACTGAAATTCAATGATGAAGAAATGGGACTCTAATTCTGCTCTAAAACTCTTCCATTAGAAATGTTCAAATTATTACTAAGCATAAGTAAATGTTTATGGAATAAATAAAAGCATATCTCTAGGAACATTAATTTAAAACTTGAAATTCTACAAAATTTGGTTTCCTTCAAGCTTTTAGTTTTGTGATATTTTAAGCCAGAAATTGAAATTTATGTTTTAGAATTTGGAGGGGGAAAAGAAACTATTAGTGAAATCTACAGCATTCCCAGATCCAGAGCTTCACAGATTGCTTCAACTTCAATCTATTTGGGGAGTTTGGGGGTACATTTGTCATTTACATAAATTAATGATCAAATCTTTGAGAAGCCAAATATATCATGTAATTTCATTTCAAGGCAATAATATATCACTTTACGGAACTTCATAATGCTATTCTTTTCAATATCAATTAAGTAATTCAGAATATAACCATACAACAGAATCTATAGTCATTCTCAAAAATTACTTAAGTCAAAATATACTTCTTATAAAACATCACAATAAATAAAGTCCCTGTTCAGAAAGCTTATAGAATAATTAGGTAAGTCTACCACATATAAAATACTTGAAGTCTGCTATATGATTTCATTTTTTGCATACTCAGATTCAGAGAGATGAGTATCTATTTTTTCTGGAGGGTCAGCTACCTCCAGATACTCCAAAGCAATCCCCATGAAATTTTAAAGGGAGAAAAATAACAGAAAATAACAGATTTTCATGGATTTCCTAATTATTATTACCTCAAAAAACCTCAGAATTGAATTTGGCACTTATAAGACCACATTTCACGTAAGATTCAAATCTATTCTTGAACCCCTGATTAGCAACAGTATCTGTTTAAAATATAAAATGTGTTTAATAACACTTTGAAAGCTAACCTACACAACTTCTTTTCTGATTTACAACTTAGATCAAGAAAACTAGAATAGTTACATCAGAATTAATTATGAATTTTTATTTCAATGAAACACCACAAATATTAAATATTTAGGGAACAGATATACAGGATCAACAGGATTTTAGAGCTTTATTAAACACATACACAAAACCTGTACAATGCTTATTAACCTCCCTGCAATAGGATTTAGAATACTACTCACACACACCACAACACAATGTTTCTTTATCTCAATGTAATATATTAACTTTAGGTCACCAAATGGGTGGTAAACTAGTACTGGAGTTTCATTTATTCTGAGCAGTTATGCTTAAAATGTAAAATGGATCTAGAAGCTGGATATTCCAAAGTACCCTGGGATCCTAATTCCCTTATTTCACATCACCTTCAAAACAGAAATCTTGAAATATAGCAGGGACGTGACTATGTTCCCTACATATAAATGCAAGATGACAAGATAACACACAAATGAAGAGTGTTTTGTTTTAGAGCTGACCTACTACTACGAAGTGACCATGGACAACTTACAATAAGCCCTAAATGAAAATGAAGTCTTAAACCATCAGTAACAAACTGGTAGCGTCTATACTAAAATCTATTAAATAAACACAAACCAATATTAGGAAAAAACTGAATTTAAAAGCACTGTAATGATGGTGGTGAAGAAAGCTCTAGATATAAAGGTTAACAAGATATGATGGCAAGCATGAGACAGGGACTTAATATAGATAGCAACTTAGCTTCATGAGTAATTTCATTTGTATCATGTATGCACTAAAATTAATGACAATAAATCATCACAAAATTCTAAACTATAATCCATATAAAAGAAACATAATTCTAATAAGCTAAGCATAAGTGACAAAATAGCAATATGCCCAGAGAATTATAGTATGGTGAGCTCAAGTACATCAAGTCAAAGCCTGGGAATAAAAGAAATGCTGAATGATTGCACAACAGTATGGGTCAAAATATGGCCCAATCTCCTGTTTTTTTTTGTTGGGCCTAAGAACTAAGAATTGATTTTATAGATATTAATTTGCAATCTATTTGATGATAAAGAATACTAACTTTGAACCCCAACAGAAAGAAATGTTACAGCTCCCCTCCAAAGAATTCCAATCTTCTATTTACCAGACTTCTATCACAAAAAAATTGTACTCATTATTATATTTTGAATTTCCTCAATGAAAAATTTGCAGAAATTTCTTTTCTCTTGTTGCATCTCTCTATGACATCTTGATTCGTGTTTTAGCCTACAAAGTCTAAAGTATTTAACTGGCCCTCCAGATAAAAAGTATGCCAACCTCTGTATTAGAATATTAATTTGAATAATGAGGAATGGGCTTTTATTTATTTATTTTTTTTTTAAGATTTTTTATTTATTGATTGATGAGAGACACAGAGAGAGAGAAAGAGGCAGAGACACAGGCAGAGGGAGAAGCAGGCTCCATGCAGGGAACCCAATGCGGGACTCGATCCTGGGTCTCCAGGATCACGCCCCTGGCTGAAGGTGGCACTAAACCTCTGAGCCACTGGGGCTGCCCAGGAATGGGCTTTTAGAAAACCAAAAGACCAACCTATATGAACTTAGATCTGAGTGTACTGTGGGAATCAGGAAGTAGATCTGATGAACAAAGGTTAAAGTTTAATTTGAAACTAAAAAAAGACGGTTATCCTAAAAAGACTATAAATACCACAGAAGTATCATTTGCAAATCATAAGGAATCATGTGGATAGTAAGGAAGATTCTTGATCACACACTGGTCTTTTCAACCATACGCGTATACAATGATATTTAGCAAAATCATCTTATCAAAAGTAACATTTTTATAGAATGAAGTACAAGGAGTTTTAAGTAACTTAATCATAGTCTTGTGTACAACTGGTAAAAGCTACTGAGGAATTATGGCTCAGCAAAGAAGAACTAAATTCAAGCTGTCTAGATATAGAGGAGACTGAATCCCAAAGCAGTGATTTGTTTTTGGAAGTATTTGATACTGGGAATCCATCTGTCAGGAATGTATGGTTCTTTCATTGATTGGAGGATTGGACTACATGACCTCTAAAAAGATTTTCAATTTTACATTTCTAGGAAATATTTAGAAAATCAAGACTAAAACCCAAAAGACAGTCAGTGTTGTTGCTTTGGACAAACTGTAACCTTAGAATGAAGCAATCTAGCAGTCTAAATATACAGACACTAGAATTTTTTTTAAGGAGGTAGGAACTTTAAGGTCTCATATATTAAAAACTTTTAAATATTTATATATTGAATAAATGTAAGCATCATATGCTCAGCAGAATATTAGGAGTAGAGAGGACAACGGTAAGCAAAAATACACACAGCTTGTGCTTTTATTTGGTTTATATACATTTTAGTGATCTTATGGCTATTAAGAACTTTGAATAACAAATATATCAATTTTTTTGCACAAGGTATCTAAAATACATTTTGTAGGATCATATAATAGAAGAATAACTCAATTAGAAACCAAAAGGTGGTGTTCTTATACTTCCTCTATAGCTGACATTTTTTGTGATCTTAGATCACTTATTTCATTTTTAGTTTTTCATTGGTGTGGGTGATACAGATTCTTAGAATACCAACAAAATTCACTGCAGTTCAAAAATTGATTCAAACTTCTCACCTTGATTATTTCCACCAACTGATCCACACCACTGTCTCCTGGAAATATAGGTTGTCCTAGCAACAGCTCAGCCAACACACAACCTGCAGACCACACGTCTGTAAAGAAAAGAAAACAAGAGTTACTAATGCTTATAGCTTAAGTTGCTATGAAAACTACTTGTAGTTTTCTTTTTTTTTTTTTTTTTTTAAAGAAAGAAATCCTTTTTTTTTTTTTTTAATTTTTTTTTTTTTTTATTTATTTATGATAGTCACAGAGAGAGAGAGAGGCACAGAGACACAGGCAGAGGGAGAAGCAGGCTCCATGCACCGGGAGCCCGATGTGGGATTCGATCCCGGGTCTCCAGGATCGCGCCCTGGGCCAAAGGCAGGCGCCAAACCGCTGCGCCACCCAGGGATCCCTACTTGTAGTTTTCTAATTTTACTTTGATCACAGAGTAAATATCACAAGCAAAAAACTATATAATCCCAAACCAAAGGAAGAAAGTGATCAAACTATCCCTAAGGAGTTAAACTTAGCAAAGAGGAAATAAGGCTAATAAGCAAATTCCAACAAAGGGTTTAGGTCCATTTAATTATCAAAGGTCAGGTGTCCAAATCTTCAACAACCAAGAGAGGGGGCACCAAAACATAAGGCATGATTATCTACTTACCCTGCTTTAAAATAAGTGGAAGTGAAATAACCTTTGTACATTGGCAGTGCTTACAGAATAGCTACAAACAAGGGTTCAATCTCTATACACAGTTTTTTTGTTTTTTGTTTATACACAGAGTCTGAATGCAAATTCTAATAAAAATTTTAAGCCTTAAATGGTTGGGTTTTGTGTTGTAATATGACTGAAGGAAAAACGCACTTAAATATATTATCTTTTTAAATGCAAAGATAGAGGAATAAATTTTATTTCACAAATCCAAAAAAAAAAAAAAAGAGAGAGAGAGAGAGAAAAGGAAAACTGCTAAATTAAATCTATGAGGCCAGCATTACCCTGATACCAAAACCAAATAAAGACTCCATAAAAAAGAGAACTACAGGCCAATATCCCTGATGCACATGGATATAAAAATTCTCAATAAAATACTAGCATATTGAATCCAACAATACATTAAAAAAATAATTGGTGACAATCAAGTGGGATTTATTCCTGGGTTCCAATAGTGGTTTAATATTCACAAATCAATCAACTTGATACACTACATTAATAAAAGAAAGGATAAGAACCATATGATCATTTCAATAAATGCAGGAAAAGCATTTGACAAAGTACAACATCCATTCATGATAAAAACCCTCAGCAAGTAGGTTTAGAGGAAGCATAATAAAAGGCCATATATGAAAAACCCACAGCTAATATCATCCTTAATGGGGAAAAAAGCAGAGCTTTTCCTCTATGGTGAAGAACAAGACAGGGATATCCATTCTCACTACTGGTATTTTAACATAGCCCTGGAAGTCCTAGACTCAGCAATCAGACAACAAAAAGAAATAAAAGGTAAGGAAGAACTAAAACTTTCATTATTTGCAGATGACATGATACTAACATATAGAAAACCCAAAAAATTCCAACAAAAAATGCTAGAACCTATAAAAGAATTCAGTAGACTCACAAAATACAAAATCAATGTGCCACAATCTGTTGCATTCCTATACACCAATAATGAAGCAGCAGAAAGAAAACAAGCTGATCCATTTACAACTAAACCAAAAACTAGAAGAATAAACCTAACCAAAGAGGTAATCGATTTGTACTCTGAAAACTATAAAACACTGAGGGAAGAAATTGACACAAAGAAATGGAAAAACATTCCATGCTCATGGATCAGAAAAACAAATATTATTGAAATGTCTATAACTACCCAAAGCAATCTCCACATTTAACGCAATCGCTATCAAAATACCACCAGCATTTTTCAGAGCTAGAACAAATAATCCTAAAATTTGTAGGGACCACAAAAAAACCCAAATTGCCAAAGCAAAGCTGGAGGCATCGCAATTCTGGGCTTTAAGTTATATTACAAAGCTGTAGTAATCAAAACAGTCTGGTACTGGCACAAAAATAGACATAGATCAACAGAACAGAAAATCCAGAAATGAACCACAAGAACATGGTCAATTAATCCTCGACAAAACAGGAAAGAATATCTAATGGGGGAAAAAACAGTCTCTTCAACAAATGGTGTTGGGAAAACTGGAGAGCAACATGCAGAAGAATGAAACTAGATCACTTTCATACATCAAACAGAAAAATAAATTTAAAGTTTATTAAAGGCTGAAACCATAAAACCTGAAAACCATAAAAATCCTAGAGGAGAACACAGGCAGTAACCTCTTTGACACTGGCCATAACAACTTCTTTCTAAATATGTCCCTGGAGGCAAGGGAAACAAAAGCAAAAAGAAACTACTGGGACTTCATTAAAATAAAAAGCTCCTATATAGTAAGTAGAAATAGCAAAATTAAAAGGCAGCCTACAGAATGGGAGAAGATATTTGCAAATGACAAAGCCAATAAAGGGTTAGTATCCAAAATGTATATAGAACTTATAAAACTCAACACACAAAAAATAAATAACTCAATTTAAAAATGGATGGAAGATATGAATAGACATTTTTACAAAGGGGACATACAGATGGCCAAAAGACACATGAAAAGATGATAAACATCACTCATTATCAGGGATATACAAATCAAAACTACAATGAGATATCACCTCACATCTGTCAGAATGGCTACAATCAATAACATAAAAAACAAGAGATGTTGACAAGGATGTGGAGAAAGGAGAACTCTCTTGCACTATTGGTAGCAATGCAAACTGGTACAACCACTCTGGAAAATAGTATGGAGTTTCCTTAAAAAGTTAAAAAATAGGAAGAACTACCCTAGGATCCAGTAGCTGTACTCTAGGTATTTACTTAAAGAATACAAAAACACTAATTCAAAGGGATACATGCACCCCAATGTTTATAGCGGCATTATCTACAATAGCCAAATTATGGAACCACTGACTGATGAATGGATAAAAGAAGATGCAGTGCATGTGTGTGTAGGGGCTATAAATAGAGTGACCATATAATTTAACTTGTTTTTAAAAGATTTTATTTATTTATTCATAGACACACAGAAAGAGAGTCAGAGACATAGGCAGGCCGACTCCCTGCAGGGAGCCCAGTGCAGGACTTGATCCTAGGACCCTGGGATCATGTTCTTAGTCTAAGGCAGATACTCAACCACTGAGCCACCCAGACATCTCAATTTAACTTCTTATTTGGTAATACTTCTTAAAGAGAAAGAAGATGCTATTAGTAATTATCCCAGGACTATCTTGGGTAACTTGACTAATTTTTTAATCAAGTTTTGACTAACTTTTTACTGACCTAGGAAAAATAATCTCAATCTCTCTGTCTCACACACACACACACACACACACACACACACACACACACGTATAATATGGAATATTATTCAGCCATAAAAAGGAATGAAACCTTGCCATTTGCAAAGAGATGGATGGAGCAAGAGAGTATCATGCTAAGTGAAAATAATTCAGAGAAAGAGAAATACTGTATGATTTCACTCCTATTTGGAATTTAAGAAACAAAACAAGCAAAGGGGAGAAAAAAGAAAGAGAGAGGCAAACAAAGAAACATTCAACTATGGAGAACAACTTATGGTTATCAGAGATAGGTGTGGGAGGATGGGTGAAATAGGTGATGGGGTTTGAGGAGTACATTTGTGATGAGCACTGGGTGGTATATGGAAGTGTTGAATCACTGTATTGTACACCTGAAATCAATATTACACTGTATGTTCAATAACTGGAATTTAAATAAAAACTTTTTAAGACAAAAAAGGGGAAGGTACTTGAAGAGATCAAGGTTAAGACTAGAGCAATACTCATTAATTTTCAATATGTAAATTTTGATGCTGTAATGACATATCCAGGTAGTAATGGGTAAGAAGCTGACTCTTTACATGTAGTATGTGGTATAAAAAATAAAATTTATTTCAGTGTGCACTGCTTATTTTAGCCAACTAGAAGTTTTCTATACTTAGCTTTTTAATAAATGAATTTTTCGTGTTTGAAAAAAAAAAGTACAAGGTGATAGGAGGTTAGGGAAAAGGAGAACCGCATGATAGCACAGGAAAAGCACAAAGGAAAATAAGAGATGTGAGAACTAGTATCAAGGTACATAAAAGCAAGTAGAGTCAGAAAGCAAGCAGAAAGAGTAAGGAGAGGAAAAAAACATGGAAATACAAATGAGGGGGGAAAAATGAAGTTAATGAGGGACAGTAAGTTCAAATTTGGATGGAAATGTGAGATATCAGCCTGCCAGTATATTATTTTGTTGTAAAACATTTTAAGGAAAACAAAACAAAGTAATTCACTTTTATTTTTTTTAATATTTTTTTAAAAGATTTTATTTATTTATTCATGAGAGACACAGAGAGAGAAAGAGAGGCAGAGATACAAGCAGAGGAAGAAACAGGTTCCATGCAGGGAGCTTGATGTAGGACTCGATCCTGGGTCTCCAGGATCAGGCCCTGGGCTGAAGGCGGTGCTAAACTGCTGAGCCACCCAGGCTGCCTAGTAATTCACTTTTAAGTCAAAGTGGAAACTTCAATCCTGAAAGTAAAGTCTTAAAATAATTTAATTAATAAGTTTTAGTAATTTATAAATAAATTTAATTAATAAATTAAAAAATAATTTAAACTATACATTCCTGGCATACCCCAAATAGTCCTGGTTTAGATTTGTTGTCCTGGGATAATTATTTATAGTATAACCGTTCTCTTTTAAAAGTATAACCAAATAAGTTAAATTATATATAGCCTACCATTAAAATTTCCTGCAAGGAAAAGCTAATTTTCAGTTTCTGGATGCCTGAGATTTCTAGGTTTTGTAGGACCAAAAAACAAGTGCTTTAGAAGATGAACATAAATCATTGCTGGGCTTTCTCATCTACCATTAAGGAAAGAGAAGAATGGTGAATGGCATAGGGTCAACAGATAATTTAAGAGGTCTGATATGGTTAGATGCACTATCAAGAAGGATTAGAAATCCCTGCTCCCGTGACTAACTTTATACTGACCTAGGAAAATAATGACACAAAATTTATTTAAGAAATTGAAGTTGATTTTGTCCAGTTCCAAGAAATGATAACCAAGACACCTATTTTGCAAATGCTGACCAAAAAGAGCCCTCCTTGATATACTAGGTAATTGCTAAATGAAGCAAATATCAAAACCTGCTAAGAAAACTTTACTTCACTCAAAGCCAACTAATATTAACTCT